>NW_024412405.1:19964009-20012711 GCF_014898765.1 Herpailurus yagouaroundi
TCCCTCCTCTCCAGATTAAACTAGATTCTTAAGATTAGAGTATAAGATTCAGGGGACCAGGATATTTGTGGTTATGAAGGAAAGGGAGCCAGTATTTTTGAAGTCCTGTTACATGTTTCATCTCATTTCATGTTTACCAGTAGTCTCAAACATTCAGACCACCCCTGGAATAACATTCATTGGACAACCTGTTATGGAGAGACTGAGCATAATCTTCACTGGGGAAATTGGACTATTATTGACAGGGGCCCTAGGTGACTTCTTGAAACAAAATATTCTAATAAGACCATGTCCTTTGACCAGTTTACTAGGGAAAATATTTTTTTGGAAAGACAGAGGTTTGTCTGGCCCTATGATTTCTGCACATAAAGGGAAATTAAAAGGACCCTGGCTTGTTAATCTTTGGAAGCTAGGTCTTCCCTTCTTCACTCGTACTATTAGCCATGGTGAAATTTACGCAAATCAGCATACTAACCTAACTTGGGCCTCCCTGCACAACGATCAATTTGTATGGACCACTATTTGTATCCCTTCTCCCTACATTATCTTTGCTACTTCCACTTTACAGATGAACCAACTAGAAAATCATTACAATATCTCTTCCTCCCAGGGCTGGTTTATGTCCTGCATAAGCGATAATAACATCACTCAAATATCTCCTCCTTATTAGTACTTAGCACGTCTCTGCCTGGGTTCCTGTTAATAGTTCTGAACCCTATATGCATCCATCAGGACTAGGCATGCTTTCCAAGCTTATTCGACACTGGCATTCTGATGCAAGGCAAAAAGGATTTGTTGGCCTGTTAATCATGGACATCCTAGCAGCAGTAGGTGTTATCGCCTCTGCCACTGCATCATACTATCCAGGCAGCCCATGTCCTTAATAAATTTATGGTCAACACTACCAAAGAATTTATAAGCCAAACTTTTATTGATAGACAAGTTTTGGCCCACCTCGAAGCTCTTGAGGCTGCAGTGGAATTTATTGGAAAAAGACAGAAAGCCTTGTTCCTCCACTCTAAAATGCCCTGTAATCCTAACTACCCGCATATCTGCATCACTGGCATTCCTTATAATCACTCCCAAGCTTGGGATGCTGTCCAGACACACCTTCCAGTGTCTTTTCTTCCCACCTCTCTGACAATATAGAAGATTTAGCTATGACTTTGCGCCAACAGCTACCATATACAGAGGATCAGCTTAAAAAATGAACAGGCTGATTCCTGAGAAATGTGGCGTGACCAAAATCCTTTCTCACTTACGGCTGGCACCCATCTCAAATTTTGGATAATTTTGGGAAGCAGAATGCTTTTACTATGCCTCTTTTTATGTCTTTGCAGAATCACTTTTCAGGCCACCCAAAAGCAAAAGAAGGACCAGGAGCTTGTCATGATGGTCCTCAAACACAAAACTAGAAGAACCAAGAAAAACAAAAAGGGGAAACTGTGGGGAATAAGTTTAGAAATTCCCTGGGCTTGCACCAATGGGTTAACAAGGCATAAAGAATTGCAAAGCTCATAGGATGCTCAGACCCAAGTTTGGGTAAACAAGATTAGGTGAATAAAGATGGGGGGGGGTAAGGCCCCCAGAATAGAGAGGTAGCACAAAGGTCCCCAATACAAAGGTATATGAGGTAAACAAGATTAGGTATTCAAGGCAAAGGTGCCACCCCCCCCCCCCCAATTTAGTACTGTAGCAGAAAGCTGCTTTCAGGAGAAGGAAGGACCAAATTAGGTAAACAGGTAAATAGGATTATAGACTGCTGCACTGCGGGTGAAGCTACCCAGAGCAGAGCTGATTAGCAAAACACAAGGTGCCTTGTTAACCCTGAGGTTACCTGCTCTATCTGTCTCATCCCCTAGGCTGACTAAGATAAACAGAGGTGGTGCCTCATGTCTGCTGTAAACAACCTTCTGCCAGCCTGGTGCTAGGATTTTGTTTTGTATTAACCCAAACCCCTAACCCTGAGTATCTTCAAGACCTGCTTTTCCTCATATCCCCAAGTTAATGTTCACAGATTCATTGTCTCTTTGTACAAGTCCATCACCATGTTTATAAGCCTTCTGATCCTGAAGAAACAAGGCAAGGACCCTTCTTTGGGGCTCTTTCCTTTTCCTGGAAATTAGCCATCTCTCGCTTTAAATCCTGTGTCCCACTTTCTTGCTAGACAAGAAAGAACTTTAGACCCAGAGTCTATGACAGTTGTTTTCTGTGGAAAGGCTGGTCTGGTAGAAGCTTAGTCCATCATATCATATGTGCAACTTCTTTTGTTATTCCCAAACAGAAGTTTTTTTAATGTTCACATGAAGTCTGAAATAGTGATTCCTAATAAGCACCCATCTATGTGGTTATTCAATGTCTCAGTTCCTTTATCTTGGAGGAACTTTCTACCTTCAGGTTGGGAAGCAGCACACATCATTTTCATTCATATTCTATTGAAGAGAAGTCAATCACATGGCCACATGTAATTTTGATGGAGCCTGAAGAATGTTGTCTAGCTCTGTCCCTGGAAGAGGAAGAAATAACTTTTCTAATCAGCTGGCAGCCTCTGACACATGGAGTTTTATTCATTAATGTTTTTATCAAAATTACTACAAATTACATCTTCTGAGGAAAATTCAATATGTTCACAATATCTTTCTTCAATATCTATTAACAGTTCCCTGAACTGAAAATAATATCTTCTCATTATCTTCATCTCCTAACATTATCTGAAATACACTTCTGCAGAAATATTATTCATGTTGGGATATGACTGCCATATATATCTATGAGTTCATTAAAAACATTATTGAACACCTTCTATATCCAAGGTTTATGAGAAATAGTCATGATTGCAGAAAAGCTCTTCATGGTCATTAACTCAGGAAAAGAATATCAAAAATTAGTTCTGCCAAATTACGATCATAGTATAATTTACTTTGTGTTTTTTATACTTCAGTATGTGAGGTCATGATTCATTTCTAACAGACAAGAAAAGTATCCTGCTTTCACTTCCTTTTATGAATATGAAGAATTTTAATGTGGCAAATAAGATGGACTAAGAGGAAAGAGGTCACTAACATATTAGGAGTCAAAAGCGCATGTCCCACATTGGAACATGATGCTCGGGATAAAAAAAAAATAAGACTGCAAAACTCATTTATATCTGTCTTTTAAAAATGAAGGAACTGGACTCTTTACTTCAGCAGCTTTATTCCTGAGACAGATTCAGGCATTTTGGGGGGTAATAGACACAGTAGATTGTTTCCGATAATATTCTCCTGCTCTCATCTTCTCAAATTGGTGTGTTTTTGTTTCTATTAGAAAAATGGCGAACTAGTGTTGTTCCTGGATATTTACACCATAAGTACCCTGAAGCAAGTCTGAGATGTGCCAGCAGGTGAGCCAAGGTCAATGAGACTGTCATTTTCTTTCTAAAGAAAGGAAGAAACTATACTTGCCTATATTATGGTTTTCCTTTCTTTGTAGTAGTTTGAGCATAGCAGTTGAGAAACTAGGAGGGGAGTGGTAATTGTTGTACATCTTCCTCTCTTTTCATTTCTGCTTTTTTTCTGAGACTATGGTCTCACAATTTATTTCAAGGAAAATTGGCTTTCACAAAGGTGAAGAATAAAATACATGGGTCTACATGAATTTTATTTGTAGTTTGAGCACAAAAAAGGAGACTGTTGGTAATTTCTAAGACACATAGAGCTAATCACTACATAATATTTATAACTATACAATAAAGTGATCATATTTTCAACCAATTAGGATGTGGGATAAACATCCAAGTATCAGGCATCAGGAAGAGAAATGATGTTAATAAGCTTTTCTTACCAACTTTTCTGACAACCCAGAACAGTCATGAATTAAGATATGGACCTATATACTCTCTTAGCTTGTGGGATTCCATGTTTGCTGGGGCTGTGGTCTATCTTTCCCCCAAAATTTCAGAGATCCACACTCTATTCATATTGTGTCATTGTGATTTGTTTTACCATGTTGTAACTCACAGGAAGCCCATTACGGGTGGGCTTTTATATCACCTAGTCATAGTGAACCATAAAACAAACAGCTCCTATTTTATCTACATGCCATGCTAGGGCACTATCTCTTTGGAGCAATGTCTAGAACAGAATTTCCTGGGGTTTCTGGTTGGCTGCTTAAAACTATGGAGACCAGGCATGAGACCAATAAAGCAAAATGATCATTTCTAAAAGATGCAGGGGACATAGCAGTGTAAAACTAATCAAGCAGGTCCTGAATTACGTAACTAAGGTACTTTTTGACTAGCCATGTTGTCTCATATTAGTTATGAAATACACTGCAATTCCCACAGAAGCCTGTGGGCAGGATTTCTATTTCTTTGTGTGCAAAAGAATCAAATATGTGCCAGATACAACAAAATACCATTCACTGTTTCCACCTAAATATCTACTGTATTTGTAATTATTAATTGTGTTTTATATTTGTTGGGTATATGTTAAAAATACATATTATTTAAGAAAAGTACACATTTTAACTACCTTAATAATATATATTCTTGTAATGTATACTGAGGTCAGACTCCGGAGTGGTGCCTAGAGTATTGTATATAATACATATTTCTAAGTTCTTTTAATTTCATCCTAGGACAAAGATATTTGCAGGCTCTTGGCAGTTGTGACTAAATCACATGATTTAGTGAATGACACTGAATCAACCAGAGAAGACATTTATTGGAATTTAGACTCCAACGTTCATTTTCTTTTCTTAGGACATTTTCATTTCTTAAATGATCCGTTTCAAAATGAAGGACTTCTTTTCATTAAATTTAATGTGTATTGTGTTAAAAGACAGAAGGAAAGTAGGACTATTTTTCTTTCAAGTTTTCTATTTAAAATTGTAAGAATCTTTTCTTCATGGAAAGAAATTAAATAATAGTTGTATTCCCAATTTAAGGCTGGCCGATTCCTTCACCATCACTATGCTGCCTACAGGCTGCCAAGACCATAATACATTGGTACCAGTATATCTTAAACCTTTTGCTGACCTAGTAAAGAAAAAGACATGTGCTTAGGAATTGTTTCAAGACACTGAATAAAAGGTTTTTTTTACAAGTAGAGTTTTGTGTAGGAGTTGTTTTTGTTTTTGTTTTTGTTTTCCCCAGAAACTGAGAGGCAGGATAAATGTGAGTCTTAAAAAAAAAAAACATAACAAAAGCAAACAAACAAGTTAGTATACACACATCCTGGGGGTGTTTCTAGAAATCACTCATCCAAACTGCGGTTGAACTGTACAGGTTTTTCCACGGTGCCGTCACAGAGCGGAGTGGGTTAGAGTTATAATTACTAAGAATCTTCCCTTTTCTCTTAACCACACTACGACTCTCTCTACACCAGCATATGTGCATCTCCATCTAGCCCCAGCCTGGGAAGTCTTGTATTCAGTCACCGTGGTTATTCAGTGGTGGTCATTAGAGCTGTGCCGTAAATAGTTATGATGTTCCTTCCAGTTCTGTAACAGGCCTGTACACTGTTTCCCCTTAGAATCATATGAATTGTTTTGGTTCGTGGAATGCTAGTGGAGATAATGTGCTTTTTCTGGGTAGAATATTTAAGAGCCACTATGCAATTTATCATTTATCTCTTTCCTCCTCCTTTTTTTTTTCTTTTTTCTTTTTTTTTTTTTTTTTTTTTTTACATGGTGGCTACTCTATCAGCCTAGATCCCAGAGAGAGAAGACAGGGAGCAAAATGTCCAAACAACTTTTTTTAAAAAATGTGGTGCGAGACAGATAGGAGGTGGGAGATAGACAGACAGACGGACAGACAGACAAAGACTGGTTATGGGGTATGAAGATTTTGGAGTCATTAGTCATATCCTGCCTGATATACCACCAATGTAGAGAATGAGGTGTTTTAGGCATCTCCACCTGAAATTCAGAATAAATTTTCCCAGAGTAATGTTTATTGTTCAAACCCTCTCCATCCCCCCAAATTAGCTAACTCTAGGAGGGGTAACCTTTCCCTAACCAGAAAAGGTTTAGATGTCAAAACATCATACTATATAGAAGACTGAACATATATACAACACACAGGGATCTCACTGCCAATGAAACAGGGATGCATATGTCTTCTGCAGGAGGCCCCAAAAAGCATTAGGTGGAGTTATACAATCTATACAGAGAGAAAGGGAGCAAATATTTGGAAACAAGAATATAATCTATCACCAGATATACAGGCAATTCACAAAAGCATTAGAATGACAAGCAACATATACTTATTCAACTCAAGTAATAAAAATGCATATTAATAATGCAATAGTAATTCTAGGTCCAGATGGGAAAATTTCTTGTTTTAACTTCTCTGATGATTATTTCACTTTAATTATCAGGGCTTTTTCTGCTAGCATTATATCTTGTTCAAAATATAAAAATATAATACAATAAAATAAAAAAAATTACTACAAGGACATTCATGACACGATGGCTTATAAAAGCACCACACTGGATATCTTTTCAACATCCCATTGGAGTTGTTGGGAACTGTTAAATAAATTATAGTTCTTCATGTAATAAAATACTGTAATTTCATTAAAAATTACATTATGAAATTCCATCGTGATATAAATAAAGTCAGTTGAGGTTCTCAAGCCATTTTGTGAAGTCACACACCTCAATGAATTCGACATGCCCATTATATTATCTGTGATTATTTCTAATTATTGAATAGTAGACTTCTCCTTTGAGCCAGTTTGCATTTTTCTAATTATTTTACAAGGGAAAGACATTGCATGTAATTGAAATAAATTTTAAAAAATGGACTGGGTGAAAGCACATAATTTTTAGTAGACATTGCCTACACAGGACACAACATTTTGTCTCTGTGTCCAGATCTAAAGGAAAAACAAGTTAAAAGCAGTTATCAAAGCTGGCCACTCTGGATAACCTCTTCTGAGGCTTTGTCAAGTGAAGCATTTTTAGACATTTCAGACACACACACACTGTGCACCATTCACTTCCTCTGTGTCAGAGCCTCTGTGTCCTATAATTTTAAACTCTAAAAATACTCAGTGGTGAAATATTGATTTCCTCTCTAATTTCTGCTCAGACTTTAGTTGGATGCCTGGTAAGGATTCTACTCTGAGAAGATCAGTACTTGACCTTGCACTTTGTTCTTTAGTGAAGAAACATATTGTATTTTTATACTCTCACCTCAGGTAGTCTATGTCTTTTTCTTGGTATTTGTGTTGGTGTAGTATATCAAAAAGAATCAATATTTCACTGTAAATCAGCTAATGATAAAATGTACAAAGTGTTTACAGGTTTTCTATGAAGCCATATACATATTAACAATAAGGCAATAACTATACTTATTATTTATTTATTTTTTAGGAAATTGCCATGGGTTAAACTAAGCAATGTTTATAAATTTATAAAATTTCATCTGAATATTAGCCATAACAAGTAATACATTGTAGTCTCCATGAAAATAGAAAGATTTATTGGCTCATTTTTTGATTCATACTTAGTATTTAGTGTATAGATTGGGTTCATAGAAGTAAATGGAAAGACCTGGTAGCAAACACAAGCATATGTCAAAATTTAGTGTAAAATTCAATCATTTATTCACTTTTTTTCTCAATAATTATGAAATATTTACTAATAATGATTTAATAATTATTAATTTATTAAATATTTTAGTGGAAGACTGTGAGATAAAGTCAATACTTTCAATCAATGGAAAGAAATCATGAAAGAAAAAATGATGCTGGGACCGTTTGGATAAACCAAACCCAATGCCAATGAGACAAACATGCATATACTTTCTGGAGGGAGTCCTGGAAAACCATATGGTATTGGGTGACACAAATTAGGGCACAATACATTCCTAATGGATTAAAGCTTTAAAAGTTTTTGCAAATTAACTATGTTCTAACACATCTGACTACAGGTCAGATTATATAAAGTAAATCCCCATTTTATTTGGAAACCTTCCAAGATAGCATGGAAACTATTTTTCAATTGTAAGAAAGAGATAAAAAGTACCAGTTTCAAGGCATGAGGTCCTAGGATTACGAACAGGAACCACATGATACATGCTCAAGTTTGTATTCTGCTGGCACTTTTCTTTGACATCATTGAATGTTTAGCTGTTTGCAGTTATAGCGCGGTAATCAATAAATATGAAATTATCCATCCCACTTCTTTCTGCTAGGGACACACTGAAAATTCTTCTGGATCAAGATTTTTTTTTAAATTGTTTGGTTTTGGGGGCGCCTGGGTGGCGCAGTCGGTTAAGCGTCCGACTTCAGCCAGGTCACGATCTCGCGGTCCGTGAGTTCGACCCCCACGTCAGGCTCTGGGCTGATGGCTCCGAGCCTGGAGCCTGTTTCCGATTCTGTGTCTCCCTCTCTCTCTGCCCCTCCCTCGTTCATGCTCTGTCTCTCTCTGTCCCAAAAATAAATAAACGTTGAAAAAAAATTTTTTTTAAAAATAAATTGTTTGGTTTTGCATTTGTAACTAAAATGTTCATGATTTCCTTTTTGAACTGAGTTTTTATGATGTATATTAGAGATGGATTGAACTTTGACACATATTAATGGTTTACTATGTCTCATGGGGATTTAGAGAAAAATAGGGGCATTTGATGTCTAAGCAAGTGTTTTGTTCTTAAAATTGACCACATTGTAATGTGACAATAACAAATTCCTTATTACATAAATTAAAGTTATATTGATTTATTTTTTAAGTAATGTTTTTAATTCTTATTTTTTAATGAATCTGTAGATTTTTAAGTAAAACTCAAACATTACTGGATAGAAAATTAGAAGTTTCTAAAGACTTTATGATATTATGCAGTAATACAGTAATGAATACATTTTAAAAATTTTGTATTACTTTAACTTAGAGAATCTTTCAAAGAAATATATGTAAAAATAATAAAAATTGAATGTAACATGCAAAAAAGTAGAAATACCTCACCCTGTACAATATTTAATTTTTAATCACTAAATGATGGGAAATGTGGAGAAATAAGAATATTATTTGTACAATAAAATTAAGGAGTGTTAAAAACTCATTGTTTTCTAAAATAAATATCTTAAAGGTTTTAGATTTTCATACAGCTTTTTTGAAAAGACTGTTATAGAAATCTTTTTTTTTCATAGTAATCTAGAATGTAGAATGTTATTTGCTTTCACGGAAAAATATAATCGTTATTGCTCTTTTTGTAGATACTTTATACATTTCAAAATAAACTATTTAGAAAATATCTAAGCCTAAAAATTTCTTCTACTAAACATCTTCCCAATAACATCTTTTAGGAATTACAGATTTTAAACAATAACGATCCAAGGATTATAATGACTGCTATGGCTACAGTAATTATTTTTGTTTTTTTGATGTGGAAGAGATACACATTACCAGAATTAGGAAGAACCCCTTTATTACTATATTGCAAAAAAAAAAAAAACCCAAAAAACAACAACAACAACAAAAAAAACAAAAACAAAATGAAACATTTTGATGAATCAACTTTGAATTTTATCAAGTAATTTTTTTCTATATGTCTTGGAATGTTTTTTTCCCAATTAATATAGTGAATGACAGTGAATGATTTTAAATTATTATATGAAACCTTTATTCCTAAAATAAGTTCTACTGCAGCATCAATGCTTTCTATTCTGAGGGATTCAGTTTACTATAATGTTGGATGGAATTTTTACTTCTATAATCATAGAAGAGTTTGACATGTAATTTTCCTTTCTTATAAAGGCCATGTCATGTTTTGATGTTGGGTTTGAAATGATTTCATAAAACATACTGATCCTTCCTTGAAAACATATTTTATGGAAATATTTTAAAAATATTTTGGGGCGCCTGGGTGGCGCAGTCGGTTAAGCGTCCGACTTCAGCCAGGTCACGATCTCGCGGTCCGGGAGTTCGAGCCCCGCGTCAGGCTCTGGGATGATGGCTCAGAGCCTGGAGCCTATTTCCGATTCTGTGTCTCCCTCTCTCTCTGCTCCTCCCCCGTTCATGCTCTGTCTCTCTCTGTCCCAAAAATAAATAAACGTTGAAAAAAAAAATAAATAAATAAATAAAAATATTTTAAGAATATAGGGGTGCCTGCCTGGCTCAGTCAGTAGAGTATGCAACTCTGGATCTTGGGGTTGTGAGTTTGAGCCCCATGCTGGGTGCAGAGATTACTTAAAAAAATATTCTAAAAGAAAGGAAAATTTAAAAATTTATTAGCTAATTCTATTTTTATTCTTGTGTTAGTTTTAAAATTTATGTTGTCAAGAAATTTGTACATTTACATTATTGTTCAAATTTATTGGTATGAATTTGTTTGCAATATACTTTTATTACCTTTTTAATGTCTGTAGGGCCTGTAGTGTATCTCCTTTTCACTTAAAATTTTTTTTAAGTTTATTTATTTATTTTGAGAGAGAGAGAGAGAGAGAGAGAGTGAGAAGGGGAGGGGCAGAGAGGGAGGGAGAGAGAGAATCCCAAGCAGGCTGCATGTATTGTCAGCCCAGCACACGCAGGGCTCAAACTCACAAACTGTGAGTTCATGACCTGAGCCAAAACCAAAAGTTGGGCACTTAACCAACTGAGTCACTCAGGCTCCCCTTCACTTGTTGATTATTAGTAATATTCTTTTTTTCTTGATAGGTATTTGTAGGAGTTTATCAATTGTGTTAGTCATTTTAAAAAACCTGCTTTGGCTTTGCTCAATTTCTCTATTATATATTTATTCTCAATTACATTGATATTTGCTATTATTATCTTCTTCCTTTTACTTTATCTTATTTTGGTTTTATTTTAAATAGCTTTATTGAGATACAATTCACATATGGTATGCTTTGCTCATTTTTATTGTTTATTTGCTGTTAATCTTTTATTTTATTTTTCTTACTTAAGTACAGATGACATACAATGTATACTAATTTCAGGCATACAACGTAATGAATGAATGACTCCATACATCAAGCAATGCTCACAATGATAACTATATTTGCCATCTGTCATATACAGTGCAATATTACTCAGCCACAGGAAGGAAATCTTGCCATTTGCAACAACATGGATCGACTTAGAGGGTTTTATGCTAAATGGAATAAGCCAGACACAGAATGACAAATAGCATATGATTTCACTCATATGTAGAATCCAAAAAGCAACAACAGCAAAAACCGAACAAACACACAAAAACAACAAGGAGAGAAACCGTCTCATAAATACAGAGAATAAACTGGTAGTTGCCAAAAGGTGGGGGGTGATGAAAGGATGGGTGAAATGGGTAAACAAGATTAAGAGGTACTTTATCTTATTTTAATTTACTCCTCATTTTCTAGCTTCTTTAAATGCATAGATCATGGGTTTTGTGCTTTCTACCTGCATCTGCTGTTGTAAATTTTGTTCTAAGCACTATTTTATCTATATCACAAATATTTTAATGTGTTGTGTTTTCTTACCATTATAGTACAAAATAATTTCTAATTTCTATTTTGGGTTACTTAGAAGTAAGTCACTTAATTTCCAAGTATTTGAGATTTTTTAAATTATCATTTAAAATTTTTTTAAGCTTTATTTATTTTTGAGAGAGAGAGAGAAAGAAAGATAGAGCATGAGCGGAGGAGGAACAGAGAGAGAGAGAGAGAGAGAGAGAGAGAGAGAGATAGAATCCAAAGCAGGCTCCAGGCTCCAAGCTGTCATCACAGAGCCCAATGCAGGGCTCAAACCCACAGACTGCGAGATCATGACCTGAGCTGAAGTCAGACGCTCAACTGCCTGAGCCACCCAGGCTCCCCAAGGATATTTTTATTCTAAGGTAGAAGTGGATATAGAATGATGTAAGCAGAGGCTTTAAGGTAAAATAGGTGAAAAGCCCCAACCTTTCTCTGTCCCATTAACAGTGAGTTTTCGATGTGCAGTTAACTCTTGGAAACAGTGGGAGTAGCATAAGGAGTTGGTGTTGGCAGAAGTAGAATTAAGGGGAGATCACAGAAATGATGTGTCAAGAATTTGCTTAAAAGATCAGGAGCGAACTGTAGACTGCACATTTTTAGGAAGTTCTGGGGCAGGATCACTCCTTTTCTCTTATGCAGTTCGATTTAGCAAACATACTTGGCACTAACCGTGTTCTAATATTTCTATGTCCGTAAGTCCAAAGACAAATAAGATACAGTTGCAGTTCTTGAGACAGGTGTTACCAGATAGATGAAGGAAACACAAACAAATGTTCCAAAGTGAATAAAAAAGAATGTGGAGTCAGACAATTGTCAGACACAGAGAAATACCTGTGACACAGCCAAACTTGTAATACAGTTGATAGCACGCCAGGGGAGGTAAAAGGCAGGGAGTAAGTGGAGGGGAGAATAGTAAGAGTCGAATTAAAATCCTGTTTATTGGATTAAAAATATTGGAGAGTTTTGCTGAATGTTTAGTGTTCATATGCAATCCAGAATATTAGTACAATCTTGAATTGTTACATTTGGAAGGTGCCATGTTTGCATAACATATTAAGGATTTTTGTAATTTTTAGTATGTACATAAGGCTCTATAAAATATGCTCATCTTCTTAAAATCAGTACTCCAGCATCTGTGGCAGGCACTTATTTGCTCAAAGGTACATGTAGATAAAATTCTTTGACCTTTCCTTCTTTATAAGTAACATTTTGATGAGAAAAGGTGTACGGCAAGCCATCTCTTGCTTATACAAAGGAAACTAGAGCTTTTAGATTTCTAATGCTAATAGAGGAAAATTTGAGTGAAACATATTGAAAATTCAACCTTGACAGCTGGAAAAGATAAATGAAATTCAATTTTGCTTCTTGAGTCACTGTTTAAGTTTCTACTTGGGGTTAAGATGGGCCTTGATGGCATCACCTCCTATAGATCACCTTTCTTGTTCCCAGATGCTTCTATACATGCGGGGCAAACTTGCGCCAGCATAGATAATTTATAGGTGACGGTATTGTTTATGGGGTAAATGTCACTAGAATATTCCAGTGATTTATAGAAGCAATGAATTTAGAAAAAAATAAGTATATGAATGATTTTAGAAACCCTAGAAGTTAATAATAGTTCAGTTTCATTGGGAACATTACAAAGTTGAAAGCCCTAAATATAACTTCTTGAACAACTGCTCAGAAATCTGACTTTTAAAAATTGTTGTAAGATTAGAGAACTGGAATAGGAGTCATATGATGATGCATATGCCAAAAGGATAAGAAAATTATGTAATTTTCTTCTTCTGGATGGAATACCAGAGAGGTTGGAGTCTTAGATTCTTATATAAATGCATGAAACTCATTATAATGCCTAAATATGAAGTAAATCACTCTATTAATGGTCTCCATTGAATTAAATATGACAATAGATCTTTTATTTCAACATATGAATCACAATCTATATTAATTGAATACATTCGTACTATGTGCCAGGAACTAAGGAAAATTAATAGATCTGCAACACACAGAATCTGCTCTCAAGGAATTTTAATACAAGACAGAAAGCAGACACTCGTGAGAAGATGAAACATATTCCATGTAGTAAATTATAGACCTTCAATGAGTAATAAAATCATGTTAAGGTACTCAGAGAGCAGAGTATTTCCAGCTCTGTTAGCCAGGGGGCTTTTAATGGAGGTCACGAAAGCAATTATATTTGAACTGTCTTTTGAAGAATGAGTAAGATTTGAATAGATATAAATTACTGAGAAACTGTTCCACAGAGAAGTATTAGTAAACATGTAAGTAAGAAAACACAATTAAGCTGATTGGGTAGGGTATAGATGGTGATTCATGAAAGACAGTTATGAGAAAAACTGTTAAGGGAGATTGGGACCCTGTTTGTAATGGGCATTAAAACCTGTGCCAAGAATGTAGACTCTGATAATCATTGATGGGCCTTCTTTTAAAATCAGCAGGGGAGTTGTATGATTGAAGCAGGGCTCTAATAGTTGTAGAAAGATTGCAGAGGGGTGCAGTGAAGCAAGAAGGCCATAAAGATGCTGTTAAGTGTCTAGGAACCACATCTCAAGATTAGGGAAATGGGGCAAGAGATTTTCAGTTAGGTTTAGTTGCACTAAAAAATGAATAAAATTTTGTGAGTGATTAGATATTGTTCGTCTTAGGAATAATACAAAGAAAAAATAGTGACTCTATGAATGAAAATATGCAGGTCTGGAGAAAGAAATGGAATGGGCAATACCATGGGAGCTCCCTGTTTCTTTTTTTTTTTTTATTTAAAAAAAAATTTTTTTTTCAAAGTTTATTTATTTTTGGGACAGAGAGAGACAGAGCATGAACAGGGGAGGGGCAGAGAGAGGGAGACATAGAATCGGAAACAGGCTCCAGGCTCTGAGCCATCAGCCCAGAGCCTGACGCGGGGCTCGAACTCCCGGACCGCGAGATCGTGACCTGGCTGAAGTCGGACGCTTAACCGACTGCGCCACCCAGGCGCCCCAAGGAGCTCCCTGTTTCTTATAAAAAAAGAAAATTTGGAGCTATATAATTGCCGTAGAAAAATATCTATGTATTTCTATATCTATGTATAGCATATCAATGAAGATTGAAGACAAGAGCGTGGGCAGCCTTCTTATGGAGATGATACAAGAAGAGAAGAGTCATATAACAAAGGCTATGCTTAGGGCATTCCCACAATTAATCTTATAAAGAATCCAGTAAAGGACAAGGGAATGAGTTTTCAGATAATTAAAAGGATTAAGGGAAATGGAGTATGATGGAAACCAATAAAATTTTAAAAAGAGAAGTTGGTAATTATATATAGGAGGTGCAATAGAGAGACGGACAAGAGTAAGGACTGGTGTCAGTCATTCCATGTACAATTGTGAAGTACTCTAAGGATTTCAAGAGTGTAGTTTTCAGAAAGTGAAGAATTTGGGGGGTACATGTAGAATTCAGGCATGACAGGTTATCAATTTAGGTTTTTCTCCATTCAATCATCCACAACATATTTGTGGAGCAACTCCAATGAATTCTAGCTATTGAGGATATATCAGTGCATGAAACAAACTCCTTTCCTCTTGGTTCTTACATTCGAATGGGGAAATCAGTCAATAAACAAATATTTATCAAGTGGTCAAGAAGAAAAATATGGAAAAATGGAGACAGCTAGGGCATTCATAGTCCTCAACTTAAAAGGAGATGCTTTTTCTGCACTCATCTATTGATGAGACTTTTAGTCAGACTCATGATGACCACAGGCTTATCTCATGAATTAATTTCAAAATGCCATTGGAGTCACTCCCTGGTCTTTCCCTTCACTATAAAACACACCTCTTAGAATGTATAGGAGTCTGTTCATATAGTCACATGAAAGGAACAGCCCTTTTTGCAAAAAAAATTAACTCTGTGGATGCTGTGGGTAGATAAATAAAACTGAGGGAACACAGTGGCAGTCCCAAGATATCTTTATCCCTGTGTCTGTCTTAAACAGATCTGGAAGAAACCCCAAATTATTTCAAGAAATTGGTTGCCTTAAATGTGTTAAGAGCCATATTATTACAGCATGTATGTGTTTCCTACAAACATGGCTTGAGCATATTTTCACCTAAAGTCAGAGAAGTGAACATGAAACCTTCAATAATAATGTTTGGTTTCATGTTGGAAGAGTTCTAGCTTTCAGTATGCACAAATAAGAAATGCATAGGCAAGTTTTGATTTAACACTTTTGCAAGGTCAGTTTGTTTAATTGACTAAGGCAACCAGGTTTCAAGCAGGGCAGAAATCAATGCTGAGCACTGGGGAGAAGTCCCTTTCGCTATCTTGATTACCCTTGCACTATTTTCTTAAAATGAAAATATGTATAAACACAGGAAATTTCACTCTTCCCTAAACAAAAGGTAATTAAAATTGCCTTATGTGTCTATTTCGTGTAGGGTATGTGATGATACATTCTGCCTTTATTTACAACCACTATTGGGATTAAATGCTATCTTAAGTAAAAAGTAATGTAGCAGAATGAATTTTATTGCAGATGGTAACTTACGAAAAATGTAGCCAATGGAACTGAGGTCAAACTTTTTCTCCACGCTCTTTTACTTTCATAGTGCTCATTATTTACCAACGTTTGTTACCAGCCCTAGTCACTATCTGAGCTGGCATTTTGCCTGCTTATGTTTTTTAAAGTGGTTTTGTTTTTTATTTTCATGCATTAGCATTGGGGCTAATTACAGCTGCTCAATCTTCTTTTTCAACCCTCAATGCTCTCCATTTTCCCTGGATTTTGCTTTCACTCACAGTCATAATATTTTTTTTCCATTTTGTGTCTGATCCTCTTGCATATACGTAGCCAGGAGAAGGGCACCCTATGCCATAGAGAACAAAAAGGCTTTTAGAACTAATTTTCATTTTGTGTGCAATGCCCATGGCGTTCTTTGAGTGTGTGATGTGCTATCATCAGGTTTTGATTATGCAACTGAAATGCAAAAAGTTTAAAAGCTCAGCTTTATTGGCCTTATCAGCAGTTTGCACTCTCTCCAAAACTGTTAGAACAATTACTTGATCACTTTTGGTCTAAGAATACTACAAGAAAAGGAACCTCATAGACGATGCTTAGAGAGGAATTGAGGTTTAACTGAGGTTTTGAAATTCTATATTTTTATACCGATTTTATTAAGTCTTTTTGTGACAAAAATTGTCTTATTTGAATATGATTGAAATTTTTAAGAAGTGCCCCAAAGCATCTTATCTCTCAATTTGCTGGCAAGGACCTGGGAGGGTAGAGGGTTATAAAAATATTCTACATAGAAGGAAATGCAGTGAAAAACTGATTTTTTTTTTTTTTACTTCACTAGTCTTGCACTAGAAGTCATGCTAAACTGGCATGGACCTTGGATTAGCATAAAGAGTGAAACAATCTGGCCTACCTCAGGAAGGACCTAAAAATCTGTGTGTCTGTGTGTGTGTGCATGTAGTCAAGGAAAGAATTCGATAAACATGAAGAATCAGAGAAACTTAAGCTAGGTTTTACCAGTCCTGTAACTGCATCCTTGAGAGCAGACCAGAACTACAAAATGAGTTGTGCAGTGGGAAATATGATTTGCTATATTTTCTCTTTCCTCATTGATTCAGATGTTGCTCAGGGCTTGTAGAAGCTGATATAAGAAAAAAAAGACTGGACTATAAGAAACTAAGGGATAGTTTTATTTCATTCTTTTCATCTTTTGAGGCTTTGATATGCACATTAAAATGATTTTGTGGGCGTTTCAGAAATAGGAGAGTAAATGTTGAATTCCGGGATTATTATTTAGCTTATATTCATATGACATCATGTCCAACCTTAGATCTTAGAATACCTTATGTCACATTTGTATTGGATAGATTAAGTACCCTTGGATATGACAGTGATCAAGTGAACTTCCGTAAAGCATGAATATGAATCGCTGTCTTAGTTCAGCAATGTGGACCTCACTATATTACATTCTACTCATGAAAATGAGATCCCTATGTGACAATGTAGTAGCACCAAGAAACCTGGGAGAGAAAATGAACTTCAGATTCCTTACAGAATCAGAGATCAAAAGATCTGTTCCATTAAACTTTAAACCAGAGAAATTCATCGGTCTGCCCCAGTGCCTAGTGTCAATCAATGACTCAGCTTTCGTTGGATTATGGTTAAGCCTGAATGGTCATGCAAGAGAGAATTTCAGACAACCAGTCTCCAAAGAGATTGCTATTCTAAGACTCAACATGAAGGAGAAATATGCTTAGGTTTTGCTATAGAGCAAAGAAATTCTATTCACCTTTAAAGATATAGTAAAAGTACTATATTCCATGTTTGTCATATCACATACGAAAATGAGCAATCATTAGTAATTTGATACAAATAAATATTTTGTTTCTTAATTTGCTTAATAAATTTAAGCCAAGATTCACATAGGCTACGGTGATAAGCATACTGGTGAGAATCTAAACTCTCATTGTATATCTACAATGAGATATACAATGTAATTACATGTAATTTATATATTACAACCAATTTATTGAGGAAGAATTTCTACTCAGTGGGATATAAAGAGGAAACAGGGCTTTTCTTTTTCTTTTTTCTTCAGTAATTGTCCCCTTTCTTTGCTTTATTGAAACCCTCCTTTCCACTGATTAGTCAATTTTTTTGCAACAACTTAGTCAAATCCTACAATTCTTCAGGTAAATCAATTGTTAGAAAAGTCTCATTTTTGTTATTAAAGCCCAGTCCTATTCATTATGAAAGTTCAATGTGATATCAGTTTCATTTTTAAGGTTCACTTTTTAAAATGCAGGATCAGTAAATCAGACTGAGATTCATGTATGTTTAATGGCATCAATTGAGTAGTTGATCATGTGGCACAAGCTGAAAAATACAGATAAGATTTGAATTTTAAAATGTTTTAACTTTAATCTCAACACGAATCCAATGAACTAGGTAGATTAAGTCCACATACATCCTGTTGGTTAGCTGGAATTTGTTCTTTCACTTTTTTTTATCAAAAGAGCAATTTAATTTAGAGGATACACTCCCAAGAGGAGAACTTTCAAGATTTGTGACTCCTGCGGTCATAATTACACATGAAATCCTTGCAACATGATTAAAATTACTTTCTGTAAGCAGAGTGTGGGAGGGTTTAGATTGTACCTTTTAGAAAACAAATACTTTTATAATAAATGGCAATGAAATATCAGCCTTTTAGGTATGATTCAATTTTATTATAAGCACTTGGTATAGCAAAATATTAAAATGTATAAATATTTGAAAATCTGGGTAACTTTCTTTTCACTTATTTGCAAGTAGAGGAAATAATTATTTTCTAACAGAATGCCAGTCAAATATTAAACTTTTCATATGACTTGCCAAAAACAGCCATGAGCTGCAAAACATGTTGATCTAAGTTCTGGATCGTGAGTTAGAAAAGGAAAATAGATGAAGGATAACTAGAGATCCTGGTGAGATTTAAGTGCCATCTGTGAATCTCCCCAGCTTCTGTCACTGCGACACCTGGGCATGACAGGGAAATATGCACGTGCATATCTGTGGGGTAGCTTTGAGGCTCAAAGCCCTGCTGACCTCAAAGACCTGAGAACTTGAAGCAGTTTCATGGATTTCCCTTTCCAGTCTTTGGCTCAGCTTCTAATGTAACTCATTAACAAACGGTACTCAAATAATAGTTTCACTTTGGTGCTTCTAATAAAATGGCCCTCTCCACTTCATAGACTCTACTCAAAGACAAAAAACACTAAATGACAAAGTAGAAATATAGCTCCAAAGTAGAAATATAGCTTTCAATGTTCACTGCCTTTTTGCATAGAAGGAATGAAACGGCGACTGATGTTTAGAGTTAAGGCTTTTTATTAAATAACAGTCCTTCCTTGAGCAGTGGAATAATTTGAAAGGAAACCTGTGTTTGTTAAAGAACACTGCCCCCTTTTCTACTAAATGTTCTCAGCTCTTATCAAAAGGAAGAGATCTTTCTTGGTAGCACTGCCACCTTCATCTGATTCAGCATCCGAATTATTTTTACTTTAATGGAAGAAACTCTGATAACTAATTCATAGATAAATGCTCATTAAAACAATTCATTTATCAGTGCCTCTTTATAATCAGTTCAACTGGGTTATAATTTAGGGTATAATGCCTGAAGCATGTTAATGTCATTAGGAGAGTGCAATCATTAGAAATGACTTGTATTTGTACTTTGACCTTCCTTCCAAAGATTTCATGCCACCTTCGAAACCATACACTAATGAAAGTATATGTGATGTTTATTTCAACGCTATATGGCAAGTATCTGCGATCTGACATGTTAGTGGGCCGAAGTAAGATATAAATACAAAATGTCATTATCTAATTATAATATGTTTTTGTGGAATACCTTTTTTGAAAAGGAGATACAGCAAATGTTGCCCAATATATCAGTAATAAACTTTCTTAAGAACTCATTCTGCATGTACAGGCACACAGTTAAAAAAAAATGGAAGCAAATCAGCTAATTGTACACAGGAAAGGATCACCTTGTCCACGGACACACAGAGTAGATCAAGGCTGGTTTAGCAAACAGCTTACGGGGCCTCACTACACCAAACTTCTTCAACTTATTCCAGAATCCCATTTTCTTACCATTGTCTGCATTTCTCCAAAAATTGTTTTTCAGTTCATTTCTTAATAGCTACTTTTTAAATTCCTACCATCTTCATGGCACTGGGCTACTTTTACTAAACTGTTTGATGTGAATGATTTTTATGAGAATTATAGAAAAGCATTCCATACACACTGTCTAGTTAATAGATCATAATTGTCTTTGTGGTTCTTTCCCCCATTTTGAGACACCGAGATAGTTGAACACATTTAATTGAGCACCTCACATGGTGAAGATGTTCTGGAAAGTTCTGCAGGGAATGTCAAGTTGAGTGGGGCCTTGTCAAGTTTGTGGGGAAGGCAGACATGGAAAAATTTTCTCAGGGAGAGATAATGTGTCTTTTTTTGGTGCAATCTCTGTAACCTAGCGCAGCGCCTGCACAACATTTAGTGCTCATGATCTTGAGTGATTCAATGTTTTTTTTTTTTTTATTTCAATGATTTCAATTAGGAAGAAATAAATAAGTCAAATCATAAGCAACACATTGTAAACCCTAAGATGTTGTATTACTGAAGATATTGAAGAGATTGGCATTTGTTTTAGGGTCTTAAAATATGGCTAAATTATAGGGAGAGGAAAGGGCATTGTAGGATTGGGAAGAGTGTGGAAAAAAAACATATATGTGATAGGGTTGGTGCAGTTTCGTGCAGGAGTGGCTGGATTTGCCATCGCTGAAGTGGAGTTTGTGGGGAGAGACTGTGAGAGATGCATGTGGAATGGCAGGTTTATATTAATCACTTAAAGGCCTCAACCCCACCTTGTATTCCGTAACTGTGCATGATGAGAGAATAGTGGGCCAGATGCCTGTTCTGTCTGAACTTGACTCCTGCTTTACCTATTAAATGTGGGTTTGTTTTGTACTTTGTGGCATTTTTGTGTTTATCTTCACTTTTATGCAAGTAGGAATTGTTTCCCACTTATCTCGAGTAGCTAGAAAAAATATTTGGTGAAAAGCATAAATTCAATAAATATTTCTTTAAATACCAAACATTTAAATGATTCCACAAAGTTCTATGTGAAATTGTCAGCTGCTACAGATTTCTGAGTGGAGAAAAATATTGTCTAGCCTTTATGTCATGAAAGCAACCCTAAGGGTTGGCATGGACACATCTATCCATCTGCTGGCATTTGTGTTCATATACTCATGTGCCAGTTACTATAGATGAACCGAATGGTCTATTATCTAAGATCAATCTTTCCATTTCCAATCTGCCTTTACAAGGGCATTTCTCTAGAAATATTTCCTAACATTTCCTTCATTATCAATTTTTCCTTCTCTTTGAACCCTTTCCACTGGCATGTGAGCACGCTGTTATTTTTCCCATCTTAGACAACATAAAATACAACGGTCTTGACTCTATTTCCTCTATAACTACTTTACCTTTTCTCCACTTTTATGTAAGCTTCTTGAGGTTACTGTTTATACTTACTAGATCCAATTGTTCTATTTCATCCTCTCAGAAACTGATTTCAATCAAGCTTTCTCCCCATAATTTCACCAAAAGAGCTCTTGTCACTAGCAATAGCCACTTTAATAAATCCAATGGCTAATTATCAGGTCTCCTTTTATGCCAACTTTCAGCAGCATTTAATAGAGATGGTCACTATGTTTTAAAAATAATTTCCTCCTTTGTTTTTAGGGCATTATGCTCTCCTTTATTGGTTGTTTCTCAATTTCTTTTTCTTGCTCCTCCTTAGCCTACTGATATATTAATTTAGGAACGCTTCAAGGTTCAGTTCTTCTCTATTAACTTCCTGACACTATTAACACTCATCCCTCTGGTGAGCCCATCCCATCTTTAAGATTTTTATATCATCCATACATTAATGACTCCCAAATTTACATGTAGCCAGAAACTTTTGCCTGAAATTCAGACTTGTGTGGCTGATAGTCTTTGCAATACCTCTTTATTGATGTCTTGTGGGCATTTCTAGCATTTCCAATTAAATATAACCCAAGGTGAAACCTGTTATTCCTTCCAAAACTTACCGTCTTAGTAAAAGTCAATGACTTAGCTCTAGTTGATCAAGTTGAAGATTTTAGAATCATTCCTGACTTTTCTTTCACACCTCTCATCTAATCCATGAGCAAATAATGCTGGCTCTACTTTCTAGAATATTTCTTATCACTCTTCTACTACCTGGTCCAAGTTACTCTCCTCTTTAAACAGATGATTCGTGTAACCTCATGATTTGTATTCCTTCACCCACCTTTACTTTGCTTCCTGATACTATTTTCACCTCTACAGCAAAACTGAACCTTAAGAAATAAAATCAAACCCCACTAATTCTCTGTCAAGATCTTTCAATGAATTCCAATCTCAGAGATATAACCAAAATCTCTACACAATCTAGCATCCATCATTTCTTCATTTTTACTGTCATCTACTCACCTTCCAATCCATTCCAGTTTTCCCACACCCCTAATTCTTAACACATTCTGAGCATGTGTTTTTCTTTGGGCCTTTACACTGACCATTTTCTTCTCCTGAAAGTCTCTTTCTCAGGTATCCTCATGGCTCCTGTCTCACCTACTTCAAGTTTTGGCTCAGCTTCTCTTCCCAGCTTAGTACTCTCTTCCCTCTCTCTTTGCATGTTTTCTTCATATCATCTATCATTAATTGACTCACTATAGAATTTACTTCTTCGTTGCTTTTCTCATTAGAATGTGGGCTCCATGAAAACTGGGATTTTGATGGTGTTTTCCACTGCTGTGTATCGTCTTGGTCATATAATAAGTACTTAACAAATATTTGCTGCATGAATCAGGTGAATGAACATCTTCTGTCTACCTGTAGACAACTGACAAAGAGCAATGGAATGATGGTGATTTATTAGGCCAATAGTATCCTCCCTGAGGGCTGGGCCTTATTACTATTAGCACAAAGTCAGGATTCTGTTATTAAGAAAGGTGGGTAGCCATGCAGTTGATAATCAACAGCAAATGCTGCCCAGAGGAGGGAGACTGAGGAGTGGTATTTGAAGGGCTTAAGTGTATTTTTATTTAAAAAATGAAAAAGTTAAAACATGAAAATTTTTTTTGGTGCATACTAAAAGGTTTTGTTATCTTGTATGTGGTTTTTTGTTATTGTTTTTCGAAAGCAATACAAATCTTTGAAATATCAAGAATTCTAATTCTAGGAGTCTTATATTATCAAAACCCCTTTAACCTTATAAGGACTGAGTTTTCATTATTGTTACTGCTTTTTTCAGAAGCTCCTTTCTTCTGCATACTGATGATGCTAACAGAGGCTTTATCTGAACTTGCATGCTTTAAGTTAATTTTAGATGACTAAACTGAGGGTCAGAAATAAAAGAGAAGGAAGACAGAAGACGAATTCAGGGAAAAATGCACAATTTGTTGGTATCTTCAAATGATCACACAAGTATTTTTGTCTATGTTACATCTCTTTAGTTCTGTTAAAGCCCCAGTAGGATGGTAAGGTGAGCAATGCATCATGAATATAAATGTGTACATATGATCTAAAGCTCTGGACTCTGTTGTTATTTAAACACCTGATTTGCTGTCACAATCTATAGCACAAAAAGCTATGTAGAAGGTTTTATTTGAATATTTGTAGTGGAATACTACTCAGCAATGAGAAAGAATGAAATCTGGTCATTTGTAGCAACGTGGATGGAAGTGGAGAGTGTTGCTAAGTGAAATAAGTTAGGCAGAGAAAGACAGATACCATATGTTTTCCCTCATATGTGGATCCTGAGAAACTCAACAGAAGACCAGGGGGAGGAAGGGGGGAAAAAAGTTACAGAGAGGGAAGGAAGCAAACCATAAGAGACTCTTAAATACTGAGAACAGACTGAGGGTTGATGGGGGTGGGGGAGAGGGGAAAGTAGGTGATGGGCATTGAGGAGGGCACCTGTTGGGATGAGCAGTGGGTGTTATATGGAAACCAATCTGACAATAAATTTCATTAAAAAAAGAATATTTGTAAGACTTTTCATAGGAATATATAAAAGGAAAAAAGTATAAAAAGAAGTACAAAAAGGATGTTAAAGGATCTTTCTCATATTAAGAAAAGATATAAATTAGGAGTTTTAGTATAATTACACTGGAAATATTAATAAGAAAGGCTTCTACTATGGATCAAACATTATCTTAAAGGCCATGAATTAGTAGATATGTGTGACTCTCACTTTATAGCTTCTACACTTTGGAAAACAATGACTTACACCCTCCAAAAACAAAATAAAATAAAAACTAAAGAAATCTCTTGACAGATCTTAGTCTTCAAGAGATATATTGACTTAGCATTACCTAGAAGATTTTAATGTTCAAATATCAATACATTTTATAGCTTGGAGTTTCCTTAAATCTTTATTGCAAAAAGATTGTGGTGTCATGGAAGAGAGAGGTCACAAAATTCTCAGGTCAGAAACAAAAGAGGCACTGAGTAGAGGTTGGTTACCACATTCCTTGGGGGGTAAATACCTAATGGCGAGTATTTGCATAGCAAATGGAGGCAAATAACACTTATTTTAAAATGTGATTAGCAATATACGAATTGTTTGTATTCTCAGATCATGATATTAGTATTTCATTAAATCATTTTATTTATTAAAATTTTTTTTATTTTTCTAAATTTTTTTAACGTTTATTTATTTTTGAGACAGAGAGAGACAGAGCATGAATGCAGGAGGATCAGAGAGAGAGAAGGAGACACAGAATCTGAAACAGTCTCCAGGCTCTGAGCTGTCAGCACAGAGCCCAACGCGGGACTCGAACTCACAGACCACGAGATAATGACCTGAGCCGAGTCGGACGCTTAACTGACTGAGCCACCCAGGCTCCCCTCACTTAAATCATTTTAAATGCTTTAATGATATAAAGTTGGCATGGAATGGGAAAGTCATTTACAAAAACAATAGACACTTGCTTAACACAAAATCTGAACTCTAGAAACTGAGAATGGGTTCTAACCACACATATCAACATGAACAAATCTATTGGCTAGAAAATATTAAAACTTTACTTTAAAATTCCAATATATATAATTTGGAAATGTATCTCAAGTTTACACAAACATGCTTGAGTAAAAAATAAAATAAAGACAAAATCTTGGGGATTTCAATGGTAATGGGTAGTGATAAAGCAAATCTGGATGGCAAGATGTTTCTTGCCTTTAGGATTTTTTTATCTCCATTATATGGATAGGTACTTTGTGCCTGTGTGTGTGTGTGTGTGTGTGTGTGTGTGTGTGTGTGTGCATTTTGTATACATATAGGCATGTATACATATATATACATACACACAGACACATACATATATACATGCACACATATACATATATACATACATATGTGGGTATTTTTTTCAATCTAAAATTGACCCTCAGGAGACTGGAAGACCACAAGAAGAGCTAGGAATCTTTTATTTGCCTCCTGTTGGAAAACTAACCTCATTTGGGATCTACCACATAGTGCCCAATTGCACTCCCTTTTACTAGGCAGCCCCCAGGTTTTTTGTTTTCTTTTTGTCTGCTAAAACCTGTGGTATATTATTCTAGGCACACTAACTCAGACTTTGAGAAATGTACCACTGTGGACTATTGTGTTCTTTGTATTTACCTGGATGAATAAAATTAACACCTGTGAGATAGGAATGGACTTTCTTGAAAAAGGTGCAAGGTTTGTAAAATGAGATGTTGAGAAAGAACCACTAGGAGGAAAGAGAGACAGGAAGATGAACCCTGAGACGAGGAAGCAAGAATAAAAACCAGATCACATGAGGTTTATATATGATGGGACAAATGTAAAAAAAACACACATAACTTTTCTTTGTACTCTGAGAGCTGCACTATTTTACTCCATCTTAAATTGGCTTTGCCCTATATTGTAATTCTCTCTTGCTCCAGTCTCCATTGAAGTCTTACTACATTCACAATAGTTCTGTTAGGCCAGGGAAAGAAGTATGAGCTTTCTTGCATCTGACTTTGCAGAGCCACTGTAGTTGTGTAGTTGTATTGTATTTAAGGGGGAGAAAGGTGCCAGTATCCCAGAGAATGGGCCTTAGTGAGACCAGCAGAGGTTCAGGGCTGATCTGAGAGTGGTGGGTAGTGGCCATGTCAGAGCAGAGAACAAAGCTCCATTATGCACTCTTTCAGCAGAGGACATGAGACAAGACGCCCTTCAAATATGCTATGAGCCTTTAAAAGAGATGTCAGGCAATTAAACTTTATCATATGTATGTATCTATATCGTATGTACTTATCAGTGTCTCTCACCCCTAAAGCAGAAGAGTTAATGCACTTTCTCAGGGATTCCACCTACAAAATGAACAGTTTGGGATTTATAAAAAATCTGTTTTATTTTCAACATTTATCAGAGGAGCAGAGAAAGAGAACCACTGTGAGTAACATAAGATAAAGAATTTATTATAGGAATAGACCATAAGCACTTGTGGGTATTTGTCAGTCTGTTGAAGACTGTTGTTTCTGCTTCCAGGGTTCTGAAATTGACAGAACTGGCAGCTGGGAAGGAAAGATGGATGAGAAATGGGAAAGCAATGGCCAACTGGGCCCATGCTGATGTCTCCCAGTGTCTCTGTCCTTAGTGAGGCAGGTGCCTACAACACGGCACTGCATTCTGACCTGGTCCAGCTGCTGGAGAAGCTGAAAGAGGAGTTCTGTCAGGAGCTAGAGGAGTCTGGGACCTGGCTGTTACCGCAACAATGGGCCAACCAGCAAATTAGTGCCAATGTATGTGAGCCATAGTAGCTCCAAACTCACACTCCCTTTTTCAGGGTAAACATGGGTGCTGCTGCCCTGCTTTCAATTCATATGCAAATTCCCCCCTCGCCCACTGTACAGTCAATTCTAACCTGGAATCTACCATATTTGTCTTTATGGAAAATAAATGTGGGAAATGTAGTTCCAGCTCAGCCAACTTAACACAAAAACATCATATTTCATTTAATTTTTGCCGTGTTAATGTAAAATTTCAGCAAGATGTAGCATCTTGTCTCAAGATTTTGAATAAATCTTAGCACTTCACTAGGGTGATTATATCCTATATAGTAACATTATAGAGTGCTTGTTGTATAAAATGCAGTAATTCTGAATATTTTTGTCTTTATGAAAGTTGGAACTGTAGTATCTTTTCAAGTATCATTATTGATCATTTTCTGTACCAAGAAGATCTCAATAATTGCAATTAAAATTTTAATGTCTGTAGTGGGAAGTTCAGTTAAGCAAAAGACAAGCTCAGTTAATCAAAACATTAGGTAAAAAAAAAGGTGCCTTACCAGGACTGTGTACTATGCTTTATTTTAGGTTAAAAGAAAGATGGTTCTGTTTTCTGAGTGTAAGTAGCAAATACAATATTAAATACAATAAGCAGATATCTTCCTAACATAATGCCTGGTACACAGGTCTCCACTAAAAACAGAAGCAAAAATGATGATGATATATGATGAAAAGAAAGGAGACTGAATTATGATAGTGATTGATGTAAGGGCCCAACGT
This sequence comes from Herpailurus yagouaroundi, assembly GCF_014898765.1. NCBI lineage: Eukaryota > Metazoa > Chordata > Mammalia > Carnivora > Felidae > Herpailurus > Herpailurus yagouaroundi. The sequence goes on from NW_024412405.1 coordinate 19,991,598, forward strand.
ATTGTAGTAAATAAAGGAAACCTGTCAACCACTGTTTTCAAGGCATTGATGCACAGTTCTTATAGAAAACCAGAAAATAACACTTGGTTGGCAATTCTAATGACCCACTCATCTTTTTGTACGCTCAAAGGTATGATTCACTTTCTAAATGTCTCTTAGAATCTCCACCCCATAAGTAACTCCTGTGTGAGGTTATACCTCTTCATTAGCTAACCTATCATATGTTACTGACCTCTATGCCCAATTAAGGGATAATCTGGCTTTTAAGGTTGCATAGCAAAAAGCATGACATCTCTGGACAGAGAGAAGAATTAAAAAAAAATTTTAATGTGTATTTATTTTTGAGAGAGACAGAGACAGAATGCGAGTGGGTTGGGGCAGAGAGAGAGGGAGACACAGAATCAGACGCAGGCTCCAGGCTCTGAGCTGTCAGCACAGAGCCTGACGTGGAGCTCAAACTCAGGAGCCGTGAGATGATGACCTGAGCCGAAGTCGGATGCTCAACCGACTGAGCCACCCAGGCGCCCCAAGAAGCATTTTTATTCAAAAAAGACGTAGAGAAATGGCAAGCTTTTCGGTCTGATGGACTATATGGTATAGGTCTGTACTGTCTGGATGAACTCTATGTAACTCTTACTGTAAAAGATTTTAAAGAGGAACTTTTTTGAAATAGTGAGACAGGCAAGGAATTTTAAGGATATGATACAGAGCTATTTTGTTTTGAAAGTGTGAACGAAGTGTAATACATAATTTCTGATGAGTTTGATTTTGATTTTTTAAAGCTCTTATTTTTAATTAATCTCTACAGCTAGTGTGGGGCTCGAATTTATAACCCTGAGATCAAAAGTTGCATGCTCTACCAGCTGAGCCAGCCAGGCACTCCTAAACAATTTGATTTTTAAACTACAAAATGTAGGGGCGCCTGGGTGGCTCAGTCGGTTAAGCATCCGACTTCAGCTCAGGTCATGATCTCACGGTCCGTGAGTTCGAGCCCCGTGTCGGGCTCTCTGCTGACAGCTCAGAGCCTGGAGCCTGTTTCAGATTCTGTGTCTCCCTCTCTCTCTGCTCCTCCCCTGTTCATGCTCTGTCTCTCTCTGTCTCAAAAATAAACAAACGTTAAAAAAACTAAAAACAAAAAAAAACCCAAAACTACAAAACGTGACTTTCCTCTCCGGTCCTCAGAGAGGCATCTACTTCTATTATAGCTTGGTTAAGTTGTCTTTCCTCACTCTCCTCCCCAACCCAACCCCCACACATTTAAATTAGGCATGGCCATTGACCTGCTGTGACCAATGAAATGTGAGCAAAAGTGAAGTTTGTCAGTTTCTGGTAGGAGAATTTTTTTTTTTTAATTTTTTTTCAACGTTTTTTTAATTTATTTTTGGGACAGAGAGAGACAGAGCATGAACGGGGGAGGGGCAGAGAGAGAGGGAGACACAGAATCGGAAACAGGCTCCAGGCTCTGAGCCATCAGCCCAGAGCCTGACGCGGGCTCGAACTCACAGACCGCGAGATCGTGACCTGGCTGAAGTCGGACGCTTAACCGACTGCGCCACCCAGGCGCCCCAAGGAGAATTTAATTGTAGGTACTTCTCTTTTCCCAGGTGGTGATGGAGGTAGCAAGCACTGAGATGGAGCCTTTAGGAGCCTGGGGCTTTGAGTGACTACAGTGAGCTGAACCTTATGCTGCTCCATTTGGAGACTTTGAGGGAGTGACAGATAAACATTTGTGTTATGCCACTAAGAATAGGGTGGTGTTTGTTACTGTAGCCTGACCTAGCCCATCCTGTCTAGTAAAGATGGTGATGTGTAGTGCTTATATATTAAGAAAGAACCATCCCAGAATGCACACTGCAAAGTCATTCAGTCTGTTGTCTTAAAATTCATACAGTGAGGAACAGGTCACAGATCCACAGATGGTGGGTGGGCCAAACTCCTTGGGTGGTTAGTATTGGGAGAACAAGTGTTACGCCTAGGGAGAATGTGTGGGCAGCCATCTGTCTTTGGCCAGGTGAACATGCTAATGTTCCAGGTCTTTAGGCAAAAGCAGGAAAAAGATGACAGCTTTCTGCTCAACAGATAATCTCAAGATGCCAATTTGTTTGGTGTTTTTTTTCCCCTCTATGCCTTATTTTTCTAAAAAGTACCAGATCTCTAGTACTCAATCATCAGCACACAAATATATGTAAGGATAAATTTATTTCTATCTTATTTCTTGCAATAAACAATTTGAGGTACTCGATTAGCTTGGCCATGCATATATTTGTTGAAACATTTACACTGTTAAGACATTTGCACAAAGTGTTTAACACACTCAATTCATTTCATGCTAAACAAAGAAATAAAATATTTTGAGAACTATGCTAAAACTGCTCAGTAAAAACATGGATATTATACACTTTTTGAATATGCTTATTTATTGTGAATATTTTAAAAATAATTTTTAATGTTTTATTTATTTTTGAGAGACAGTGTATGCACACACATGAGTAGGGGAGGGGCAGAGAGAGAGGGAGACACAATCTGAAGCAGGCTCCAGGCTCTATGCTGACAGCTCAGTTGTGGGGCTCAAACCCATGAACCAAGAGATCATTACCTAAGTCTAAGTTGGCCACTTAACTGACTGAGCCACCCAGGCACCCTTAAAACAATTACTTTAACAGAAACTGTTAGTAACTAGTACTTTATAGTTATTGATGAGAGTTGAAATGTGCATTAGTTCCATGATAGCATAGTCTTGAGGGTAATGTTTTTTAGCTTTTTCAGAATGAAGGAATGTGTTCCATATAAATTAGTGTAATATAATCAGTAGTCCTGGTCCATGATCACTTTAACCAGCCACTTATTTAATATTATCTGTATTATCTTTTTTCCCCCACTATACATTCTTGGCTTCTTTTTCATAGATTAACTGACCATATATGTGTGGGTTTATTTCTGGACTCTATTTTGTTCTTTTGATCTATAGATCTATGTGCAAGTAACACACTATTTTGAACACTATAACTTTGCAGCATATTTTGAAATTTGAAATTATGATACCTCCAGCCTTGTTCCTTTTTCTCTAGATTGCTTTGGCTATTTGGGGTCCTTTATGGTTCTAAATAGATTTTAGTATTATTCGTACTAATTCTGTGAAAAATGCTATTGTTATTTTGATAGGAATTGAATCTGTAGATTTTTTGGTAGTATAGATAGTCTCTTCAATAAATGGTTTTGGAAAAACTGGATAGCCACATGCAAAAGAATGAAATTAGACTACATTCTAACACTATATACAAAAATAAACTCTAAATGGGTTAAAGACCTGAATGTGAGACCTGAAACCATAAAAATCCTAGAAGAGAGAACAGGCAGTAAATTCTTTGATGTTGGCCATAGCAACATTTTTTTTCTATAAACTAAAGCAAAAGTAAACAATTGGGGTTATACCGACATAAAAAAAATGAAAAAAAAAAAAAACCCTATCACACAGTGAAGAAAACCATCAACAGAACAAAAAGGCAACCAACTGAACAGGAGAAGTTATTTGCAAATGATATATCCAATAGGGGCTTAATATCCTCAAAATATATAAAAACTTGTATAGCTCAACACCAAAAGAAAAGAAACAATCCAATTAAAAATATGGGCAGAGGACCTGAATAAACATTTCTCCGAAGAAGACATACAGATGGCCAACAGACACATGAAGATGTTCAACGTTACACATCATTAGGGAAAGCAAATCAACACCACAATGAGGTATCACCTCATACCTGTCAGAATGGCTAAAATAAAATAGACAAGAAATAACAAGTATTGGTGAGCATGTGGAGAAAAAGAAACCTTCTCAAATTCAAATTCAAAAATAATTCCCATTGGTGGGAATGTAAATTGGTATAGCCACTGTGGAAAACAATATGGAGGTTCCTCAAAAAATTACAAATAGAAATACCATACAGTCTGGTGATTTCACTACGTGAAGACAATGAAGATACTAATTCAAAAAGACATATGCATCCTATGTTTACTGCAGCATTATTTACAATAGCCAAGATATGGAAGCAACCCTAGCATCCATTAAAAGATAAATAGACAAGGAATATGTGGTATACATGCAGAGAGAGGACTATTACACATCCATGAAAAAGTTGAAGATCTTGCCATTTGTGGTAACTAGACAGACCTAGAGGGTATTATGTTAAGTAAAATAGGTCAGACTGAGACAGAAAAATACCATATGACTTCACTTTTATCTGGAATCTAAAAAAACAAATGAATACATGAATAGCACAATCAGACCAATAAATACAGAGAAGTGATGGTTACCAGAGGGGAGAGGGGTGGGGGATAGGCAAAATGGGTGAAGGGGAGTGGTAGATATGGGCTTCCATTGGTGGAATGAATCAGTCAAAAGAATAAATGTACAGCATAGAGAACATAGTCAATGATGTTGTAATACAGCATGTATAGTGACAGATGATAGCTACCCTGTGGTGAGCATAGCATAGTGATAGAGAAACTGCATCGCTATGTTGTACACCTGAAACTAATGTAACATTGTATGTTACCTACACTCAAATAAAAAATAAATTTAAAATTTAAAAATAAATAATGTTATCTGAATTATTCTTAGGAAAGAAAGGTTTTTCAATTTCTCAAAGGATGCTATGAGATCTCATATAATTCATTTGAATACTTATATTGAAGTCTAAATATTATGAGCACACTGTGTCAGATGGTGCTAAAGGCAAAGACATACAGTAAAAAGTACAAACAGGATCTATTTTAATGTACTTTACACTCTATATTAAGACCCATATTAAGCAAATAATTACATGAGTAATTTGTTATGATCTGATAAGTGTTACAAAGAGGGACTTTCAAGCTATTGTTAAAGAAGATAATGGAAAGATGATCTTATCTGGAGTTCAGGGAGATTTTTTTAGAAGAATAAAATCTAAGCTAAGAGAAAAACATGAAATATAGGTAGGACATAGGCAGAAGAACAGGAGAAGATTCTTCCAGGTAGTGAAGTCAACTTTGCAAAAGCTGAAATCACAGAAAGTGTTGTGATTCATTCAAGGAAAAAAATAAATCTGTAAGAAAAAGAGGAGGAATAATGGAAACAGACTGGAGCACACTGGTTTGGAAACAGACCTCTGTGGGTTGCTGATATATACAAAGACATGTGTATGTGTGTGTAGGTATATATATGATATGTATATCATATCATATCATATATATATATCGTACATATATCATATACACATATACATATGTGTATACATATATACACACACGTGTGTGTATGATCTATATCTATACCTATACCTATACCTATACCTATACCTATACCTATATCTATATCTATATCTATATCTATATCTATATCTATATCTATATCTATATCTATATCTATATCTATATCTATGATGAGTGAATGAACTTGTTGCCTAAGTACAACATTTAGAATGAGAAAGAAAAGAACCTTCTTCAGGACTTAGAACTGAATCCCGAGGAATTTCTACATTTAAAATTGAAAGAGGATGGCGGCACCTGGGTGCCCCAGTCAAACATCTGACTCTTGATTTCGGCTCAGGTAATGATCTCACGGTCTGTGAGTTTGAGCCACTCATCAGGTTCTACGTTGACAGTGTGGAGCCTGCTTGGGATTCTCTGTCTTTGTCTCTATCTCTCTCTGCCCTTCCCCCACTCTCAAAAATAGATAAAGATTAAAAAAAATTCCTTATAAAAAACTGAAATAGGATGACAAAATGATGGGGAAGGAGCTGTCAGTAAATCAGGAGGAAAACAAAGAAAGTATGGTGTTACAGAAAGCAAAGAAAGACTTTTAAGAACCCTGGAGTGATGGCCAGTCCCCATCTCAAGTTGATTGTTTTTTCAAAAGGACCCTGTGTTGTGAGATCTTCTGATTTTATTAAAAAAAACAGAAATCTAGATTATGTAAAGTCTAGACATAGAGAAAAAGAAGCAAGTCAGGGAGAGAGGCCGAGGGAGAGAGAGAGACAGAGGGAGAGAGAGAGGGAGGGAGAAGGAGAGAGAGGGGGAGGGAGGGAGAGAGAGAGGGAGAGGGAGGGAGGGAGGGAGAGGGAGAGGGAGGGAGGGAGAGGGAGAGCGACGGAGGGCGCGGCCGGGCGGGGGAGAGAGAGAGAGAGAGAGAGAGAGAGAGAGAGAGATCGAATATCTTAAGTAGGCTCCATGCTCAGCACAGAGCCCAAAGCTGGCCTCCATCCCACACCCCTGAGATCATGACCAGATCCAAAATCAAGAGTTGGATGCTCAACTGACTGAGCCACCCAGGTGCCCCAAATCCTTCAATTTTTAAATCAAGACTGGAGTGTTGAAATTGTACAAGCTCTCTCAATGGTCTAGAAATGATGCCATTTACAAACTCTGTGTTATACCAAGATTTGTAACCAATGCGGATAGCTATTTGCTTTAATCAGACATCTAGGAAATTAGCAAAACATTTGGCCACAATCTGTCATTTATCAGGCATTGAAATGTTGTACAGCCAGAAACAGGGGCATACTGAAATGAGAAAAATCCACCCAAATTTTACAACCAGAAGTGTTCAATTCAATCGACACTCATGGTTCAAGGGCCTGTTCTATAATTGAGAGCATCAAATGTAGTCTAGTTTTAGAACCAGGGAAAGATTTGGGTATTAGTAAGAGTTACATGTCACTGTTTAATCTACCATATGCATGTGAAGAAGTACTCTTGCATCTTCTCTGATTCTAGTTTCACCAGACATATCCCTAAGTACAAGAAAATTTGTTAACATTTGATAAGGTCATGTTATTTTCTTAGCGCGGTGGCCGTTAATGTCGTGCATAGCTTGCATCTCTATAAGGGTGTACTCCAGGGAATGCTACATCAACCTACCTTCAGATCCATGGCTGTAGTGTCTACAGTACCTGCTAGGATTGCGCAGTGGCTTCAATTGAAACATGGTTCCTTGGGACTGGAAGTCCCACACATTCCTTCTGTTACTTGACACTAGACTTGTGGCTTAGTGTATACATGGGCTCTTTCCTCTTTCCTCCTACTAATACCTGAAATGTACATAAAAGTACAAGATTGCCCTGCCCATGTATACTCACATTAGACTTCGGAGGAGGTTGACAAAGGAAAAATTCAAACAGGAAAGCTGTTCAAGTTCAAAATAATGTCTTCTCTTCTAAATCTAGTATTTTAAAATAATATTTTTTGATGTTTCTAACAGCCACAAACAAATTTCTCATTATAATTAGGGCTCTAGAAATTGTAACCATTCTTTTGGATTTAAAATTACTTGACACATACTACCATCACAGGAGATAGTGATGATAAGTGAACTTGAATGGATATTTGATCCTTTTGTTATATTAGATTTGCCCCATGAAATTATAAGCTATAATTTTAAGGACACATTTTTTACTTTTTAATATTTCTTATTCCCTTGTAAGTATGGAAGTAGTAATAATTGTGGTTACCAGTCTTCATTTCCATGAAATACGAGTCTTTAGACAAGTTTTGACTTTAAAATAAGATTTCTAATATCTATATTTCAATTATTTCCACATCTATGAAATTCAAAATAACTTCAGTAAAGTGAAAGGTAAATAAATTGAATTTGCTGACAAGTCTAAAATGTAGTGATATATAGAGTGAAGTCAGTAAAGAACATAATTTTTCATGCATCATGTATAATTAAACAGATGTTACATTATGTCATTAAATATAAAACATAGCCCTTATTCCTACAAAATAAAATGCCCAATGACAGTGGGGTGTGACTGGAATATCTATGACCCAGGAATGGTCAGTGTTGTTTTGACCGTTAAAAGGGTAGCCTATTTCTTTCCTCATGACTCCTTCCTGGTTGGAGATATTTTTTCTGAAAATCATGGTTTGGAGGAAGACGGGAACCTTTCCTGATAAGCAGTGATGTTATGAAGTAACTTCATGATGGACACATTTACCTAAATACGATCTGGCTGAATATAAACTACTAATCAACCAACCTAAAAATCCCAGCTCTTTTGAGACATGGCATCCCTATCAGGCAGGATCCCAACTAGAGGAATTCAATTCAGGTGGCTTGAATGAAGGAGCTATTTAGAAGAATCATGGGCCTGATTCAAGGCTAAAGAGGCAAAGGAGGAAGATAATGTCACTCCTGCAGCCCAGAGCAGCTGAAAAGTGGCCACCCAGTAGGAGCTGTAGTGGTAGATGGATAGGACCTTGTGGGGAGAGCTGGGAGAATAAGAACCCTGGTCTCTCCTCCCAATCCCACCTCTCCTGCTGATATCTGGTAATCGTAAACTCAACAGATCTCAACAAGCAAGCAAGGGACTCAGGAGATGCAGTCAGCAGAATTCTAAGCAGCACAGAGAAGGTTCATGAAAGGGTCTGAGTGGGAGGCCACAAATGGAGCAAACACAGCACCTCTCTAAATCAAGCGAGGCTGAGCAGGTCTCCAGGATAAGTTGCACCGTGTGCTTAGGATTAGGCTCAGGAAGCATTGCAAGTAACTCTGGTTGAAGAAGCCATGTTCTGAAACCGATGATGCCCAGTGGCATCAAATACAGTTGTGCCAAGCATGATATTGGTTCCTTTAAACACTTTGCCACATTTTCTATTGACAACACCCACCTCCAGGAGAAGTCATTGCCCGTGTTTATGGATGAAAAAGAAAACAACAACCACAAAAAATGCTGATTTTTGAGAGCTTAAATAGCTGGTCAGTAGAGAGACAGATATTCACCCTGCATTCTTTACCCCATGCTTCCTCTTGACGTTTGAAAGCATTTACTTAATTCAAAGGAAAACTGGCAGCCAAAGCCCCGGCATCTTCTTTCTGGTGGTAGTAGTGACCGCTTCTGTCCGCAGGGTCATCACTGGGGCCCTTTACTTCAGACCTTCTAATTCTGTTGTTTTTTTCAGATCTGGCTTCAACCCAGGCCTAGTCGTCACTTTTACTTTCCTACCATCTGGTGAACTTCATTCCTATTTTATTTATTCTGGCTCTAGTCCTTAGACTCTAGTCAACTACTTCCTTCAAAAAAAATTATCTTCTTAGGTTAGGTAGATATATGGAATCAAAGGTGAAGAAGATGAAGAATTTGGAAGAAAGCAAAGAAGAGGACAGAAACAGGAAGAGCTGGCACTTGTTCTGAATTGGGTGAATGGTGTCCAAGCTGCCAAGCTGCTTCTCTGAAGCTCTGGGCACACAGCAAGCCATGCAGAGAGCACATGTCTGCTCTAGTTCCTTGTTCTGAGTTTAAATCTCAAAATGAACTGGAAGGAAGCAGAACAGGAATGCACAGAAGTCAAACTGGGAAACATTACACTTCCTCAGCCATCATCTCTTTGCCTACCTACTAGTATAGCTGTTTATTCCTCTGTGAGGCATTTTTCTAAGAAAATGAAAAAGAGCTAGCAGGACCCTACTTGCTAAAAAAGTTAAAGTTGTAGAACAGGTACTTTTCTAATTCGGAATTCTCCTGAGATATGGACACTTGGCTTTATTTATTTTCTTATTTTTTTTAAAGTCTGAACTCTGCTGAAACAAGTAGCAAGAGGAATTTTATTTATTTTTTTTAATGTTTATTTTATTTTTGAGACAGAGAGAGAGTGGGAGTGGGGAAGGGGCAGAGAGAGAGGAAGACGCAGAATCGGAAGCAGGCTCCAGGCTGTGAACTATCAGCACAGAGCCTGACATGAGGCTTGAACTCATGAACCGTGAGATTGTGACCTGAGCCAAAGTTGGACACTCAACCGAGTCACCCAGGCACCCTTGGACACTTTGCTTTATAATTGAATCTATTAATTTTACAATTTTGCATGGCAAGCGTATCTATGAGTAATGGCCACTCCTCTATAATACTCCACCCTCTCTCTCCTCTGTTGGAGCAAAGGAAGGTTGATTTTCAGGGTCCATCACTTGTCTGGGCTCCTTCCAGAACCTTATGTCTAATTGTGTATTATAATTTTGTATTCTTTTTCCTGAAAAGAGCCCCTCACATTTTATAAGCTTCAGGCTCCACAAAGCCTGGTTGCTAGGGGTGCGGTGGAGTTCAGGATCAAGCCTCAGGAAAGGACATGCTGTGACAAAGAATGTGAGTCCTTTCAGGACCACTTGGCAGATTCTCCACTCCTTGGTCGAAATAGTGTCAGAATTGTCACTTTAGACTTTGCTCCATGACTCATCTCAAAAAGAGTTAATCAGTGACAAATTCTTATGTATAAATTGCCTCCAAGATCTTTTTCACAACACTCAGGCCAAGTAAACCTGAGAGGTTTAATGCATGCATGAATTAAGTGCTGCAGGCCTTCAAGGAAGCTTTCAAACCAATGAACTCTAAATGGTGTGGAAAGGAAAATGAAGAGAGTGATTGAATCTGATGCATTATTGCTCTTTAAGAATATTATTCATCAGTGTCTTTGGAATAATACTTTCTTCACTTTATTTTTCCTATGGTTTTGCTTTGAATTTAGGCTATAAGCACAAACATGCATTAACGAGGAGGCAATTTATAGCTGGGGTCTGCAAAATTTTTCGGAAATACTTTCAGTTTTGCAGGCCATACAATCTCTATTGCAACTTCTCAACTCTTGCTGTAGCATGAAAACAGCCACAGGTAACATTTAAATAGATAGATGCAGTTGGGTTCCAATAAAACTTGATTTTCTCACTCTGTCCTTTGAATTTCATATAATTTGTATTTGTCAAGAAATATTATTTTTTCTTTTGTATTTAAAAAATCGCTTAAAAATATAAAATCATTTTTCACTTACAGGCCATACAAAAACAGAATGCAGGCTAGATTTGGTCTGTGAATCATTTGCAAACCCCTGATATAGAGAATTGCAGTGAGAATATAACTTTGAGAGTATTTAGACTTGATTTTCAATCTTGATTCTATTGCTATTAAGTAAATGAATTTATGCGTCAATTCACCACTTCCCAGGGCCTTAATGTTCCCAACTATAAAACAGGGTTATGATACTTATCTCAGAGGGCTGTTGGCTAAGGCACAGCATTTCAACTAACCTAGACTCCAGAGAGTAAAAGTTAATATGTTTGCCTTCCCTTCTGTTTACTTTTCTTTTTACGTTGGAGGGGCTAGATTATTTGAGATATAATTGACATATACCATTATATTAATTTCAGGTATACAACATGTGGATTCAATACACGGATTCAGCATTTGAGTACATCGTGAGAGGATCACCACAACTAATCTTGCTCACATCCATCACCTTAAATAATTGCAATTTTTTTCCTGTGACGACAACTTGTAAGGTTTATTCTCTTAGCAACTTTCAAATAGGCAATAGAGTATTATTAACTACAGTTACCATGCTATATGTTACATCTGCCTGTTTTCTTGATTTATTTACTTGACTGACTAGTATAAGTGTGTTGAAGAGATTTGTACAGTCATAAAAATTGAAAAAAATGTTTTGAAATTAAACTCTAAAGAAGTTAAAATTTAAAGTATGTAAATTAATGGGACAATGTGACAAAAATCTTATTTGTATCCAAAATCAAATATGCATTACCTCTATTTTAATCTTGCTCTTTGAAGTCATATAGTTTTCTGTGCATTATGAAAATTTTTATTTTTAAATGGAAAGACTTTTATATTTTGAATTTGATATAATTAGTACTATGATCACGTGGTGCTTCTCCTGTGAAGTCTTACTATATCTGCTTCAATGGGCTTATGCTGTATAATTTATGGCCAAGACAACACTGATGGAAGACAATGCTATGTGCCACTCTAATAGTGTTTGTATACCAATGCGCATATCAACGATATAATTCTACTCCTATACACTGAAATATACATTGCTGACCAATGTCGCAATGTCCTTGGGGGAAAAAAGGATTATTTTAGACAATATGCATTTAATTAATTCTCCATGTGACTTTCTCATGAAGCCACAATTCTAGAGCAGTAGTCCTAAACAGAGGGAAGAAATGATAAATTTTAGAATCATCCAGGGAAGTTTTTTTCAAAATATACATATTCTGATTCTTCACCACCCATTCTCTCAAAATACAGAGAACTGTCTGTTGGAGAGTGGTTCATTTATTTGTGTTTTAAAAAAGAAAAGCTCCTCAGGTGATTCTGACACTCTACAAACACACATATGCAAAGGAACAGCACATTTGAAGGTCAATGGCAGTATTTTTCTATCTGTTTGGATTCCTCCTTGTGAAGAAGCTATTTTGCTTCAAAACCTACTCTGGATGTACAGGATTATTACCAGGGAGTTACATTCAGTTTTCTCCAGGGCAGCACTCTGAATTTTGATAATTTTTTTCTTCAGTCTTTGATGCCAGAAACAGTTATTGAGCATTCACTGTAGGCAAGACACTACCTCACACTGTGAGGTATAAAAAAAAGATGAATGCTCCCTCTCATCTTTAAAGAGGTACAATATAATAGAGCAGTTATGACAGCTACATGCCTAAGTACATATCACAACATTAAGTGAGAGGTATGCAAAAGAAATACAATGTCCTATTGGAAATTAGAAGTTTGTGAGATCATTCGTTATTTCAGGGACCAAGAAAGGCCTCATATATACTTGAAATTGCTGTTTTTAAATGTTGCCAATTTCTAGGAAACTAAGTGGGACTTTCTCTATAATACAACGTTATTCATAAATTTAAGATTTGATTTGTGGTATTGTAGCGTTAGGTACAACTTGATGAAAAATATTTGAATCAAGCTCTTAGGAGCGGCATCCATAAACAGTTTATTGCATTTGTAGCTGATAGTCTTATGATAGTTCATTATGTAAGAGCACAATGCTATAAAATCTAAAGTTTCTTTGACATAACAGTTAATTCCAAAGAAAATTCCTCAAAGAGATAAAGCTGCATCAGTCATACATAGCTTTTATTTTTAAAGGTATTTTATTTTATTTTTTGTTTCATGTTTATTCATTTTTGAGAAAGAGAGAGAGAGAGAAAGTGTGCATGTGAGCAGGGGAGGGTCAGGGAGTGAGACAGAGAATCCAAAGCAGCCTCCATGCCATCAGTGCAAAGCCCAACATGGGGCTTGAAACCACGAACTGTGAGATCATGCCCTGAACCAAAGTTCAGGATGCTTGCCCGACTCAGCCACCCAGCTGCTCTAGGAATACTTATCTTTATTTCTCCCCAAATGAAGTATTTCATCATGATACATTTTGGTTTGTTTTTTAGACTACTTCATTAAACAGAGAAGAAAGAAAATATTTAACTTTTATAAAATCTACCTACACTTGTAATATATGAAATAAAATTAGTAATTTTCAAAATGCTTACAAGGCGTGTAGACATAAATGGATGATTTGCAACAGTTTTTGTTAAACTCTATGCCCTTTGGGCAAGAATGGCCTTCTGGATTATAAAGTGTGTACATGAAAACTGCATTATTTTATCAACAGAATTTATATTAGGAGAGGTGGACACCAAATGGGGATTTTCAATTTAACGCTAAATTTATTTATCAATTTCTTACTTTCAGTTTCTATCACTTCAAATTCTTTAGCAAGGAATTTTGGTCATTTGTTAAAGTCTAGATTGTTTGATTACAAGTGAAAATTAGATCAGGTTTAGTTCAATTTAGTCAAGAGCATCTTATGAAATATTTAATTCATAATAAAATGAGCTTGTGTCTCCCCAGATTCTCATTGCACATTTCACTGGAGGGACTTTAGTCATAGAGATATAATGAGTAGAAATCTAAATTAGCATTGGGAAATGCTTCAGTAGGGCCAGGGTTTTTAAAAGGTAAATATTTGAGCAATCTATATAGAGTTTGATTTCAACAGCTGCTTGAATTTTAAGAGATAAGGCAAATGATGAGGCAAATTGCAGAGTATTTTTTTCTTATTTTGTGACCTTAAAATTTTCCTATTATCATAATATTTTTTTTTATTAAGAACACCAAAATTTAAGACATGATATACTTGGGCAATTTTTTAATCAAATAAACACATGTTTGCTATCGTAATCTGTCTCCCTCTCCCATAGTTTAGAGGATATCTTCATCTGGACCATTGTCTCAAAATTTAGAAGGGCACATACATGAGACTATCACCCAGAGCATCCCAATGACTTGAGAACATCAAGAACCATCACTGTATTTGACAAGAATGAGATAATAAAATGGAAATTCCAGAAAGGGGATACCTTTAAACTTCAATATTAATATTGCTGTTACATAGCCATTAGTAATTTAATTAAATATGGATTTTATAGACTATGTTTATTAAACTTAAAGGGATGGGAAATTTTATTTGTTGTACAAATCAATGGTTCCTGGATAATAAAGAAATGCAATGTCATATAGGTAATGGGTATGTCTATAATACTGTCACTTTTCTAGCATTGATTACTTTGTGTAAAAGTTACCATTTTGAATCTTTCTTAATCTTACATTGGTGGCATGTTTAATACATGAAGTGAATTACTTACTATTCCTAAATTCTTTCAGTAATTCATTCACCCACCCATTTAATTTTTAGAAAGCTTTAGGTCATTTTATACAATGTTATGGTAGTGTCATGTGAAGTTCCAGACTATCGAAAATTAAGTGTTTGGAGTCTCAAATCTGGTCCCTATTAGGAAACCTTAACTGTAAAGCCTAGTTATTGAAATGCATGATTCTGTCTTTCTTGCTTTACAACCTACCCGTAATGATCTGAGAAAGGTTTCTGTAGTGCAAGATTTAAAAAAAAAAAAACAAAAAACATTAAATTAAAACATCATCATCTATGAAATACACTACATACATACACCTTGGCAGCAGCTAAATCTAACTCCTCACACTTACATTCCTCAAGTTCTGGTTAATATACAGTCATTACAAGAGTGTGATTCTAGTATTAACCCCCAATGTCATCATACCTGTAGACTAGAAATATGAGTGTCTATCTGTCTTTATCCTATTTGCTTCTTCACTCATTTTTGAATCCTTTTGTTGCTTTTGTAGTCCTCCAATGGTTTGTACCCTTGTGCCTTAGTCAAAAAGTTCTTTCTTATTTAGTAAAAATTCAGTGCTTATAGAACAGGCTTTCTGACTTTTATGTATAGACACACACACATATTTACATCTGTCTTATTTATTTCTATTTCTACTCCTAACTACTGTTAAACAACTCACATAATGCAGAAACTACAGGAAGTAAACTCTCAAAAGTGACTTTCTTCAAGTGCTCTAGAATGTCTGCAAATATCTACAAAAGCTTATGCAGTTCCCTTGAGAAACTTAAAAAAAAAAACAAAAAAAACCCCCAAAAAACCAAAAAAACACCCTGATGTTAGACAGGAAAAAGTGATATCTTCCTGGCTAAGTAACTCTCTTCCATTTCTCAAGCACTTTTTCTTTCTTTTATAGCTGTTCCCTGCCTGTCTGTAGTTATAATGGATGGGGAGAAAATTCTGTTTCCAACCTTATGGCTAGTGGGTTGCCATTTAACTCTTTTTTACCCTTTTGTACTGAGTTACATGCTACCACAAGAGGAAGGAATTCTACATGAACAGATAGCAAACAAATCAGGAAAAAATTGTGTGAACCATCCAACCTGTGGGCCCAAGTTTTATTTTTCAGTATACGTTGGTCACATAACATATACAGTATCTTCTGAATACGTAAATTGGACAATATAATTGTAATTATTTACCCAGTTCTATGTAACTTTGTCCTATTACCATTTGTAATAGGTTTGACCTAAAGACATTGATTTATACAAGCTTTGAAATATTGGAGAAAGATACCAGATTACCTGTATTATTAACTCCACTACAACTAATATCATCACTGTTGCTATTGATTTTAATAATTACTCCCTTAAAACATTTACATATGTTCTTATTTAATCCTCATGATAGCTGTGGCAGAATTGAGAGACAATATTATTACCTTATTTTTACAGATGAAGGATGTGAAACACAGAGAAGTTAATGTGGATGTCAGACAATGACAACAATGGGGGCAGGCTTCCAACTGAGACAGTCTGGCTTCTGGAGTCCATGCCTTAACACTCACACTCTACCCTATATTTACTTTGTATTCACTCAACATTCAATGAAATCACATGCATTAACCATCAACACAGATACACACACTGCTATACAAGTGAGTAAGAAGTATCTCTAGGGCACCTTGTGTACAGTAATAACAGGTACAAAAGACAGTAAGTGCAACAAATTTAGTTTGGTAAAAATGTGCATGGGGTACAATGGGAACATAAAGAACAGATAGCTTATTTAACATCTGTGTGAGAGTAAAAATCAGAAAAGTCTTCACAGAGGGCAAGGATTTGTGAACTGTCTTAGAAGTACATTAATGTGTGTCAAGAGGATAGGAGGAAAGGATGGTCAAAAATGGAGCTGCCACTTGAGTAAGGGGATAATAAAACGAAGCCCAAAGAACTCATAAGAAGTTTCCAATGGCTGATTGGTGGAGTAAAAGGGTTGAGGGCAGTAAAAAGGGACTCTAGAGAATGAAGAAGGAGTGTTGGAGGACTATGCATAGCATATCCAAGAGTTTGAATTTGTTCTTGTAGAAAATGGATGTTCACCAAAGGTTTTAAGCCAAAAGAGATAGTGGGTTTGAACACTGTGCCCAATAACACGTATGTGAAAAACCCTGTATCTCAATAAGCCTCATTTCTTTCATTTGTGGAGTGTAGGTTATTAATACTTAACCTCATTGGTGTCAGCAATCAGACAATGATATGTAATATACATTTGATCCCTTATCCCCTTGTTGGGAGAGGAAAGAGAAGCAAAAAGAGACCATGTCTGTATGTGGGTATGGAGTGCTGGTGGTTTTAGTGGCTGTGGGGGTGGTTGGATATGAGAATTGATAGGGCTGTCCACAATATTTGTTTTTCACACCTCTTAGTGGTTATGGCAGGATTATACTTCCTCACCTTCCTGGGACGCCAACATGCCCATGACAGGTGTGTCCTATGAGGTGTTAATGGAAGCAATGTGTGTAGTTTCAGACAGGTGAATTTCATTACAGTTGTAATGAATGTAATGTAATGTTCAGGGAGGCTGAGACGTAGGTAGAACTTTGGTATCCTGCGGGTCCTCTAGGGGATATCAGCCCCACTACCAATCAGCCCCACTACCAACTCCTGGGACTGTATTATTTTGACAGAAAATATTTTTGTTGAGATCAGCCACTGAGAATTTGGAAGTCGTTACCAACACATAACATACCTCAATCCAACCAATATGTGGGTCAAACAGGGTAGAGACTGCTAGTGGGGTTTCATGGAGTTGGCACTGGAGTAGGGAGTCTCTCACATGGGGCTATGGGTAACCTGGGGCTCATGATCACCGAAAGATGGGTAGGAAATTGAGATTCAATAATCCCAAAACTCAAGGGGCCAATTCAAACTATGGAACCCTTGTTGCAAAAGAAAAGTCACTATAATCATAAATTAGGAGCCAACTTGAGTGACCTGAGCCAACCACTGGCAATCTGTGTGCTCCCCCTGGTACGGCTGACACATTTGTCTGGGGACCATCCAATTGTAACAATCTTCTTTTAAAAGGCAGCGATGAGGCCAGCATGGTGTCTGGCATACAACTTAAGCACAACAAATTATTTGCCTTCTGAATCTTCACTTTTCTTCTTCCTTTATAAGTTCCTGTGTTTGCTATTTATTTACCAGCTAACTGGGATTATTTGACCTGAATAGAGTCAAACATGCTACCTATATAATGACTTACTTCTACAATTCAGTGTGCCTATAATTAAATACTTCACACTTAAGCATAAATATGCTCAGAATTATTCTCTTGCCTCATTATTCTCATTATTCTCATTATTCTCATTATCTCTCAATAATTCTCATTATTGGGTAATAAGACATGACCTCATGATTTTTAGATTAGAATGGTAAATGTTGCAAACATTTTCTTCATCCCATCATGTTTTATTCCTTTGTTGTTGCACTTGTATGGATATCTACAGAACCCTTTTAATCAAAGTGTTTCATTTGGTGACTAAATGGAGGCAGATAGCTTGCTAAGATAAGGATAAGGTTGAGATCTCTTAACTGGTTTTGATGACTATAGACAGTGAATTGTTGCATGAGGAAAAGTCAGTGCATCTGATTAAAATGTGTGGTTGTGGCAGTTTTTGTGTAATATATAATCATAGGTTGGAAAACTACTAGGAGACTCTAGACTCAAAGACTGTAGAATAACAGTAAGTGCTTGGGGATGGGCAATGAAAAAAGGAATCACAAGGCATTACAGGTACAGAAATACAACATGTAAGTGCGCAGCACAAAGTGTTGAAACCTGTAGCTTTGTCACTCACATGCCCAGGGATCAGGATAAAAATGCAATTCACCAGTAACTGGCACCAGAGTCTCAGGTCTTTGACTTTCCATTAAAATTTTTTTTTTAATATTTATTTTTGAGAGAGAGAGAGAGAGGGAGAACAGACAGGGGAAGGGCAGAAAGAGAGACACAGAATCCGAAGCAGGCTCCAGACTCTGAGCTGTCAGCACAGAGCCTGATGTGGGGCTCAAACCCACAAACCATGAGATGATGACCTGAGCTGAAGTCAGACGCTTAACCGACTGAGACACTCAGGTGCCTCTGACTTTCCATTTTGTGTGTGTGTGTGGAAAGGGACTAATGAGACCAACATTTCTAAGTGTCTTTCTACTGAATGCTCCACTAGGGATAAAAAGATAAATTAGACATGATCCAGTGGTTCACAGAGTTTAAGCATGATAGTTACATTAATATATAAGATTACCCTAGCACAGAGTTTTAGATAGAAAGCAAAGGTTGAACTGAGTACTAACAGGTCTAGTTTAAATTAGTGGAAAGCACTCATAACATCACAGTGTTAGTAGCAACTTTAGAGTTCACCTAATCCAATCTTTCAGCCAATCAAGAATTTTTTGTATGAGGTCAAACAGCCTTCATTTCAACATTTCCAAATGCTGACTTGAGAATAAATCGTATCCAAGCTTTGTAATATGTTTACCAGGCGATTTATTAACCTTAAACCCATTTAGCAATCTTCTTTTCATATGGAGAAAGTTCTGGATACATTAATTAGACTAATTGAAGTCATATTAAAAGGAAACATTTCTTAATGTTTCAGAAACTGAATTCAATCATGGTTTACATGAAAAAAAATAGAAATAAGGGCTAAAATAAAAATTAGAACAATTTTTCCCTAGAAATTAATTTGACAAAATTTCAGGATTAAGAAGACTGTGGGTGTAATGGCCTTTTGTAATAATAATAATAATAATAATAATAATAATAATAATAGACCTGTATAGACTATATGCTAAGAGCATTAAGTTAGAGCAATAGTACTGTAAGCCTGTTTCCAAACTTGTACTTCAAAATCTGGGAATCCTAGTTTTAATCATAAAACTATGTAACGTGATAAATGGAAAAATGAAGTCTTGTCTGACTAGTTTAATTTCAGATGTAGGAGCCTTAGTTCAACGCTGCCTCTAACATACTATTTCTTGTGAGCTGATCAAAGATAGATACCATAAGTGACTCTGTTTTACGGTCATCATTGAGCACAATTTGTTGGTATCTTGGTACATAATAGGTGATCTTTGTACTTTAGTGTTTCTGAAATAAATGAATAAACATCTCTTAGATTGACATCTAACTTATATCAGTGGAGACAGCTTTTAAGAGAGAAATAAGAAAAAGGTTGCCACTGGGCTGCCTGGGTGGCTCAGTAGGTTGAGCATCCGACTTTGGCTCAGGTCATGATCTCACTGTTCATGAGTTTGAGCCCCGCGTCGGGCTCTGTGCTGACAGCTCAGAGCCTGGAGCCTGCTTCAGATTCTGTGTGTGTGTCTCCCTCTGCCCCTCCCGTTTGTACTCTGTCTCTGTCTCTCAAAAATAAATAAACATTAAATAATTTTTTAAAAAAAGAAAAAAAGATTGCCAAGATCTGTTAACTCTTAGAACAGGTGACATGTCCACTTCTCAATGTCTTTGTAATAAAGATAGACAACTCATGCAAATTAAGATTAATCAGTACTGCACAAGCAATAAAATCTAGTTCTTCCTCAACTTACAGGCGGGTTATACACTTCATAGTAAGTTGACAATATCTTAAGTGAAAAATGCATTTAAGACCCTTATTCTACTGAACATCATGACTTAGCCCAGCTTACCTTAAATATGCTCAGAACACTTACATTAACCAACAATTGGGCAAAATCCTCTAACTCAAAGCCTATTTTATAAAAAACTGTTGACTATCTTATGTAATTTATTGAATACTGTTCTAAAGGTGAAAAACAGAATCGTTGTATGGGTACAGAATGGTTGTCAATGTACTGGTTGGCACTCTCAGGATCACATGCCTGACTGCAGGCTTTGGCTCAATATAGCTGCCCAGCATGGGAGAGGATCATACTGCATATTGCTAGCCCATGAAAAGGGCAGAATTCAAAATTCAAAGTATGGCTTCTACTGAATGAGTATCACTTTGGCACTATCATAAAGTCAAAAAATCCTAAGTCAGGGAGTATCTGTAACGTCTAAAAATGCAAGGGCCTGTTTTAATAAAACTTTAAAATGGGGTTTGAATTTACACTGAATCATTAATCCCAAGACAGTTAAAAGGTTGATAGCACTGCTATAAGCATTGGGATGCATGTGGTCCTCCGAATCAGCATTTTTGTATCCTTTGGATGAATTCCTAGTAGTACACTTGCTGGGTCATAGAGTAGCTCTATTTTTATTTTCTTGAAGAACTTCCACACTGTTTTCCAGAGTGCCTGTACCAGTTTGCATTCCCACCAACAGTGCAAGAGGGTTCCCCTTTCTCCACATCTTCCCCAATATCTTTTGTTTCCTGAGTTATTTTAGCCACTCTGACAGAGGATAGGGAAAAAAGGTGATGGGCATTGGGGAGGGCACTTGTTGGGATGAGCACTGGGTGTTATATGTCAGTAATGAATCATTGGATTCTACTCCTGAAGCCAAGACCACACTACATGTTAACTAACTTGAGAATACAATCAATAAATAAATTAATAAATAAATAGAAAGAAAGAAAGAAAGAAAGAAAGAAAGAAAGAAAGAAAGAAAGA
>NW_024412405.1:20012721-20024026 GCF_014898765.1 Herpailurus yagouaroundi
AGAAAGAAAGAAAGAAAGAAAGAAAGAAAGAAAGAAAGAAAGAAAGAAAAAAGAGATGCCAGGTTTGAAAGACAAAAAAGATAGTGAAAAGGTTTGTATAAAAGACAGAAGCCACATTAAATTATGTAGATTCAGTAATATTATTTAGAGGATGGGTTACTTAATATTGTAATGTATAACGTTTGACTTCATATCTACAAATAATAAATGTATTAAAATGTCTTAAAGAAGTCACTTTAGAAGAATACTTATTTTGAACATGATTAAATATGGCTTTTTATTTTTAATTTCAAACTCCTCACACTGACATTGCCTTCAGTCAGCTTACAACACATTTGAAGAATAATAACGATCATTACTGGATAGTTGTATCTTGTTGACATCTGAGCTCTTTCTAAAGAAACACATTTATTGTCAAAGGATAAAGCGTGGCCACCACTGACCATATTAAAAAGAAAATGTTTCTAGTCCAGAGGTAAGATGAAAGAGAACCTAATAAAGTGCTTTGAGCAATGACAGCATCACTGAAATAAATGGACATCTTTCCAAGGAAATTCTGTGTAGCTGACAATGTTCATTTGTTCAAGGAAGCAGTGTCTAGCGGGTGCAAAATAAAGAGATCCATACATTTCATTCTCTTTCAAAGCTGCCTCTCTCCTTGCCAGGTTCTTAAATATGGGTGTCTTCTAAGGTTCTGCCATTCTCCCGCTTTTCATTCTCATTTGATGTCTCTTGTATCATTTAAGCTCCATCACAGGCTACGATTATCATTGTTATGACTACCAAATATGTGTTGCCGCAGCACATTTCTCATTTGACTTTTTAAAACAAATTCTGGGATCTCATTGGACCTCCCCTTCCACAACTACTTCAAGTTCAACACGAAAAGGAAACTCACCACTTATTCTTACAAGTCCCTCAATCAGGGAAGAGAATTACCATTTGGTCAGTCATCCAAGCCAAATGCATTCTTTTACCTAGATACTTCCTTCTGTCTCATTCCCTGCTTCCACGGGCCAGCAATTACTCTTCTAGAATCTCTTCTCAATATTTCCACCTCTCCATTCCCACTGCTGCTTCTTTTTCAGGACCTTACTGTTTCTGCTTGGAACGTAACAGGCTTTGAATAGTCTCATTGGCTCCTACTTCTTTCTTAGAGCCCATTTTCCAGTTTGCTAGAGCACTTTTTCTGTTTGTTTGTTTTTTTAATTTTTTTTCAACGTTTATTTTTATTTTTGGGACAGAGAGAGACAGAGCATGAACGGAGGGAGACACAGAATTGGAAACAGGCTCCAGGCTCCGAGCCATCAGCCCAGAGCCTGACGCGGGGCTCGAACTCCCGGACCGCGAGATCGTGACCTGGCTGAAGTCGGACGCTTAACCGACTGCGCCACCCAGGCGCCCCGAGCACTTTTTCTAAAATGAAAATAATATGATGTCATCTGCTCCATTATGCCAGAACAAAATGCCAATGCATCTCCTTGAACTTTTGCAGAAAACTTAGGTTTCCTTTCCTCTGTCTGAAATGGCCTTCTTCTATGTCCACTGTCTGCTGCTGTATACAACAATAGTGAAGCACCACGCATGGTGGGCCCGCCCTTCTCTGACTTTTGTTTCCAACTTTCATGAGACTCACGTTAGTGCCACTTCATGTAAGATGTCTACCTTGAGAAATAGGATGAGTTTGTGTTATGTGACCTTTTACGTCTGCAACTTGCCTTTTTTTTTTTTTTTTTTTTCTTCCTTCCGGTAAACAGGGCTTGTCTTGAGGGGAAAGGTTGTTGTTTTTTTCCTTTTTCAGTCTCTCTCTTTCTCTGTGTCGGATCTAGCAGAAAGCCTTCTGGTCCTCACTGACTACATAATAAATAAAGCTTTCCCATATTCTAGGAACTGTAAAACTGAAAATATGAGAGACAGATACTTGTTAAAAAGGTTGTTTATAGCCTACTGTGAGTGGTCTAATTACACATGTATTTCAATGGAAGAAGAGATGATAGAAATTAAAATTATGCCATTGTGAAATAGTATATTTTTAAGATATGGAATGGATTAAACAGTTTACTTCATTTAAATAATCTAATAGGTAGCATAATTATCAGAACTTTTAAAAATCATAGATGGACTTAGGGATCCTATTAACATTTTCCATACAGAAGTGGAAAAATGGGGGAAATGACCATTTTATTGTTTCTGAAGTTGAAAGATAAACATGGTTTATATATGAGTACTAGCATAGCTCCCTATTATCAGCTGCAACTAGTATTTATGCTAGAACATATTTTAAGAGCATATTTTGCCAGCGCAGAACAGAGACCTTCAAAAATGAAAATATAATGGAAGCTAATATATATTAATAAAGAAAAATTCCAGATTCACAGTATGCTGTTCCTCATGTGTCCTCATAATAACATCAAGATTAATTAAAATTTTTCTTAATAAATAAAAAGACTTTATTTGTTTTGACTTTAAGGTATGTGAATTTCAAATATGCCTGTAGGTTATATGTATGTAAATATATTTATATAGGTATTTCAATATGTTTTCTCCTAAGTTTAGATAATTTAAAACAAACAAAAAAGATTTCAGGGGCACATGGATGACTGTCAGTTAAGCATCTGACTCTTGATTTCGGCTCAGGTATGATCTTATGGTTCATGAGATTGAGCCCAACATTGAGCTCTGGGCTGACAGTGCAGAGCCTGCTTGGGATTCTCCCTCTCCCTCTCTCTCTGCCCACCCCCTTGCATGTGTGCTCGCTGGCTCGCTCTCTCTCTCAAAATAAACTTAGAAAAAGATTTCAATGAAGAAATTCAGAATAAAATCCCTACAAACTAAACATCTTATTTAACATACCCATGTGGGGCGCCTGAGTGGCTTAGTCAGTTAAGCGTCCAACTTCAGCTCAGGTCATGATCTCACAGTTCATGAGTTCAAGCCCCACATGCTGACATGCCCCTCTGTGTTGACAGTTCAGAGCCTGGAGCCTGCTTCAGATTCTGTGTCTCCCTCTGTCTTCCCCTCCCCTGCTTGCACTCTGTGTCTTGCTCTGTCTCGAAAATAAACATTTAACATACCTGTAAAATTTTACCAAAAACCCCTCTAATATCTTCAAGAGTACTCCATATTGTGCAAATATACATTTTTCTGTTGTAGCTTTTACATTTTTATGTTAAATTATGAAAATCATGGTGAACTGATAAAAATGGGAAACTGAACCTTAAGACTTTGGGATATCTGAAAGTGATATTAAGATCACATCTCTCACACAAGAATTTTCATGAGTGCGTCTTTATGAAATATCAGCAGTAACACTGGGGACAATTATGGCTTTAACTGCACATTTAAAACTCTTATTACATTACACAAATAGAAAATATTACAAATAGAGAATTGTATGAAATTATAAACTGCAAGCCTTCAAAGAAATACTATGCTTCCTAGCCTCCTTGAGCTGTGCTTTCCCAGGCTAGAGACAAATGTCTACCCTCCTCTGCCATTACAGACAATTATGTGAAAAAATTTGAGACAACAAATAGCTTAAGTTGAATTAATTGTACATTGCAACTCCATCCAAGGCCATTTCTCAATTATACATGGAAATAAAAGTGTAGAATTCCTCTTCTTATTCTTTGCCTACATGACTTTATTTTTAAAATATTTTTACTTTATTTTCTGAATGAATTTTTTAAATATAATTTATTGTCATAATGGCTTCCATACAACACCCAGTGCTCATCCCAACAAGTGCCCTCCTCAATGTCCATCCATCACCCACTTTCCCCTTTCCCCCACCTTGCATAAACCCTCAGTTTGTTCTCTGTATTTAAGTCTCTTGTGGTTTGCCTCCCTCCCTCTCTGTTTGTAACTTTTTTTTCCCCTTCTCCTCCCCCATGGTCTTCTGTTAAGTTTCTCAAGATCCACATATGAGTGAAAACATATGGCAATGAGAAAGAATGAAATCTTGCCATTTGCAGCAACATGGATAGAACTGGAGGGTAGTACACTAAGTAAAATAAGTCAGTCAGAGAAAGATGCCTAGGTGATTTTAGATGGAAGAAACTGATGGCAACTCTGCTTCCATTTGACCCACAGAGATCTTTATTGTATTTATATATCCTCAGGTACCTTGTTCACAAGTAAGAACATAATAGCACGCACAAGAGCATTTATTCCCTGACTGACAATCACCTGTTTAGAAATTGGTACTTAATCATTATCACCCCAGTACTAATATGATTTTCCTAAATTTCTATATTTTCTTCTTACACCATATAATTACCACTGTTGATAATACTGATAATATCAACTTCAAATTTTATTTTTTATTAAAAAAATTTTTATGCTTAGAGAGAGAGAGATAGAGACAGAGACAGAGAGAACAAAGGAAGAGCAGAGGGAGAGGGAGAATTTCAAGCAGGCTCCATGCTGTGAGAGCAGAGCCCAATGTAGGGCTTAATCTCAGGAAACTGTGAGATCATGACCTGAGCTGAAATCAGGAGTCAGATGCTCAACCAACTGAGCCACCTAGGCACCCCTGAAATTTGATTTTTATAACATGACAATACCTTCAACTAACTAAATCAGCATTATACTTTGTTCATAGTATATCCAAAAACAATGATTAGGTTCAGTTAAAAAAATACATATGTAATTTATGCACTTCTTTGCAAGGATGAGTTGAATTGTGGAATTAAACTATATACTTTTATAATACCTAAAATTTGAATTTCTTATATATATGCATGTGTGTACATGTTTATATACCTACACATAATGTTGTATATATTTATAATGTGTAAAATATTCAATTATATTTTATCTTATGTTATTATAGATAAGAAAATAGTATTAGCAATACTTAATCATATTTCACTGTTCTATAGGAAATTGTTAAGACCAATTAAATTATTTGATAATGTAAATATTCTCCCCAAAATACATACTGAGCATAAAATAACACATGTATATAAATCAATTTTACTTATTATTTTTCAGTATATTAAAAAGTGATGACATCAGAAATGATAATATTCTTTCAAAGTTGAATTCTACATAATGGTAAAAGTTACCTTTTAAAGCACACAGCAAATCCTCTTGACATGTTCCTTCTGAGTTGGTTAGCTGTAGACATCTACGAACTATTGTATCTATACTATATGTCTGAGTATGTGCTCTCACGTTTATTTATAGGGAGAACCTAAAACGACATCTATATAATTTTAACACTAAGAGAAATCAAGATAACCAATAAAAAGACAGACAGTGGCAGGAGATGGGTTTGAATATAGGCAAATCTGCATTCTGATCTTGCCCTGTGCCATGTATTTGGTAAGGTATTAAGAGGCCAACTGCATAAGTCCTTTGAACCTCATTTGGCTTATTTATAAAAGAGAGATATAGAAACCTACCTTACAATACTCCGAAAACTGTAAAATACTGATGAACGAAATTGAATATGACACAAACAATGGAAAGATATTCCATGTTCATGGATTAGAAGAATATTGTCAAAATTTCCATAATACCCAAAGCAATCTACAGATTCAGTGCAATCCCTATGAAACTACCAACAGCATTTTTCACAGAACTAGAAGAAATAATAAAATTTGTATGGAGCCACAAAGACTCAGAATAGCCAAAGCAATCTTGAGAAAAAAGAATAAAGCTGGAGTTGTCACAATATTAGATTTCAAGATATACTATAAGGCTGTTGTAAGGAAAACAGTATGGCACTGGCCCCCAAATAGACACACAAATTAATAGGACAGAATAGAGAGCCCAAAAGTAAATCCACACTTATATGGTCAATTAATCTATGATAAAGGAGGCAAGAATATACAATGGGGGAAAGTTTCTTCAGTAAATGGTTTTGGGAAAACTGGATAACTAATGCAAAAGAATAAATCTAGACCACTTTCTTACACCCTACACGAAAACAAACTCAAAATGGTTTAGAGACCTAAGTGTCAGAGCTAAAACCATCAAAATTTTAGAAGAGAGCACTAGCAATAATGTCTCTGATAATAGCCATAGCAACATCTTTCTAGATAGGTCTCCTGAGGCAAGGGAAACAAAAGTAAAAATAAAGTATTAAGACTACATCAAAATAAGAAGACTTTGCACAGCAAAAGAAACTATCAACAAACCAAAAAAACAACCTACAAAATGGGAGGAGAGATTTGCAAATGTTATATCTGATCAGGGGTTAATACTCAACTATATAAAGAACTTATACAACTCAAAACCAAAAAACACACATAATCCAATTTAAAAAATGGGCATAGGCCCTGAATAGGCTTTTTTCCAAAGAAGGCATACAAATGGCGGACACATGAAAAGATGCTCAACATCACTATCAATGAGTTATCACCTTGCACTTGTCAAAATGGCTAAAATAAAAGGGACAAGAACTCACAAGCGTTGGTAATAATGCAAATGAGGAAAAAGGAACTCTCATGCACTGTTGGTGGGAGAGTAAATTGGTATAGCCACTGTGGAAAACAGTATGGAAGTTCACCCCAAAATTAAAAATAGAACTACCCTACTACTGGATATTTACTTAAGAAAAAAAACAAAAACAAAAAACCTCAAAGCAGTTATTTGAAAAAAAAAATGTACCCCTGTTCATGTAGCATTATTTACAATAGCCAAGATATGGAAGCAACCCAAATTTTCATCAACAGATGAATGGAAAAGAATATGTGGTGTGTATGTATATGTGTGTGTATACATACATGTATGTATATATACATGTATGTATACACACACACACACAGGAATATTACTCAGCCATGAAAAAGAATACGATCTTGTCATTTGTTACAACATGGATGGACCCAGAGTGTATGATGCTAAATGAAATAAGTTAGACAAAGACAAATACCATCTGATTTCACTTAAATGTGGAATCTAAAAAGATAAACAAACAAACAAAAAATAAACAAGTAGAGACAGAGCCATAATACAGGGAACTAATAGTTGCCAGAGGGAAGAGAGTGGGGGATGGGTAAAATAGGTGAAGGCGAGTGGCAGATACTGACTTCCAGTTATGGAATGAATGAGTCACAGGAATAAAAGGTACAGCAGAGGATATATAGCAAATGGTATTGTAATAGCATTGTATGGTGATGGTTAACAGTTACACTTATGGTGAGGATAGCATAAGGTGTGAACTTAACCCAATCACCATGATTTACACCTGAAATTCATGTAACATTGTGTGTCAACTATACTTCAATTTAAAAACAAAACAACAACAAATCCTTACATTAGAAGTTGTTATCTGGACTCACAGATATTAATGGAGTTAAAACTAAAAATAGTACTGGGGTCATAATTGTAGAAACTCAGCAAAGTATTATGACTATTATAGTAATCATGAAGTGCTTAAAGGTTTTGAATAGCTTTATTCATGATTCCTTTTTCACCAGCGGAAGATGCAACAATTACTTTGCTGTGTCTCAATTATAGAAAATTTTAGAAGTTGACATCTTTTTATGATGTTTCTAAAACTATTTTAAGTTGAAACAAAAAGAGCAACAAAAATCAACAGATGACATATATCTGAAAATTTCTTCCATATCGTTCCTTAAATGATCTCAATGTTTCCAGGAAATTATTCCTTGTACAAACTATACTGATCTTAAATAGGAATGTCAAAATTTAGTAATTTGTAAGAGGAAATTAATTTTAGAAGACTCCAAAGTGCTGTTTAATAATTATAACTATAGTATAATTTTGTGAGATAATTTTTACTTGCTCTTTGATTTTTAAAAAAAAACTTGTCTTTTGATCTACAGATATTTATCATATTCCTCAGGACTTTCTCACAAGGATATTCAATCCTGGTTCACTTTGGGAGTGAGCATAGTTGTGTGAAAATCAGACACGTATATGTATATGTATATGTATATATGTTAGGATATATGTAATATATAAAATATGCATGTCACATTATATAGTATATGGATATATATATAGGATGTACACACAAAAATATCCTAAATCCTATTTAATCCCATCACAAATGACTAATTTAAGGGTTTCAATGTCAGAAGTAGAGATTTCAATTAAAAAAATAAACCAAATGTCAAAAATATAGGCATAAAAAATCTCTTTTAAAATTGCCATACAATGGTAAAGTGATCTTATTTTTCACAATTTTTTTTCTTTTCTTTGATATGTTTGTACATTCTCTGGATCTCAACAAAAAATTAGTGAAACTTTGTTTTACTAAGGCAAAAGAAACTAATTATGGAGCAGTAGGCTCTGATGACATTAGAAGAGGAAAAAAGAAACAAAGGGCATTGTGGAATCCTGTTCAGGAGAAAAACAGTAGAAAATGTGTTTTGCATTACTGATGGTGTGGATATTTGTTTTTACACGCCTGTGTTTTAAATTGTCCTTGTGAAAATTGATGCTGGCTTCAAATATAAAAGCTGGTGGAAAAGAGTACACTTTAAATTTTACTCACTGCTGTTACAAGTTATTGGATGCTATTAGGACCTCTTTTAGAAAGATTTATGATAATAAGTATTCATCACAAAGCACAACATTCCCAAGAACAAAAAGCCATGCTGCATTCATTTTGTATGATTAATGATTCACATGTAATGAGGAAAAAATGCTCAGGCCTAAGCTACAATTGTAAATGGAAATGAACTTTATAAAGAGGTGTTTCTTGTTAATGTCAACAAAAGAAAGAAATCCTGCATATGCACTATATTTGCAACCATTTACATCAGCTAACAATAAACATTGTATCAAGTAGTAAAATAATCTGTTAATTTGTATCATAATTAAAAGTTTACATTCTCTAATATCTCAAAACTCTAAGCATGTTTAATAAAATTTAGGTGGTATATTTATTTTGTAACCCAGATATGATATTAATGAACAGGCTGATTCAAGCCTAATCTGCATGGTAAATGATTATAATTAAAACCAGCCTTTCATTAAACGCTCACAAGAAATATTTAATCTGTAGATATTTTCAGGAAAGCAAGTAGCAGAGATTATTTTCAATTTTAGAATACTGCACAAGATCAGTTGTTCAAGGAAATAAATTAGGCATATTGTTTGGTTATTTCCTTGCCACTGGGCTTTGGCAGCATAATCATATATTTTGGGGGAGTGTGATCTAAGCTTCATTATGGTGTTAAAGCTCTGTAAACATAAAATGACAGATGTTTGCTTTTATTGCTGGTGTAGCTATTTCTTTTCCTTTTCGACCCTGTGAATGATTTGGTAGTTTGAACTGCACCCTCCTGGTGTAGAAACATAGTTCACAACCAAATACATATTATAGGTAAACTATTAGAGTCTCTTAAAAAAATAAGAGACAACCTAATCCTACTTTTAAAGTTTTTTAAACTTGCATATATTATACTTATTTTTGCTACATAAAACAAGATCTTTTATTTGAAATATTGGTGAAACAAATTCATTAAAAAGACAAAAAATTGTATTTTGCAGTAATAATAAAATCTTTTTTTTTAAACTTCTGATACACGGATCAGTTCTGGTTGCTTTTCCCTTCTCTGGATGTAGCTAAATCTGTTTCACTATGCTTGTTTAACTGGGATGTGTTAAAATAGGGTCATTGATTGCCAGCTCTCTGATTAAATTTTCAAAGGGATGTTGCTTTGGGTCTCACAATGAAATCTATATCCTGCAGTCATCCAATGTTTCATTCTGAATACAAGTTTTCCTTTTCCTTTTTTTTTTTTTCCTAGTCTTACTTTTTATAGCTCTATTCTCAAATGGTTTCCTTCCTTTCCCTTGAAACCCTTTTTCTCCTGGTTCATATTGACTTCTGGAATACTTATAACTCTGTATAGATGAAATACCTTGGAGTATTCAATAAAGTTTCATTGATTGCCTACCTCCAAACTCTTTTCCTGATACATTCTGATCCTTGGTATCTCCTGATCCATTCCCTGAAACTGACCTACTATAGGCATTCAGTTTCTATTTCCCTATAACCTGAGGTCTTAAGTTTACTGGAATAGACATGTCTCCTGGTGTGGCAGGAAGTATTTGGGCATGGTTGTATCCAGATTAGAACCAAAACAGAAACAAATGCAACTAATTACACTCCAGTTAACCCTTACACTCTTTATGCTATGTAGCAAGGGGATGAGATTTCTTCCTTCTTTATCATGCTTGATATTGATTCCAATATCTATTTTAAAATTATTTAAAACATTTTTCTTTATTTCTGAGACAGAGAGAGACACAGCATGAGCAGGGAGGGGCAGAGAGAGAGGGAGACACAAAATCTGAAGCAGGCTCCAGGATCTAAGTTGTCAGCACACAGCCTGATGCAGGACTCAAACCCATGAACTGTGAGATCATGACCTGAGCTTAACTGACCAGAGGCTTAGCTGACTGAGCCACGCAGGCGCCCAATTCCAATTTCTTTACACAAACTTCCAGATGCTGAGCAGTGTAATGCCTAAAATGAAAACTTTAAAGTCACACTGCTGGGCTCAAATTCCAGTTTTTCTATCTATGAGGTGTGTGAACTTGAGTTGTGTTGCCCCAAATGGAGACCACTGAAAATACTTCAGGTGTCTTGCTTTATAGGAAGCAATCCTCTAAAAATTATGACACAGAAAGAGAATGTTTGCTACCTAGAGTTGGTAGGTTCTCCTACAGAAGGAATTGGAGGAAAGGGCTGACCCCGTAAGCCTAGTTTTACAAATTCAACAGTCAGATAACTTACTCTTACCCCAAGGAGGCACGTATGCAGGGAGGCAGGGAGAGGCCTCCAGCATTATTCCAGAAGTCCCTATGCAGGGAAACACAGAACCAGGGCAAAGAGGGTTCCACACAAATTAAACATGATGGATACACAAAATATGTTTCCTTCCACTCATTCATCCTTGCAGCCTACTGAACTACTGATGGCATTTCAACCAGCCTGCAGATCCTTTTTCAGTTCTTAGCATCATAAATATTTTTATTGGTGAGGTCATATTATGATAAAAATATCATTCATAACCCAAATGTGGAAATAGCCATTATACAAAGACTATAAAAACATGAATAAAAAATTTTTAATCTTCTTCATTTGAAAATCACCAAACAGGACAAAAATCAGGATAAAACTCAGGACATATTTAAAGAAATGTTTTGTTCAAATGGAATTTTATTTACCTATAAATCTTTCTATTTAAGAGAACGGTCAAGATGGCGGCATAGGAGGACGCTGGGCTCACCGCGCGTCCTGCTGATCACTTAGATTCCACCTACACCTGCCTAAATAACCCAGAAAACCACCAGAGAATTAGCAGAACAGAGT
>NW_024412405.1:20034026-20356356 GCF_014898765.1 Herpailurus yagouaroundi
GGATCCGAACCTGGCTCTGTGCTGACAGAGAGAGCCTGATGTGGGGCTCGATCTCACAAACCATGAGATTATGACCTGTGCTAAAGTCGGAAGCTGAATGGCTGAACCATCCAGGTGCCTCTCAAATTGAATTTTAATGATGTTGGGCTTGGGAGCATATTTTCTTTTTCCACTTCCCTGTTTTGTTTCACCATCATCATTTCTTCAACTTCCTACCTCTTCCTTCCTCCCCTTTCCACTGCCTCTCTTTTATTTTTCTTT
Organism: Herpailurus yagouaroundi; assembly: GCF_014898765.1. Classification (NCBI taxonomy): domain Eukaryota; kingdom Metazoa; phylum Chordata; class Mammalia; order Carnivora; family Felidae; genus Herpailurus; species Herpailurus yagouaroundi. The sequence goes on from NW_024412405.1 coordinate 20,034,288, forward strand.
TGGCAGCAACCTATGGAGAGATAATTTACACATCATACAATTAATCAATTAGAGTGTAAAAGTCAATGGTTTTAAGCATATTCACAGAGTTTTCCTCACTTCGTTTCCTACCCAGTTTCATTCTGTGATCAGTAACCATGATCACTTTTCTGTATATGGCAAATTCTGTTGTGTATCTCTCACCATGCCACACTCCTTTGCTTGATCAGCCTAGGTTAAATTCAACTCTCCACCTGTTAAGTATCTAACCTCAGGTAACAATGTGCCTTCAGGAAAACCCACAATTTGTTGCTTTTACTTTAAATCCATAATCACTAGCTCCTAATGGGCCCTTGACACTGACTGGCAAGGATAATTTTTACTTCTCTAGAATAGTCTTACAATCACCACAATGATTACTTTACATTTATTCCTCTCTCCTCAAAGCTCCAATACCTCTTTGCCATCTCAGCTGAGCTGATGATCTTCATTCTATTTCAGTAAGCTAAATGAAACACTCAGAATTTCAGCACATCCCTACCACTGTATACCCACCTGTCTGCATTGGTGACAACAGTACCCTGACTGCCCTCCTATTCCAGTTATTGAACTCTTTGTTTCTAACGCCAGCTCAGGTGTACCACATACTATCCTGTCTCACTTACTTAAAATCATTGCTCCAGCAATTTTCTTCTGTGCCTTATATATTGTCAAATTTCCCCTGTCTACTTCATTACTGTTAGCATACAAACAAGCTATTTCTCGATTTAAAAAAGGAAAAGCAGAAACAAAACATGATGTCTTAACGGTTTTTTAATTAGGAAAGAAATGCCTGAATGCATTCCTGTTGCAAATTATTGGGAAAAAAAGTAACAGATACTGCATATATTTACCCCAAACTTATCATCACACCCATCCCTCCATCTCCACCCCCATCTCTTAATGTTAGTCTTCCGATGGGTATCATCCCTTTGCTTTGCTTCCATTTGCAAACCTCCTTGAAACAGTTTTCTGTACTAGCAGTCCTTGATTTTTCTCTGGTGCTCACTCCAGTGGGGTTTTTAAAATCTCCCTCTTTCCCCAAAATGGCTGTAGTCAATATTGCTAATGACCTTAGTGTTGCTAATTACAATGGTGAAGTCCCAGTTCTGACCTTACTTGACTATCAGTACCCTTGGCATAGTTGATCACTTTTTTCTTCCTTTACATGGCTACTCAAATATTACACTCACCTCACACTACAACTGTGAGGTTTTTCAAGTCTTCCTTGAGTTTTTGTCAATTTCTGCTTCACATATTTTGAAGTTTTACTGTTTGCATAAACTGTTTATCAACTGCTAGGTATGGATCAGTGAATCATTCTTGTATTAGTTGAATGATCTTCCCTTCCCCTTCCCTCTCGTCTCTTTTTATTTATTTTGAGAGAGATACAGAAGGACACAGAGTCCCAAGCAGACTCCGTGCTGTTAGCACAGAGTGTGATGCGGGGCTTGAGATCATGACCTGAGCCAAAATCAAGAGCTGAATGCTTAACCAGCTGAGCCACCTGGGTGCCCCTAAATTGCCGGATGTTTTAAAATGGTTGCAGTACCTACTATTCTCACGCTTGATAGCTTCCTATGTCATTTGCATTATCTACCCAGCAAAAAAAGAAACAAAACAAAAACAACCCAAAAACTCCCACTATGTATTTGAGTTGGTGAATTTTGACATAACCATTTATGAGTCTTTTAGTCACTGGAACATTTCTAACTTAATCTTAAAAATAACTTCATTTTACTCTGACCTACTTACTGCTTTTACGGTAAATTTTATTTAGGATTAAAAAATATTTTCATACCTGGTTGATTTTGCTAGGATTTGCTAGGTACTTCTTTTCCCTCTTCATTTCTCTATTTTCCAACTTTTGGTGTATTTTCATTTAACTGAATTTAAACCTTATTCAAACAAGATTATTACCTTGAAGGACAGAGATCTAGATCTTTGAAATTTATTGTAATCACCGTTATGTTGGAACAAGCCCTACCAGTTTACTTTTTTCTGAATTATGTTTCTGCATTGATTTTTCTGATTTTTTTCTGTATTTTAAATTTAAAAAATTTTTATTTAAGCATTAGAAGAAAATATCTATCACATATTCCTTTGGTGTCTATTTAAAAACTAACTTATATTTATTTTTGCATCAATAGCTAGATATAATTTCTACAATAGAAAACCCCAGCATGTTTCCATTTCTCTTCCTTCTTTAGCCCCTCCCTTCCAAACTGAACCTATATGGAATATTATGAGTTTTTCCAATTTCATTTGTATTTATTTAGCTAGCATACATTGTAATGATTTCTTGGTGCATTGATTTTTTTAAACCCCTATTTTCCTCTTTCCTGAAATCAGTTTTGATAAAGGTGGAATGTATTTTTAAGTTTTTCTTTCACAGTTTATGGATAGAAGACATTCTGAGTTTTTACATATTTGAAAATTTCTTCCATTCTGTCCCCAAAATGGTAATTTAGATGGTTATAGAATTCTATGTTCATATTCCATTAGAGTTTTAAAGATATTCCTTCGTGGAGTGCCTGGATGGCTCAGTTGGTTAAGCAACTAGTCTTGACTTTGTCTCAAGTCATGACCTCAGGGTTCATGAGGCAGAGATTCATGTCAGGCTTTCACGCCAACAACAAGGAGCCTGGTTGGGATTGTCTCTTTCCCTCTGCCCCTCCCCCACCCCCTCAGAAGAAACTTAAAAAGATATTCCTTCTCCTTCTCTAGTATTAATTGCTGCTGAACGAGAGGTTCTTGCCTCCAAATCTGACCCTTATTTATCTCTGACATTCAAAATACTCACTATGATGCATCTAGGTTTTTTTTTGTTTGTTTTTAGTGGTTATGGTGGCCATTCAATGAAAAAATTCATGTATATATTCTGGCCTGGATTCCACCCCCCCCCTTTATATTTTTAATTATCTCCCCTGCAACTTCTCTATTGCTTCTGTCTGGGACTTTGCTTGGTTAGGTGTTTGCAATTCTGGTGGTATCCTTCTTGTCTCTCATCTTTCATAGGTTTTTATCTTACCCTTTTGATTATGATGATTTTTCACCTTAACAGTAATATAACTTGCTTCAGCTATTTTGCCATTGACTCATTCCATGAGGTTTTTTCCCCAAAAGTCTGTACCTTTACTTTTCTTGATCTTTAATTGATTTTCTTTCATAATAGCCTGTGCATGTGATATTCTCTTCTATCTCTTTAAAATTATAATTATCTTGCAGTCTTCCATTTGCTTTATTAGCTCTGTTTCTTTGGTGTCGATTGTCTTTATTTTTGTTCAAATGGAAGCCTTTTTTTTTTTTACTTCACTTTATATCTAAAGTGTTTCATGTTTCTTATTATTTATTTGACAAACTCACCTATTTGCCTTTGTAAGTTCTTAATACATAAAATTGGCAATTTGGAGAGAAGAGTGAAATATGCTGTCAAAAGTGGTGAATCAGCAGACTGTCTTTTAAGAGGTATCCTTCTGGAAGAAGGCTCTTTTCCCTTTGATGGTCTGTTACAGGGCACCAGTGCCAGTACTGGCTTGCGAGCCAGCTTGATGGCTATACTCAATTTAGTGGAACAGGAGGAGAAGAGAAATTCATTTTCCCAGCTTCCTTAAAGGTATTTTTTCAGTTAATTCTGAATGACTAGTACCACAAAGGACTCCTCTGATTATGATGCTAGAACACCTTTCAAAATTCTTCCACTGTGCTGTGTAACTTCTCGGAGTCTTGCCTGTTCCTCAATTCCCTCCCGTCTGCTTTCTCTAAGAATTGCTCCATATTTTTCTTAGACGCTTTTGGACCTATATTTGCTACCCAGCATTATTACTTGTTAAACATTTTTTTTTTCTGTCATTTCAACTGAGTTTGGGCAGAAGACAAAAACGATGCACCTGCTCAGTTTGTGGCCCAATCCTTTTTACTGATAGATTTTTAAAAATACAAATATTTAGTTTTTGTTTGAAGGGTGCCAGGAACTGTTCTAGGTGCTGCACAAGTAGCAGGGAACAGAAGCCAAAATTAATGACGTGATGGAGGCTATGTAAGGCTTTGACTGGGCACTCGGGGGAGGTGTTTTTTTTTTTTTTCAATTGATGTATATTTCATATACAATATTTGACTTTACATTTTATTTTCAAAGTTGATTTATTCACTTTGAGAGAGAGAACAAGCCGGGGAGGGGCAGAGTGACAGGGGGACAGGGGATCCGGGGTAGGCTCTGTGCTCACAGGGGGCTCAAACTCATGAACTGTGAGATCATATTTGAGCCAAAGTCAGACACCTGACTGAGCCACCCAGGTGCCCCTTAATTCGCATTAAAAACATTTTTTTTAATGTTTATTTTTGAGAGAGACAGAGAGAGCGCAAGAGGGGGAGGGGGAGAGAGAGAGGGAGACACAGAATCTGAAGCAGGCTCCAGGCTCCAAGCTGTCAGCACAGAGCCCGCCTACACGGGGCTTGAACTCATGAACTGTGAGATCATGACCTGAGCTGAAGTCGGTGCTGACTGAACCGCTGAGCCACCCAGGCACCCCCTCTTAATTCCCATTTTAAATATGTTTCATTTTTAATAATGTTTGCTTCTTTCTGAGGCTTTTAAACATTATTTTAGTAGATTTGGGTTGTTCTCGCTTCGGTGGCATAATATTGCTCTTTTGCTATTAATGTTTACCTGGTTTTCTTTTTTCCTATTGCACACTAAATTCTGATTCTGAATTTGTAGTTTACTTCTTTTAACAGCCATTTTCCTTGTTTTCTATTTTATCATTCCCTCCTTCAATTTTATTACACTATTTCATATTTCCTGGCAATGGATTATCTGTTAGCAAATTTTCGTCAAAGTGTTAACTTACTGCCTTAATTTTATTTCTACTGCACTATGGGTTCAATGTGAATAAGTAGATCTAATTTCTTAAAAAAAATTGATATCTTGGAGATTTTTTTATTCTTGATTTGCTTATTTAATATTTATAAATCACACATTTTAGATGGAGAAGTGAGACATTGGACTTCAATTTTCTTGTTGGGACCCTCTTTGTACCTCACTGGTTTTTCAGAGAGAGCCGATAGTTTGGTGCTTCTTTTCATGAATTTATAACACATATTATAGGTTTGTTATTTGCAACAAGTTTGAATAAAATCTGTTATTTCACCTCAGTGCTGTGGCTTCTGAAAAGTGCATTTGATATCTGACTCTACTCCAGTTTCCAAATTTGCTCCTGGGCATGTGTTGTAATCCATTACTTCCCTAAACTAACTATACTAGGATACATACATAGGACAATCTGGGCTTTTCCCTCAGAGTTCCCATACACAGTTCTCAATTTGAGATCCGGGGAGGAAACAAGAGATGATAGAATCTTGCTAATAAAGATGTAAGAGAAAATGTTTCCATTTTTTAGAAACAATGTCTTTAGACCTCTATTCTTACTGGTATGAAACTGTGAAGCTAGAGTTTTTGGAAAAACAATTTGAATGTCTACCATGAACCTACCATATACTGTGACAAGAACACTCTGTCTTCCACATTAGCAACTCCCTCACTTGCTCACATAACTGGAGGCTCAGCGAATGGCAATATTATACACTGAAAGAAGTCAATTTAAAATTTCTAAGGGGAAATTAGATATTTAATGGGAAGCGAGATAAAAGATTTTTTTGGAACTCGTATGAGGTGAGTCAGATAGCTATCATGAATTATCAGACAGAATGTTTCCTTGCATCTCAGTTGGTTATCTTTTTAGAAGAAGAAAAAAGGCAGGCCAAATTCCATATTATAAGAGAAAGAAATTTCACAAGAGATCATTAACCATCTTTCTTATGTAGGTGAAATGGTATATTATGCAAAAACCTGTAGATCTGGCATTTTAGGCATGGTTGCTATTACACTTGATATTTCCTGATACATGTACTTTGCTCTGTTAAAATGAAAAAGAGCTGTACCAATGTTAACTACAATCATTTAGGACAATGGACTACTCTGTTCCTTTAACGTATCCTAATATTTCTGAAATCTGCACTTTTGTTTGAACTGTTACCTTGCCAGAATTTTCATTACTTCATTACATGTTCTATGTGCAAAATCAGTGTTACGTCTCTTAAGTGTCTTTCTTGTAGTCTCTGAATCTTTGGATGAGAGAGCGAGAGAGATAGACAGACACACTCAAACTCAGCACCTTGGATGTAGACCAGGAGACGCTGAACTTCAAAATGTAGCTCTTTTATGTAGTGTTAAAGCCGAAACCAACTGTACCCACATGGATTATTCTGTAGATATTAAATTAGTCTAATTTTACCTTTTCACTGATCTCATCAACATGATTTTATTATTCTAAGAAACTCTGTTTCTGGAAGATAAAGATTGCAAGTAATTTCTATGAAGGAAATCACTTAGATGAACATCAAACTGAACTTTTAATTAAAAAGATATCAATAGATTGTTTACTCCCCAAACTCTGAAACCAAACCTTGCTATGTCCACCAATACTAAACTAGTATATTATGACCCTTACCCCTTCTAACAAAGCTCATCCCCACCTCACCCTCTGTCTACCACACCTCCTGAAAGATTTGCCTTAAACCTGATTTTAAACCTTATCGAATATCCTGGCTTCCCTGCTCTCTTTCTGAAAGGCTAAGATTTGGCTGAAAGTGCCCACTCTTGCTGAGAAATGCACACCTAGCTTTGATTAACAACAGGTTGTTAGTTTAACTGATATTTAAGATAGCCAACATTCAACACCCAAGTGTCATTTCCCTGGTTTTCTCATAGGTGAGTTTTCTCATGGTATTTCCCATTTCCCTGGTTTTCCCATTTCCCATTCCCAGAATGTTGAATTTATAAGAACATAAAAATATTGAGAAAGAATGAATCACACTATAGTTCTTCCCAATTTTGTAATTCTCCTAATTCTTCCCCACTAAGACAAACAAAACTCTTAGCCATGTGTGTCTAAGGAAAAATTTCTGTCAATTAGTGTTTGTCTAAATCTTCATTAGAAGTGATTTTACATCATTCATTTATATATTTCCTTTTTCTGTCCACATTCAATACCATGCGTTTAAATGATTGCTTCCTTGTTTTCGCTTTTATTTCTGATGGCAGTGCATTCCTCAGTAAATTTGTTCCAAGTATTCCTCAAAGTGCAAAGTCTTTATCAGCAGTATTTCTGAGATTTGCTTTTGTCCAATATACAGTGTCTCCTTGCATTTCCCTGCTCTGTCTGCTTTCCATATTTTCATTTTATTTTATCTCTTATCTCTGTGTTATGGTGGTGAAGTTAGTAAAGTACGGGAGAGAAGAATTTATCTTTAAAAGCCACTCTCTTTTTAGGAGGTGAAGACAGCTTTCAGATAAAATCTATCCCTGGAATATAATATCCTTGTGGGGGAAATGTATTTTATTAAGACACCTGTGTCTAGTATTTACACACATTCTTTTTGGATGGGAGAGCTAAATCCTAAAGGTCTTTAGGCTCTATTGGTGAAGTTTTATTTTGTAGTCAGTCTCTTTCTATAGCATGGAATACAAGATGAGGAGTGAGGAGGTTCCTTCAACTTGCCTCACTCAAATAAAACTGTTGTTTTGCCCAGAGGGTATTACTAAGGTGCTTAAGAAATTGTGTTGCCAGTTAATCATTAGAGAGAATCAGATGCTAAAGACAATACATTAGCTGCACATTCTAGACACACACTTGTACAGTTTCCCATCTGATGTTATCAGAAGTGCAACAAAATGATTACAGGGAATTAGTTAAATAAAGATAGGAAACTACATAGCAAGTTGCAGAATTGACAAAGCAGCTAAACTCTATTAGGCCCATGCTGACGAATTAACTAGTCTCAAATAGACCTCCTAATAGAAGCCTAAATTAGGTAAACACAATAAAAAATGTAATCAGTTACTTGGCAAGGGTCTTTAGAATGCAGGCTGTCTTGAAAATGGAAAGTACGGGGCGCCTGGGTGGCGCAGTCGGTTAAGCGTCCGACTTCAGCCAGGTCACGATCTCGCGGTCCGGGAGTTCGAGCCCCGCGGCGGGCTCTGGGCTGATGGCTCAGAGCCTGGAGCCTGTTTCCGATTCTGTGTCTCCCTCTCTCTCTGCTCCTCCCCCGTTCATGCTCTGTCTCTCTCTGTCCCAAAAATTAAAAAAAAAAAAAAGAAAATGGAAAGTACAAGTAACAATATTAGTGAAAGTATTATTCTTTACATAAAAATGGTTGATAAATTCTAAAGCGCATTTGTATTTTTGGTACATTTTTAGCAAAAAATTCAATAAATATCATATTAAAAAGAGTAAACAAAATTATAAATCATATGTAAACACTCATGCAATTGAGTTTTTAAAATTGTTTTTGTAATTAAGTTGGATGTTAAGTGATTAAAGCCGATGAATAAAATTGAGTAAGCAATGGCATCCATTTGTTTATGCATATGTTGTTCTTAACCCATTTTGGGGATGCCAATTCTGTTTCCATCTTCTAGTTTTGAGGAGACTGAAGAGTGACTGGTGGCTTGGGAGACTGGGTGGATATGTATGTCACTGACAGGTAAGAAACAAAGAACTGAGTTGAAGGAAAAAATAAGTGAATTCAATTTTGGATTTTAGAGATGGCTCTGATTTCTAGGTCAAGGTTAGGCATCAACATAAATAAAACTCTAGAATTCAAGAGTAAATTTTTGTGTTGGAGATATTTTTGAGGGAGCATGATCAGCTTACAGTTATGGAGAACCCTGCAGTAGATATGCCCTTCCTGTTACAGTGTGTAGAATGAGAATAGACAGCAGCTAGAGCACAGGAATAACAGGATTGATCTTGAGAAGAGAAACACAATACTTTTTATTTCTGAGAAGGAACTGTGTTGCAAATCCGTAGCACAGACTATACAAATTAATCTACTGGTATTAAGTCATTCCGGTGAAAATTAATGATGTGGAGGGTTTGGTTCTGCCTATTTCATCAGTCTTAATCTTGCTTTAACACCAGGGAGTGTACACTTTCAATTGTGGAAAAAAGATGCCCTTAGCCCTCTGTCCGGAATCCAACCAACCTGATCACAATAGTTGGTTATTCTGAACTTGACTAGGCCAGGTGCATAAAAGAAGGACCTTGAAACTTTGGAGAGTTAGATATTGAGGATCTACCTGTGGATCTAATTTGATTGTCAGCACAGTTCTCAGAACACAGGAGGGATTTGACAAGTATTGGCTCCAGGTTAAATGAATCCACCTGGACTGATAGCTGTCACCATCTCCCGCCTATGCCTTTATCAGATGTGGTTTTCCTCGGGGGGTGAGAGAGGAGGAGACACAGACGACTCAATATCCAGGGTTTTGTTAATAGCTGCTGTAATAATATTTCTTCAGCTCAGAGCTTTCTTAAAATTTCCAGAGATTTGGGTAACTTTCAGATTTCCCAAAGTCTTCAGAATTAGTGCTATTCCAGGACAATGGGAGCATGAGAATTTCTGGTTCAACCGATAATCAAGTCCTGATATTTCATTTTTAATGTAAAAGTGTGAGAGATAAAAGCTCTGATGTTTAAATCTATGCCTCTGTATTTCATATTTTGTTAACCTTACCCCCTTTTAGCCAAAATCTTCTGATTTGTTCCAATCTACTGTGCTGGGCAAACTTCCAAATGATTTTTAAAGTTTGTGATATGAAACTTTTTCGGTTTTGCATTGGTTATGCATGTCAGTCTTGTGACTTGTAATGTTACCTGTAGTTATATATTGGAAATAATGGATTTACAGCCAAATTTTCCATGCATTAATGAAATCCCATGAAGCCTTAGGAATTTTAGATTACCTAACTTGGTTTTGAATTAATAAATATTTTATGTTTCCTGTGGGTTTAGTTTTCAAGCAATATTACCAGACCTTGGCTTAAATTGTTTATTTCCTAAAATATTTTTTCTTCATTTGTAATCTCATCTAAGAATGCATATGCAATAAATATTTAATAAATATTTTTAAGTGAAAAAGTACATAATAAAGTGTTTTCAAATACCATATTTTGACTGTGTATACTTCATACCTACATTATGCTAATGCTAATAGCAAAGTGTTAAGGTTTCTTTCCACTTCACCTGTGGATTCTTCAGGTTTATAAGTATTTCAAACTAAAAGAAAGGGTAGTTGGAAAGTCTCAGCAAAGAGATTGAAAAAAAAATGCAACAAAGCTTTGGGGACTTCTTTCGAAACTGTTTTGAATCCCACTTGTCTAGCTTCCATAGGAAAAGAAGAAAAACCACAAATAACAAGGTTGATATATGTTTACTACAAATCTACTCAATTCTTATTAATTTAAGCTCTGAAAGATGTACACAAGGAGACTTGGTAACTCTGTAGAAGGAGCTCTCTTATTAACATAAGGATGGGTCTAGGGGGAAGTTATTCTCTAAGTTCTGATATAAGAGTCCATGGACAACACTCTAACATAATTTTTTGTAAAAATATGGATTTGTAGGATGCACCCAAGAGATACCGGATGAATAGTCAGTCAACAGATACAGTGAGGTACTTGCCTCGGATGCAAAACTTAAGGGACACCAAAAAAAAAAAACCAAAAAAACAAAAAACAAAAAAAACCCTTAAGCAATAAGAAAAGAAGTATTTAAAAAAATATATAAAGTACTGCAAAATGTAAAAAGGGATGAACTATAAAAATTTTAAATAAAGATGTGATCAGTATTGACCTTTCCTTTTGCCTCAGGCTACTATGCGGCACAGTAGGGTACTGTGTATTAAAACCAAAGGAAAATTGTGACATATTACAAGGCATAGGCCATGCCCTAGGGCAAATGTTTCCCTCAGTGGCCTGTGTTAGCTGCTTAATATCCTCCTACCAGGGGTTCTGGCAGTTACTGGCTGCTTATTTGTTATAGCTGCTAAGGTCTGTGCTCTCAGCTTAGTACCTGATATCACCCAAGAGGCAGGAAGGGATTGGCTAAAGACTATCTCCTTTGGAATTATGATCTCTGGACTTCATCTCAAGAGGGCTTACAAACGACCCATTATTGGCATGTGCCTACTGAAATTCACTGTTGCTTTAGAAGAGCTGCAAATCTGAGAAACTTCAGATCTAGAGGCAACAGAAACAAATAACTGCATAACAAATATGTTTCTTTCTTTCAAAATTTGTGGTTCCTTCAAATGTGAAATTCAGCCTAAACTATGCTCAGGCAGAACAGGCCTTCTGTTTTAGCACCTTTAATGCTCATTAAAGTGAATGGTGAGAAGTTAACTGAGGGTTTTCTTTGACGTATACTGAACAACAACATACTGTTTTAAGTGTATTTGTCAAACATTTTGATAGAAGAAAAATAGTTTGCATGCTTTGATAATCACAATATTTTCAGAAGGGTAAAAAAATTGAAAAAGAAATGCATACTGTTTCTCATGTAGATTTTGTTTTTAAAACAATAAATATGTATTATGGTTTCCATCTATCTGGCATGTATATATAACATGGGAACAGAACAAAAAGAAATTGACATAATTTAAATATTTCTTCCTGTCTCAAATAAAATATGTTCTATCAAAATATAAACAATATACTACAGGAATCACCTTGCAAGCCAATAGAGAGACCCTGGATATTACCAACCTACCTTTCTAAGAAATACTAATAGAAGGTAAGCTGGAATGAAATGCCCTCCTAGGTTTTCCTGTCAGCAACATTTCCAAATTTTATCAAAGGGAAAGGAGTAATATGTATATTTTATTCATTTTTACTATAATCAAAAGAATGCATGAGGTCTGTGCAGAGGAAGATGGAGAAAAATCAATTCCATTTAGCATGGAAAAGGTAATCTGGGCTATGTTGTCCTCTGTCACCTTTCCTACTGGTGACATTTCCCAAACTATGTATGATACAGAGTTATAATAATGCCTCATAGATGGAATCAGCCCTCAATAGGAATTGTATAAAAAACCATGTCTAATGATCGCTCATGACCTTGACCAAGTCTCCAGGAAAAAGAGGTCTAAATACATGAAATTAAGTTAACTGAGATAACAAGTTTAGTTATCTGGGTTCCCTCTAGTTAACAGCTAATAGGCTACTTGAAAAACATTGGGGGGGGTGAGGCAGGCAAATAGGAGAAAATGAGAAGATGAAGCAAAGCATAAAGATTCAGCACCTGACGTTGAGAAGGAAAAGGGAGGAGATAAAGTCAACAACTGTCACTCAGTCTGCAGACATTTGCTGTGGGGGGCAAAGAGTTCCTAATAGTTCTATGGCACACCATTAGGTTGCAACTTGGCACAATAAATAATCATCAAAGCAGTGTTCCTAGTTCACCATAAGGCCAGAGTGCATACAAAAATTCTATGAAAGGATGTAAGTATACATATTTTTAAATCCCCTATCAAAACTGTGTGTATGTATGAGTATGTGTATATATGTGTACATATGCTGATTATAAGATAATTACTTGGAAAGTTAACATAATTTTATTGCATTATGATACCTTATAATGGTGTTTCTCTATTTTGAGCAGTCCTCTTAAGAAGTATTAGGAATTGTATCTCCTGAGGCAATAATACAAAGAGATATTTTACCTTTGTTCAAGAAGGCAGAGTGGTTATACGCAAAAAAAAAGACTAGACTTGATTTTAGAAAACCTTGCTATGAGACTAAGCTCCATATTACTTACTTGGTGATTATGAATAGAAGTCACTTAAAGTTTTAGGCTTATATCTGTTGAGAAAAATAGTCTGTCCTGACAAATCTGCAGTGTGTTGATCAGAATGGAAATAAGCTTACCAAAATTCATCAACATATAAAATGATATATGCTATTTAAAATATATATCACTTTAAATATCTTGAACATGAAAAAATGAATAATTCACAATGAGAGCCATCAGACCCTTACTGGGTCATTAGTGTGAATTTTCAACAATGAGTTTCACAACTTTTTTGAAGACATGATTTTTATAACTGTTTTCTCAGCATAAGTGAGTTTAAACAATGAATCTGTCCAAATCCATTTAGACTTTGATATGGAAATTATGATGTCATTTTCCAGTAGTATTTTAAAGAAAAGTCTTGTAAAGATATATGTTAATATTGTCAAAGAAAAGATATTCTAAACCCAAGTTTAAAAGGATATTTATACTTATCTAACATAATACTATCCTTCCCATGTGTTTATCTCGTATTACAGATTTCGGTGCTAATACCCCTTGTAAAAAAGCACATTAGAGAATCCTCTGAAATGTATCAACCAACTATCATTTTAAGAATAACAATTGCATATGAGTATTCACACATTTTTTGGACATAATTTTAGAGGATTCACTGAAATCCTGAAGTCCATCCACGGATTCCAAGTTAAGGACACTGCTATACCTTTGAACCTTGAACAACATAGAGGTTAGGGAAACTGACCCTGCCCCATGCAGTTGAAAATACACATAACTTTTGACTCAGCCAAAATTTAATCGCTAATAGCCTATTGTTTACTAGAAGCAGTACTGATTACATAAACAGTTAATTAACACATATTTTTAATGTTATATGTATTATATACTGTATTATTACAATAATGCAAGCTAGAGAAAAGAAACTGCTGTTAAGAAAATCATAAAGGTGTGGAAAAACAAATAATCCAGTGAACAAATGGGCAGAAGACATGAATAGACACTTTTCCAAAGAAGACATCCTGATAGCCAACAGACACGTGAAAAGATGCTCAACGTCATTCATCATCAGAGAAATACAAATCAAAACCATACTGAGATACCATCTCACACATGTCAGAGTGGCTAAAATTAACAACTCAGGAAACAACAGATGCTGGCGAGGATGTGGAGAAACAGGAACCCTCTTGCACTGTTGGTGGGAAGGCCAACTGGTGCAGCCGCTCTGGAAAAGAGTAATGAGTAATTACTTAGGGAAGTTCCTCAAAAAATTAAAAATAGAACTCCCTTAAGACCCAGCAATAGCACTACTAGGAATTTATCCAAAGGATACAGGAGTGCTGTTTTGTAGGGGCACATGTACCCCAATGTTTATAGCAGCACTTTCAACAATAGCCAAATTATGGAAAGAATCTAAATGTCTTGGGGCGCCTGGGTGGCGCAGTCGGTTAAGCGTCCGACTTCAGCCAGGTCACGATCTCGCGGTCCGTGAGTTCGAGCCCCGCGTCAGGCTCTGGGCTGATGGCTCGGAGCCTGGAGACTGTTTCCGATTCTGTGTCTCCCTCTCTCTCTGCCCCTCCCCCGTTCATGCTCTGTCTCTCTCTGTCCCAAAAATAAATAAAAACGTTGAAAAAAAATGTTTAAAAATCACATTAAAAAAAAAAATAAATGTCTATTAACTGAGGAATGGATAAAGAAGATGTGGTTTATATGTACAATGGAATACTACTTGGCAATGAGAAAGAATGAAATCATGCCATTTGCAGTAATGTGGATGAAACTGGAAGGTATTATGCTAAGTGAAATAAGCCAGTCAGAGAAAGACAGATTATCAAATGTTTTCACTCATCTGTGGATCTTGAGAAACTTAACAAAAGAGCATGGGTGAAGGAAAGGGGAAAAATAGTTATAAACAGAAAGAGAGGGAGGCAAACCATAAGACTCCTAAATACAGAGAACAAACTGAGGGCTGATGGGGGTGGGGGAGAGGGGAAAAATGGGTGATGGGCATTGAGGAGGGCACTTGTTGGGATGAGCACTGGGTGTTGTATGTAACAGATGAACCAAAGGAATCTACCCCAAAAACCAAGAGCACAATTTACACACGGTATGTTAGCCAATTTGACAATAAATTATGTTAAAAAATTAATTAAAAGAAGTGTCCATACTCCAAAATAAAAAAAAAAAATCATAGGGGTTGAATTACTGGAAACTAATGTAACACTGTATGTTAACTTTATTGGAATATAAAAACTTAATTTAAAAAATCATAAGGAAAACATATTTGCAATACTGTACTGACTGAAAAAAATCCATTTATAAGTGGACCCGTATAGTTTAAACCCATTTTTTTTCAAAGATCAACTATATTTCTTTGTAGGAAATTAGTCTGAGTTAAAATAATTAGTTTTTTTTTTCATTCAAAACCTGAGTTTTTTCCTGAATTTGACAAATGGCAAACAGCGAAATGCTCCTAAGAATTTAGAGGCAAGAATTATACTCTCAGATATCCTGCTTCTTCACTTCAGATGTTTTAATGTTTTCCCTAAATTAAGAAAACCAGATGTGACCTAAGGATAAAATGAAGACATTTATAACATGTAGCAAATAATTATGAAAACTCAGATTGAGAGTAGGCCAAATAAATCTTTTATGTAATACTCATTTGTTTACTTATAACATTTGGAAAGTTTCTTTTTTGGGGGGGATGAAATTTATAATAGAACACTAAGAATACTTGCTATCATTAAATTTGAACAGCAAATGATGCAAAAGAAAACCTGTTTCAAGGGTTAAGAGTGATGGTGAATTTTTGCCCAAAGCTCAATTATTATGAAAAGAAAATCTGCTGCTGAAAAAAATGAATCATTAATAGAAAATAAAGGGAAGAAATATGTAGAAGCCAGAGGGACTGAGAATAATGTAGCGAAGGTGAAAGAGGAAAAAAGGTAATGCAGTGAACATAGCAGTAGTCAAATTAAATGATTATCATGTTTCATTGTATGTCAAAAACGAAGACCCAGAGTGTCAAACCTTATTTCAAAATGTTTTGAAAAAAAATCTAGTTTAGACTGATGATTTTTAGTGTATTTGGTAACTCCAATGAGTTTGTGAGTACCCCATATCCTGTTGTTCTCTGGGTATAGTTGTCAATCATAGCAACCGTAGGAAATCCATAGAAACCGTGGGATTCATGGCTGCATAAATGGAAACTTCTGGAAGTGTGAATTGACAGCCTGTGTCAGTACTGAGACTGTAGAAAATGGTAGCAGAGATTTCCTAGACTCAAAAAATCCTTCACCCTCACTCCTGTCTTAAGGTAGGATGACTTTATGTAAATGCATGGATAATTTGGGACAACCAGGCATTCAGTCTTTCCTGTCATTCATTCCCCCACTCTACTCCTGCCAGAAGGCTGTCAGGTCTTTTAGGTCATGAGCTTAAGTTTTACAGCATTTTGCTATAGTGGGGATTGGAGAAGGGAGTGGAAGGGGAGTGAGCTTCATTTCATCATGGTGGCAGGCAGGGGAGGGTTGCCTTGAGATAAAGCTGAGAGACAAAAACCTTTGGAGAAAAAGCTGGAATTATTCACCTTTGATAAAGGTGAAGCCCAACCTGGGTTGTCAACACCCAACCTTTTTGCTTATGACCATGCACAGCCTTGGCATGAGAGTTGGCTAGCTTGCCAAGAAGCAGTAAGGAAGCTCCATGGTGGAAATCCAAGCTTTTCTGGGATTCAGCATTATTCACATTGCTGAACCACAGCCACTTTTGGGGATGATATATTTTTCTTTCCACAATGAGAAACCATCTGTCTAGGCAAATTTAGTGTTCATGAGTTGACATCTTGCGTTGAATCACCTCTATCAGATTGACTTGAGATAATGCCTTGGAATGTGAGTCAGAGTTGAAACTAAGAAGATTTATTATGTATTATCCCAAGTGTCTTCAAAGACTTTTGAGCAGGAAAGTGGTATGATCAGACTTTCATCACAGAAAGTTCACACTGACAGCACTGTAGAACTGAACAAAACCAGAAGCAGTCAGAAGGCTAAGAATTCAGATAGGAACCTCACATGGCCTCAGCCAAGGCCTTCAGAAGGGACTGGAGAGGACTTAGTAGATTGGTGAGGGTCTTAGAAAATTGGATTAAACCAGAATTTAACATTTTGTGTATAGGGGATAATGGAGACAGAAGTTCAAGCATAATTGTTAAGGTTCTGAGCAGAGTGACTAATTATGGTTTTTCTAACAAAGATAGTATTTCAAGGAAAAGCAGATTATAAAAAGTAGTTTTGGAAATTGAAGGTTTGAAGTGCATGAGAGTCTAATTGGAGACACCCAGCATGATTTCAGTTCAGCTAAGAGAACTTTTATAGACAGATAAATTTGAGATTCAACACCTTATTATCTTTTGTGGAGATATTTAGAATAGTGACTATCATCTGGTGTAGGTTTTTGGGGGTGCATTCAGAATCATCTAGAGAGACGAAGTTCCAAACTGTGTATGTACCTTTCTTTCTCCTTCAAAATTGTGGTAAGTCCTAAATAGAATGCCTTCTCCCCGCTACCAATTTCTCTGAGACTCTTGCTGTGGTGAGTTGCTATTTATAATAGAAGTGTGAAGCACCTATCAAGTAGTTTGAGGTATGAAAGATTAACAAACATTGAAACTGGGAATTATAAAAAATCCAACTCAGTAAATGTGTATTGAATGAGTTCTAAAATCTTCCATAGTTACCCATAAATGATAAAAAAGTTTACTTAAACTTGACTACACTATTTAGTAGTTATAGTCTCTTAGGAAAGACAGATAAGTGGCTGACATTTTAACATATGAAATGAAAGCAATGATAAAGATATTCATATGGTGTTGTGGGAGGCAGGTAACAGCAATAGACTTCACAGGAAAAGAGAACTCCAGACCTATGTTTTAATTTTTTTTTTTTTCAACGTTTATTTATCTTTGGGACAGAGAGAGACAGAGCATGAACGGGGGAGGGGCAGAGAGAGAGGGAGACACAGAATCGGAAACAGGCTCCAGGCTCTGAGCCATCAGCCCAGAGTCCGACGCGGGGCTCGAACTCCCGGACCGCGAGATCGTGACCTGGCTGAAGTCGGACGCTTAACCGACTGCGCCACCCAGGCGCCCCCAGACCTATGTTTTAAAGAATATGGGTAGTTACTTGGGTGAAGCAGGAGATGAAATTTCCCAAACAGTGTTCTCATCACGCATCACTTAAGATGGCTTTTGACTGCAAGTAATGGAAACCCCAAGCAACAATGGTGCTAGCAAGAGAGCCATTTAATTTTCTTTTATAACATGGAGGGTGGATATGACTGTTAACAATTTGTAATAGTACACGACAAACTTGAAAATCCCAGACATAGCTTCAATGAACAGTTTTTAGAGAAATAGGGAGGCAAACAATATGGATGGTTAAAAAAGTGGAAAATGATAGATACTGGAGAACAGGATTTAGAGTGAGTTGAGTGGGAGTGTACACGATGGATATTTTTCTGTATAAACCTTGTAATACTATTTTTAAAACTAGGTATAGATATTAATATGATAAAAAAATAAAGCATTTAAATAATATTCTATCACTGTTGATACATTCATTATGGTTTTGACTTATTGCGTTTGAACTTCCAGTTGTGGCTCTTAATGGTAGCACACAATTTTGAAACTCAGGCTTTGAGAAATGTGCTGTTTGAAAATGAAAATCCCTCAGAAGAACAAGAAATGACCAGAGAGAAAAAGTAAAATTAGTAGATAAAGGAATTTCATGTGTGAGAAAGTGACCAACAGCCCAGTTAAAGGCACAAAACTACACTATTTGTCAAATGTTTAATAGTAAATTTGATGAGAGAAGTGGTTTATAATTTAATAAGCTTATTGGGCTGAGGAATATCTTAAGTGCACTTAACTAATCAAAAACATTTAAAAATATATGAATCACCTTTTCCCTCTATTTTTCCCTCCTTTTTTTTCTAAAGGTACCAAATTAGATTTCACTACCTTGAAGAGGTTAGAGATTGATAAAAAAAAAATGTGAAGAGACAAAAGGTGGCAAGTCTGTAGTGTCTTTTCAGTCCATATAAAGATGATAACTTAACCATCCTCCCCTAAACCAAGCATGTGTGGGTATCAGCAGAAAGCCTAGAAATTTGAATTTTTGTTTGCAGTTAAGCCATAGAGTTGAGAGGACTGAAAACACGATATAGAGGAATTCTCATATCCTATACCTCTCTGCTTCTTAGCAAACTAAAGCAATGGGGTAGAGACCCCAAAAGGACAGCAATGTATGTTCTGGATCTGATGACCAATCATGGTCAAAACATATTCTGTTTAACTGTGCAGGGTGTATCTTGGCATTGGTGGTGGCTGATGTTTAAGTGGAAAAGCCAGAAATAATACCACCACCTTGACTTGCATTCATATATAATCAATCTAGAAGTTCTTATACACAAGGGAGCAAAGATGACAGATTTCATGCCTCTCATGAAGCTGCCATTTTGAGGGATGAGGCGACTCTGAATATGGAGTTACAAAACCAATGTCTTAACTGAAGCAACATATGGAGCTTGTGTCCAAGAATCAGAGATGTGTAGTACTTGCAAATATAGATATGGAGCCAATGGAAGGAACATAACTATAATTCCAGAAGCTATAATCATATACTGCCAGTGTTAACACAGCATCCATGTGTTTCACCAGCCTCTGAATTTGTGACCAGGAAACCATGCGAGGTACATAAGATAAGCAAAGACCAAATCACTGAGCTGTGACCTGGTTTTCTCTTGAATCAAGATGCCATGTTAGGAAGTAGGGAAAAGGTGAGAGAAACAACCCTGAGAGAGAACTGAATTTCAAATGGTCTGATATTAATGCAAAATTCATACAAAAGAGATTAATTTGAGCATTTTAAACAAGGATAGTCATATGTGTCTTATCTTCCTCACAGCGTGGTGGCCTATGAAGTTCAGTGCAAATACAGACTTTTTTTCTATTACTAGTTTTAGTTGTGGTTCATATACTTTGCTTCTCTTAGAATGTGTTAAGTAGAAGCTCAGCAAATGTAGAAAAATAGGAGGAATGACTTCTGTTCTCATTTACAGATCATCCCCAATCTTTTGGGTACTTCTTTATGAAAACTTCTTGAATTTACTTTTTAAATGTTAAGGTGTCTTTGGGGCCAATCCTTCTAGGTGATCAGTTGTGGGATTAAATTGAAATGTTAGTATTAACTACACAGGCCTGTGAAAAGTCAAAGTGGGGCAAGTTCCACATGTCAACTTGTTAAGGTCATAACTTGTTCATTACCATGAAGGATCAGGAGCTTTCCAGATGACTCTGCCATCATTTTAGGACATACCAGCTTCTCTTTTCTGAATTCCTACCTTTCTACTGAAGAGAGGCTTTATCTCATCAATGTACTCCCTCTGCCTTATTCTAGGTTCTGAGACCAAACCTGCCTCTAGTCAAGGATTTAATAAGGTAACTCAAGAGCAAGTCAGTTTTCCTACTACATGAACTCCTACCCCAAATCTGTCCACATTTTAAGTTTTCCTTTTTGTTCATACCAATTCTCTCTCTCCCTCTCTTTCTTCTTCTGTTATTTCCAGTGTCCAAGTCCTGTTTTGGACATCTAACCTGTAGCAGAGTCTATCTAAGGCTGAATTTCTGTTCTGCTCTAATATGCCTTCCCTTCTAAGATTTGGATAATTCTTCCTAAACACTGGCTCCATAGCTGGGACATAACATTGCGACAGATTTATCATTTGCTCCGCTGAGTTTCAGAGTACTGCCTGTAGAGGCACCTTCATTACTTTGTGTTGAGTAGTCAGGAGGCCAAATGTTCACTTGCCTTACCATCTGTTGTCTGTATTCTTCCTACTGAGTTGGACCTCAGTTCATCAGGTGTAGTCAACTCTTCCTACCTACGGCCAGTTTATAGTTCCAAGTGCTTACTTCTTCCTATCTAGCCCACACCACATGTTTTTGGATATAACGATTATTCTTTGGGAGGATATCTATGGATCAGTTAGGATATTTTTGGCTTAATATCAAGGAAAATAGGTTTCCAACTGGCACAAACAATATAGAAATTTATTAGTTTCTTACCCTGAAGTGCAAAAATAGGATGATTTCTGGATTGGGATGAACTAATGGTTCCATGTCCATATAAATAATTATGGAGATGTGGCTATGGTACAGTGAGAAGATACAAGGACAATTTTAAGACATCTTTCATTCTGGTGTTAGAGATTGGTCTCAAAGTGAAAAGTGCCCTAATGAAATGTATTCTGAGGTCTGATTTAATTTAAAAATCAGTGAATTCATCTGAAAGTTTCAACTCTTCTAATTTGGACAATTAGAGTTAAGTGATAGAATTCATATTGGTATTGATAAGGTAGGCATACAATTTAGTTGTATTAGAACTAAACACAGGGTTAGGCTGAGAGTACACATTCATGGCATTGGGTTTCTGACTTAGATAATTTTTTATTTCAATATGCTGCCTCTTCCCAAAAATGGTGAAGGGAGACTGAAATGTATTAGTTAATACTTTGCAGACAAAAATGTACTTTGAGAGGAGATATGCATCCACCCATGGCATCAGAGGTTTGCCTAGGAAATGACATCAAGTCCATGATTTCTGACCTCTATGAATTAGATTCCCAGGAATGTGTGTGTGGGGTGTGGTTTTTTTTTCCCATAAACTATTGGATTGAAAATTAGTTAGCTTGAATTTTGAAATGTTCAAGTTGAACTGTGGTTAAGATAAACTTCTTGGACTGTGACCATACAATGCTAAAACAATCAATTGGAAAAATACTATTCTGTTTTAATATGAAATTTATTGTCAAATTGGTATCCACACAACATCCAGTGCTCATCCCAACAGGTGCCCTCCTCAATACCCATCACCCACCCTCCCCTCCCTCCCACCCCCAATCAACCCTCAGTTTGTTCTCAGTTTTTAAGAGTCTCTTATGTTTTGGCTCCCTCTCTCTCTAACCGTTTTTTCCCCTCTTCCCCTCCCTCATGGTCTTCTGTTAACTTTCTCAGGATCCACATAAGAGTGAAAACATATGGTATCTGCCTTTCTCTGTATGACTTATGTCATTTAGCATAACACTCTCCAGTTCCATCCACCTTGCTACAAAAGGCCATATTTCATTCTTTCTCATTGCCACATAGTACTCCATTGTGTATATAAACCACAATTTATTTATCCATTCATCAGTTGATGGACATTTAGGCTCTTTCCATAATTTGGCTATTGTTGAAAGTGCTGCTATAAACATTGGGGTACAAGTGTCCCTATGCATCAGCACTCCTGTATCCCTGGGGTAAATTCCTAGCTATTGCTAGGACATAGGCTATTGCTGGGTCATAGGCTAGATCTTATTTAATTTTTTGAGGAACCTCCACACTGTTTTCCAGAGCGGCTGCACCAGTTTGCATTCCCACTGACAGTGCAAAAGGGTTCCTGTTTCTCCACATCCTCTCCAGCATCTTTAGTCTCCTGATTTGTTCATTTTAGCCACTCTGACTGGCGTGAGGTGGTATCTCAGTGTGGTTTTGATTTGTATTTCCCTGATGAGGAGTGACATTTAGCATCTTTGCATGTGCCTGTTGGCCATCTGGATGTCTTTAGAGAAGGGTCTATTCATGTTTTCTGCCCATTTCTTCACTGGATTATTTGTTTTTCAGGTGCGGAGTTTGGTGAGGTCTTTATAGATTTTGGATACTAGCCCTTTGTCCGCTATGTCATTTGCAAATATCTTTTCCCATTCCATTGGTTGCCTTTTAGTTTTGTTGATTGTCTCCTTTGCAGTGAAGAAGCTTTTTATCTACATGAGGTCCCAATAGTTCATTTTTGCTTTTAATTCCCTTGCCTTTGGGGATGTGTCGAGTAAGAGATTGCTGTGGATGAGGTCAGAGAGGTTTTTTCCTGCTTTCTCCTCTAGGGTTTTGATGGTTTCCTGTCTCACATTCAGGTCCTTTATCCATTTTGAGTTTATTTTTGTGAATGGTGTGAGAAAGTGGTCTAGTTTCAACCTTCTGCATGTTGCTGTCCAGTTGTCCCAGCACCATTTGTTAAAGAGACTGTCTTTTTTCAATTGGATATTCTTTCCCGCTTTGTCAAAGATTAGTTGGTCATACTTTTGTGGGTCCAATTCTGGGGTTTCTATTCTATTCCATTGGTCTATATGTCTGTTTTTGTGCCAAGACCATGCTGTCTTGATGATTACAGCTTTGTAGTAGAGGCTAAAGTCTGGGATTGTGATGCCTCCCACTTTGGTGGTCTTCTTCAAAATTACTTTGGCTATTCGGGGTCTTTTGTGGTTCCATACAAATTTTAGGATTGCTTGTTCTAGCTTCGAGAAGAATGCTGGTGCAGTTGTGATTGAGATTGCATTGAATGTGTAGATTGCTTTGGGTAGTACTGACATTTTAACAATATTTATTCTTCCAATCCATGAGCACGGAATGTTTTTTTTTTTTCCATTTTTTAAATCTTTTTCAAATTCCTTCATAAGCTCTCTATAGTTTTCAGTATACAGATCTTTTACATCTTTGGTTAGGTTTATTCCTAGGTATTTTATGCTTCTTGGTGCAATTATGAATGGGATCAGTTTGTCTTTCTGTTGCTTCATTATTAGTGTATAAGAATGCAACTGATTTCTTTACGTTGATTTTGTATCCTGCAACTTTGCTGAATTCATGTATCAGTTCTAGCAGACTCTTGGTAGAGTCTATTGGGTTTTCCATGTATCATATCACGTCATCTGCAAAAAGTGAAAGCTTGACTTCATCTTTGCCAATTTTGATGCCTTTGATTTCCTTTTGTTGCCTGATTGCTGATGCTAGCACTTCCAACACTATGTTAAACAGCAGTGAGAGTGGACATCCCTGTCGTGCTCCTGATCTCAGGGGAAAAGTTCTCAGTTTTTCCCCATTGAGGATGATATTCGCTGTGGGCTTTTCATAAATGGCTTTTATGATGTTTAAGTATGTTCCTTCTATCCCAACTTTCTCGAGGGTTTTATTAAGACAGGATGCTGAATTTTGTCAAATGCTTTTTCTGCATCGATTGACAGGATCATATGGTTCTCATCTTTTCTTTTATAAATGTGATGTATCACATTGATTGATTTGCAAATGTTGAGCCAGCCCTGCAGGCCAGGAATGAATCCCACTTGATCATGGTGACTAATTCTTTTTATATGCTGTTGAATTCGATTTGCTACTATCTTGTTGAGAATTTTTTCATCCATATTCATCAGGGATATTGGCCTCGGTCTCTTTTTTTGCTGGGTCTCTGTCTGGTTTAGGAATCAAAGTAATGCTGGCTTCATAGATTGAGTCTGGAAGTTTTCCTTCCCTTCCTATTTTTTTGGAACAGCTTGAGCAGGATAGGTATTATCTCTGCTTTAAATGTCTGGTAGAATTCCCCTCGGAAGCCATCTGGTCCTGGACTCTTATTTGTTGGGAGATTTTTGATAACTGATTCAATTTTGTCACTGGTTATGGGTCTGTTCAAATTTTCTATTTCTTCCTGTTTGAATTTTGGTAGTGTGTGGGTGCCTAGGAATTTGTCCATTTCTTCCAGGTTGTCCAGTTTGTTGACATATAATTTTTCATAGTATTCCCTGATAATTGCTTGTACTTTTGAGGGATTGGTTGTAATAATTCCATTTTCATTCATGATTTTATCTATTTGGATCGTCTCCCTTTTCTTTTTGAGAAGCCTAGCTAGAGGTTTATCAATTTTATTTTTTCAAAAAACTCTTGGTTTCATTGATTTGCTCTACAGTTTTTTAGATTCTATATTGTTTATTTCTGCTCTGATCTTTATTATTTCTCTTCTGCTGGGTTTGGGGTGTCTTTGCTGTTCTGCTTCTATTTCCTTTAGGTGTGCTGTTAGATTTTGTATTTGGGATTTTTCTTGTTTCTTGAGATAGGCCTGGAATGCAATGTATTTTCCTCTCAGGACTGCCTTCGCTGCATCCCAACGCGTTTGGATTGTTGTATTTTCATTTTCATTTGTTGCAATATATTTTTAAATTTCTTCTCTAATTGTCTGGTTGACCCATTCATTCTTTAGTAGGGTGTTCTTTAACCTCCATGCTTTTGGAGGTTTTCCAGACTTTTTCCTGTGGTTGATTTCAAGCTTCATATCATTGTGGTCTGAAAGTGTTTATGGTATGCACTCAATTCTTTTATACTTATGAAGGGCTGTTTTGTGACCCAGTAAGTGATCTATCTTGGAGAATGTTCCATGTGCACTCTAGAAGAAAGTATATTCTGTTGCTTTGGGATGCAGAGTTCTAAATATATCTGTCAAGTCCATCTGTTCCAATGTATCATTCACGGCCCTTGTTTCTTTATTGATCCTGTGTCTAGATGATCTATCCATTACTGTAAGGTAGTATTAAAGTCCCCTGTAATTACCACATCCTTATCAATAAGGTTGCTTATGTTTGTGATTGTTTTATTTATGTGGGTGTTTTCGAATTCGGTGCATAGACATTTATAATTGTTGGCTCTTCCTGATGGATAGACCCTGTAATTATTATTTTTTTATTTTTTAAAAATGTTTATTCATATTTGAGAGACAGAGAAAGACAGAGCATGAGCGGGGAAGGGGCAGAGAGGGAGGGAGACACAGGATGTGAAGCAGCTGTCAGCACAGAGCTGGATGTGGGGCTCAAACTCACTGACCATGAGATCATGACCTGAGCTGAAGTTGCATGCTTAACCGACTGGGCCACCTAGGCGCCCCATTTACACATATATTTATAAAGACCATTTAATCATGTTTATGATGACACCTATTTATATCCAATAAGGGTCCTTTTTATATAGATTTTGGAATATAAAGAAGCCAACATTAGTAGTAACATAAGCACATTTTGTATTCATTATCTTAACGTGGCTTGTGAAATGGTACTTTAAAGGGTAACTAGTAGAAAATCAAACTCAAGTATCTTTTCTTGAAAAATATTTATTCAGAAAAGTCTTTGAAAAAAAGTATTTTGCCTCAGACTTTTATCCACAAAATTCTTTAACTATATTACTTTTGATTTAACATTACTAGATTCATCTGTGTCAACTCTTTCCAAACAGGGCCTTCTAGAGTGAATTTCTATTTGGTATAATTTATGCTTCTCATTCAATTTTCCCTCTGAAAGTACCAGTCTTGGAGCACCTGGGTGGCTCAGTTGGTTAAGGGTCTGACTTCAGCTCAGGTCATTATCTCATGGCTTGTGGGTTCAAACCCTGCATCAGGGTCTGTGCTGACAGCTTGGAGCCTGGAGCCTGCAGCCTTCTTCCAATTCTGTGTCCCAACCTCCCCATCTCTCAAAAATAAATATTTAAAAAATAAAAATAAATAAAAGTACCAGTGTTAACTCTATGTTAATACTTATATCATAAATACCTGATTTCTTATTTCCTTTGATGACATGTATTCCTATCAATATTCCTAACCTCCATGTCCTACCCCATAAATATTTAGATTAAGTTTTAAGTCAGTTTTTAGGCTAGATATTTTTTAAGTAACTGAAACAATGAAATTGTTTCAATTGTTTTTGTTTCATCACAAAGTTACTTTTAAGAGGCTGGAAGCAAGGGTAAAGGAAAGTTCTATACATTGAAATATATTGAATGGTTATGTGTGCAAAAACTGTTTTCACATGTATCATTGTTTTTGATCTTTACAACAATGCTGTAGATTATTTGGAGGTTATGATCCCTAACTCCACACAGACAACGGGATATAGTAAAAAGTGTGTAGACTTGAATCCTTACAACTTCTCTTACATCTCAGATCTTTTACCTGAATTAAGACTTCATATAATTTTATCTATGCAGAGTTTCCTCAATGTAATATCAGAATAGAAATATATGTTTTGTTCAACTCATGACTGCATCAGTGGAAATAATGAGAAACTCTAGCATCAAAGTATCCACTAATGTAAGAAAGGTTTAAATTAAAGGAGATCAGATACAAATGGCCCAGGCAAATCAAGTATATTTGTTCCTATAAAGGATGAAGAAAGAAGGTAGCCAGTTATAATAGATAGCAGGAAAATCCACACTATTTTTAAAGACAGAAGTTTAAGTTTCCAAGTTCTCTACAAAATTTCATAAGTGGACACACAATTGAAAATCCTTTGAGTAAAGGAAAGGGTCACATGGGAACTTTTGAAAGCTCAAAGGCCTCCTTTCCCATCCAGGCTTAGATAAACATGGCTGAGAACATTCAGTGCACATACTAGAGACCACCTAAATTTAGGCAGGTGCACTTCATCTATCTTGGTGTAATATATACCCTAAGAATGAAGGACACAGCTGAACCCAGCGCAGTGCACTCAGGAACAACTGGTCCTCATTTTTCATCTCAACATCACCACTCTTGGCTTAAGCATACAAATGAAGGATTGAAAAGAGAGTTTGTGACCAAGATGTCCCTACTCTGCAGTCACTTTGATTAGCTACAGATTTTATTTGGCAAGTCATTATGTTTACTTTCTACTTTCTGTGTATGTGTCCATCACTCATCCAAAGAACTTGACATTCACATTTTGTTGCAAACATCATATTCTCTGTGCCAGGGAGTCAGATACCCAAAACAGATAAAGTGGCCAGAAGTAGGGAAAAACAGGAGGGACAGCTGTGTTTAAATCCTGTCACCTAATGTATAAGAAGATGGTTTCCAATGACTATTAGTCTAATAGAATTAAAACACAGATCTTTTGGAACCTCCATAATTAGATAGTCATATTGAACAGTTTAGCTTGTAGTCAATTCCTGTCAACCCGAATCATAGGCGATTAGAAGACTAATGAGGACACAAAGGGTTGCACAGTGCAGATATGTCTGAAAGATGAAAGTAATTAACAATAACCAGGAAACTCAATCCAAATTACCTGCCTCACAAGTAAAATACTGTTCTTGAAATCCCAGATGGGAATCTGGGCTGCAGTCAAGAATATGATCCCAATAACCACTCCTAGTTCATTTGGGATTTGGGAGATATTGAAAATTGTGCTTTTGAAATTGTGAGGGCAGTATTTTTATCCCATCCAGATGAACTCATCCCCCCTCCCACCTCCATTCCCCATTATAACAAGGCTTTTCAATATTTTCTCACCCACTGATTTAACTAGAAATTTTGAGGTCAAATCAGCTATAGCAAGTGTTATTCTAGCTCCATATTTAAGAGGTAGTCAGGACCTAAAAAATTTATTATTGATAGGAGTAGCCTTCTGAGTACCAGTTGGGATCTAAATTTTTCCTCCAGGTCTTTCCCTTGAGTACACACTCTAATCAATCATTCTGAGCCCTACTAATTATGGTCAGACCCATTCACAAATATATTTTTATTGGAATTGCTTGAGACAAAAATATATTTACATATTAAAATTTCATAAAGTCCTACATTGCTTCCTGTTTAATTTCACCTCAATCTTGGCAAAGTTTTAAATTTTTTCTTTATTTTTCTTTTACATAGTCTTAGAGCAGAATACTGCTAAGCAAGGCATACACGTACTTTGATCAGGAATGATGAGTTCACTAATAAGGAAGAGTTAGAAGAGGAGACTTTTCAGTGTTTCATACTCCATTTCAAGTTCTTTTACAAGTACATTTTATAATAGTACTGACAGTGATTTATAGTATTTTTTGAATTCCTACTACATACCCGATACTGTAAATGACTGTTATTTTCTTTTAACTCTCATAAAAATCCTGAGTGATGTGCTAAACTTACTCCTTCCTTCCCTCCTTATTTCAGATAAAAAAAAGTTGGCAATCTAGTTATAGCTTACAGGTAGATCTGTCTATACAACTGTGCTTAATGCAAACTGAATGGCTTGGAGATTAGTAAAGGAAGGGATCTTGAGGAAAGGAAAGTAGACACTATTGAGAAGTTTCCAGATCTTCCGGCAGGTGGCTTTAGGGGCTAAAATAATAGATTCACTAAGGATTGAGGTTGATATATATTACGAAATAATTCAGAAAAAATTATATAGCTTTTAAATTTTATTTTCGAGGAAGTAATTTTAGGCAATTATATCTTGTAGATTTTTAACAAAGTGATCCATTTTGATTCATTATCAAGTTTAAGGGTGCACTAATCCAGATATCATGTTTGTTTTTTCTCTTTGAATAATCAATAACTAAGTTTTAATCATGAACATGTATAATGCAGTAATGGTAATAAAAATGATGTATTTTTCAGTGGAGATAAGTTAGTAGAATATTATAGGAAAACAAACTTAGTAAAGAGAATGTAACTGCCTCTGGATAACTGAATCCTTTATCTTGTTGAATGCTCAAAATTGTCACAAAATTTTAATGTCTACAGTTCTGTTTCAAAATCCTAAAAAAAAAAAAAACCAATGAAAACACTGCAGTCAGCCCTTAAAAACCTCTAAAACTGGCAAGATACCCACATTAATCAATTTGTGATTTATCCTGGACTTATAATTGATTTTCATTTGAAATCATAAATATAAAATAGTTTCCATTAAAATAGACTCACAATCTTAGCACTGCACTAATGCACTATTCTTCTGACAACACAGAGCTGAAGTTCAAGTTCATAAAAGGAAGTGCTGGATTCAAGTAGCTGACAACATGCAGAATGAGATTTGCAACTGGCTCTCAAGACTAAGAAGATGAATGGAGACAAATGAAAGTACTTTTGCATCCTGAATAAATCATTTTAAGTAGAGTGATGTGCTAAGAAGATTTTGTCAAACAATTATTTTTATTATTTAAGCACTGTTTGTAACATAATTCTTTGTTAAACTTGCCACTCCTCTTTTAACAGACATCTGGACTTGGCATGGAGATAAATTTGAAGCATTTTTATTGTTCTGAACTCTAGCATTCCCTCCCCCTCTACCCACAGACACTTTTTCCATCTTCAATATAATTTGTAAGCAACCCAAATGCACCTGTAATGGCTGAGCGGGCACTGATATTAAATAACGAAACAGAATATGATGGCATTACAGCAGAAAAGAGTTTGATATAGGATGCAAGTAATAGTAAATTTCACATGTTACCAAAATGATGAAATTGAACCACATAAAAAAGAAAGCAGAAAAGGCCCATTAATAAACAGTATAGGCAGGAATATTTTGTTAAAGGGAGATGGTCAATGAATGTATGAAGCATGTATGGTCTCATTTCAAATTTCATTTCTAATCACTTTTTGACAGAATAAAAGATATTTTGAATAAAGATACGATGATGTGGTCTTTTAGTATTCCAATAGATTCTTATTTCTTCAGAATTTAGCAATGGAAATATTTGAACCACTATGTGAGCCATGTGAAATCCAGCAGATAGTTCAGGTTGGTTCTGGGGTTTTGAGAGGCCAGTGTCCCTACCAACTGTTATGAAAGTCAAGGAAGTTGAAGACTTTCCCCCATCTATTCCCCCAAATCTTATCCCTTCCCTCTGAAGCCCACTGAAAGCACTTATGACTAGGCACTGAGTCTCCCTACTCTCCAGAGCAAACCCCTGATCCTCTCCTACATTGAAAGAGTCTTCATTTCTATGCCAGTGCATATCTGACTCTCCCCTGTGTCCTGGGAAAAGTCTGAATCCATCATAAGAGTCCGTTATACCAACAACTGAATGCTTTTGGAAAGTTTATCAATATTAATGAGAACAAGGGGATGTTTATTTCATGTGCATCTCTGTGTGTGCACATGTTTGTGCACAGGTGTGAAAGACTCTTAGTAATATCTGTTCCTATATTCCTGAGTAAATATATGGATTAATATGTTTTTCCATGGTCTGGGACCAGTTACTAACTAGGAGTTAAATATTTCCATGGGGATATGTACACTGCATCCTAAGAAAAGAAAAAAGTATAGAATTCAAATTCTGGTGTTTTACTACATCTATATATCAGCCTAAACATACCATAAATAGTTAACCAAATACAAAAGAATTAGAACATATTCAATATACTTAACATGTAAATGGTATTTGACAAATTTCATTGTTAATCATCTTCAGAGTTATCATTAAAATTTCATTCTGCAGCATGACAAATGCAGAAAGATTTCTTCAAAACCACAGCTGCTGTAAAACGTATATGTGTTCAAATTAATTTTACATTCTAGTTTGTTTTATCTGTTTTAAAATAGATATGAATCATCTGAGTGGTTCACGTGTTTCAATTTTGGATAAACATGCTCTGAGGTAGCTCATTAAAGAAAACAAAACAAAAAGTTATGTGCCCAAAACATGCTGCTTCAAATGAACATAACACATATCTCCTAAGCTCCTTGTCAAACTAGGAAAAAAAGGAAATGTTCTGTTAAAATGTGATGATGCTTCCATCAGAAACAAAAGAACAGTATTAGGGGAGACAATAGTTTCCCCGCATCCAAGCTGCAGAGAACATTCTCATGTGGACAGTGCAGTAAGCCAATCCCAGGCTGCGAGCAGTTCCGCCAACGCCTAGAAATAATGGGGCATGTGACTGCTCAGGTCCACTGGCTAGCTCTCCTGGGGCAGCAGTGTGACTGGGCAAGCATGAGTCCTAGTCATTATTACCTAATCTGTGGTCCAGGAAGCAAGGGGAAACTGGAGGCAAAGTTAAAAATTACACCTGATATCTAAATCTTCGATATACGTGATATGGCTTCTAAAAGTTGGGAGTTCCATGTGATTTGGTTGGAAGTAAGGAAGTTTGACAAGCTCCTTCTTGGGAGGCAGGATGTGGTGGGTCCTGTCCCTCGACTGATGGAATCCCTTTGTGCCAACCAGCTGTGTGTCTACTGTGACGAACTGGGAGTCCTGGGGAGCCCACATCACTGAGCCTATCAGGCTTAGCTGTGAATTCATCCTTTTTTTTTTTTTTTTAGCTCAGCCCAATAGACTACAACTTTTATTTAGTTTATACAAGAGTGAGCTCATATCCTCCAGGCCTCCACCTGGGTTCTCTCTGAGACTACTACAGACCCTGCACTAGGTGAAGTAAATGGCATGGCACATAATATCGGAAACAATGATTTTATGTTAATTGGAGCAAGAGTACCCACGTAACTTCTCCTTATAAGCCTGTTAGTAGGTGTTAGATGGCAAAAATAAATTTATAGACAAATCCTTTTAGGACACATTGGATTTACAAGTTTAAACAGATCTCTTTACTGAAACACACAGGACTTTAGATGAGCTACTGTACATTGTGACGGTAAACTTCTCAAAGATTTTTAGAAACTCCCCTTATATCTACCCTCTGTCGCCACAGTGTACAGATTGATCTTTTTATACCTGGTTAAAATTCCATTTACATTTGGCTTAGGTTTACTTAAAGAACATGAACTATATAGATAAGCGATCTGACATCCTATGTAGCAAATTTGCAAAATATTTCTCTCTGATGGATTAGACCTTAACAAATGCATTGTGAAGATGACCACTGACTACACCACATTTCCTCCTACGGGTTCTGAACCAACAGCATAAGACTGGGATCCCATCAAATGCATGGATTTGAGATTATCCCTTGATTGGCCAAATGCTTCTTAAGACTTATTCCCAAGTCTAGGCCTTGGGATGGCCCAGACAAACATTATCAGGTTCTGCAGAGAGACAATGGCTGATTTAGATCATTCTACCCATGTTAGGGAAAGGGAGCTTGTGGGTACAGGTGGAAAGACAGGGAATCTTATAAGAGCTTTTCTCCTAGGCCCATGCATGCCAAGTTTCTCAACCACGGTTTAACCAATTACATCAGAATATCTTGAGAATAGGACCAACGGTGCATTTTTTTTTTTTTAATTTTTTTTTTCAACGTTTTATTTATTTTTGGGACAGAGAGAGACAGAGCATGAACGGGGGAGGGGCAGAGAGAGAGGGAGACACAGAATCGGAAACAGGCTCCAGGCTCTGAGCCATCAGCCCAGAGCCTGACGCGGGGCTCGAACTCACAGACCGCGAGATCGTGACCTGGCTGAAGTCGGACGCTTAACCGACTGCGCCACCCAGGCGCCCCATCGGTGCATTTTTAACGCACTTCTGAGGTGGGAGCACTTACATCCAGGCAGAGGAGAAAAGCTCCAAAACAAACTCTTTCCTACAGCACCCTACAGTTCTGAAGTGGGGAATTTCAACTCTATGAACAAACATGAAAATCCTGGGGGAGAAGAAAGTGTTTCCTGTTACAAAGATGAGATGATCACTCTTTTATTATGTTGGTGCTTCATCTTATACTGTATTGGAGAGAAGCCCTGAACATATTTTCAGCCAGAATTCAATCCTTTTAACCCGTATTTGCCTAAAACAAGCCCAGAGGAGTGAGTGAGTGTGTGTGTGTGTGTGTGTGTGTGTGTGTGTGTGTGACCGTTTATTTTCAAGAAAGAACACTTTATATGACAGAAAGGTGACAACATATAGTTAAAAAGACATTTGACCTTGGATGGAGAAGGCTTTGAGTCCCAGAGCTGATTCAGACTAATTGTATTGCACATATAATCTCTCACATCCCTCTTGGGTCTAAATCCCCACAACTCTTACTTAGTTCAGGACCCTCTTGGTTCTGCTTCAGTTTCCCTTTCTCTTCCAGCCTAACTCACCTTTCTCTCTGCTTTTAAGATGTGCCTTGCAGCTTCCTCCATCCAGGATTAACTGCTGCTTATTTTTATAGTCTGGATTTCCATTTCTAACCTTTCCCCTTGTGCATTTAAACTCTTCCCATAAAGTGATCTTCTTTTAGTTACAATTTTATAAATAATAAGTTAATATTGGGTCTTACTAGTTTAGGCAGTCCCTTTCTGGACCTTTTTATTCAATTGAAATCTGAACAATTCCTTTATCCAAATGAATGAACAGTAACTTTCAGTTCTCAATGCAAGATTAGGATAGAATAAAATTTTTAAAAATGTTCTTCCCCAAACATTAATAAATATATAGTTATGTGTAAAGTCACCGGGGGCTTGAAATAATGGTGACCTTCCCATAATTAATCTAGTGTTAGGTCTTTCCATAAATTTCCCTATCTCTTTCAAGGTACTGTGATTCACTAACATAGATATCTTGATGTTACCTCTAATCAGGTTACCCTTATTGCTATTTGTGATTTTTCTTTTTCATGGCTGATGAACATAAACAGTTTCAAAAAGGATAAAAACAGTTTTATGTAGTTTAAAAAAATCTATGTAACATTTAACCTAGGCATAACATCTAATGTTCAACAGGAAATGTACATTTAACCCAGGAACTGAAATTCACTGTATCTCAGAATGTGTTAGGACCTCAGGAGCCACATAATTCAAAAACACAAACTGTCTTCTGTGATGTGTGAGCAATTCAATTTATCCAGTCAATAAAGAATAATACAGAGATGAAGTCAAAGGTATATTTCCTCTCAATTAACTGTTTTCTGGTTATTGGTTTTAGATTGTTTTCTAACAATTTGATGTTTCTAATAAATTATATGCTGTGTTCAATTGTGCTCCTTCTGCCCATACTGCTGACAGATCTTTCTAAAAAGCAAATCACATCATGTTACTCAGCTAATTAAAATCTTTATTCTGGTTCTCATGGTCTAAAACATTGATTTTTGACACTGGTTACACGTTAGGCCTGAAGAACTGGAAAATGATGCCCTTCTAAACCTATCACACATGAATCTTTCAGGATAGAGCTGGCCATAGTCATTTTTAAAATTAGGATCCTTGGATGACTCCAAATACAGTATTTGGAGTATCCCATTTCTACAAATGAGAACAGTTGGCTAAATATTCAAGCCCCATTTCCTCAGCAGAGCATATATGCAGGATGCTCACATACAGACTACTTCTCTAGTGTCCTAATTCTCTTCCCAACTGCACTTGGTTGCCCAAAATACACGAACGCTCATGAAGACACACACATATACCTGCTCAGCAGACATGTGCTTTTAGAGCAGTTTAAGATTTATAGCAAAATTGAAGGGAAGGTAAAGAGATTTCCCGTATATCCCCTTCACCAACACGTGCATAGCCTCCCCAACTAGAGTTATCAATATCCTCCATTAGAGTGGTACATTTGTTACAATTGGTGAACCTAAATTGATACATCATTATTACCCAGTGTTTATACTTTCCGTTATAGTTCACTCCTGGCGTTGTATATTCTATGGTTTGGGACAAATATATAATCATACGTATCAATCAATCAATCATTACAGTATCATAGAGTATTTCCACTGTCCTAAGAATCTTCTGCACTCTATCTATTCATCCCCCTACTCCCTGCCAACCCCTGGCAGCCACTGATCTTTTTCATTCATTCATTCATTATTTAAATTCAATATACAGTGTAATATTGGTTTCATAAGTAGACTTCAGTGATTCATCACTTACATACAACACCCAGTACTCATCACAGCAAGTGCCCTCCTTAATATCCATCACCCTTATAGCCCATCCTCTACCCACTTCCCTCCATCAATCCTCAGATTGTTCTCTATCCTTAAGAATCTCCTGTGGTTTGTTTCCCTTTCTTCTCTTCCCCCCACCCTTCCCATATGTTCATTTGTTTCTTAAATTCCATATACGGGAGAAGATATTTGCAAATGACATATCTGAAAAACCTATAAAGAACTTATCAAACTCAACAGCCAAAAAACTAATAATCCAGTTAAGAAGTGGGCAGAAGACATGAATAGACACTTTTTCGAAGAAGACATCCAGATGGCTAATAGACACATGAAAAGATGTTCAACATCACTTATTGTCAGGAAAATATGAATCAAAACCACCATGAGATACCAGCTCACACCTGTAAGAATGGCTAAAATTAACGACACAAGAAACAACAGGTGTGGGTGAGGATGTGGAAAAAGGGAAACCCTCTTGCACTTTGGTGGGAATGCAAACTGGTGCAGCCACTCTGGAAAACAGTATGGCGGTTCCTCAAAAAACCTGGTCTCTATAGTTTCTCCTTTCCAGAATATCATATAGTTGGAATCATATATAGTCTTTTCAGGTTAGCTTATGTCACTCTTAGCTGCTTTAAAACTGCTTGAAGTTTCATAAATGAACCTCAGAGGAGAGTTAAAAGCTAAGTGAATGTGGTCAGTCTAAGTTCTGGATCATCGTGTCACACAGGGAAAACTTTAGAAGAACTCTAGTTTGCTCAGGTACCTTGGTCCAATGAAGAAGAGCTGCACCTCACCTCCTCCTCTCTCCTGCTGCAAGGTGAACCACAGGGATCTCATAGAAGGGGTATGCACTGACTGAACCACCACACCCACACTGAAGGCACATAGCTAACTGGACCGTGGAGGAAATGTCTCCTCCACAGCCCAGGGAAGGACCATATTGTGTTCTCTTGCTTTCCCTGCAA
This sequence comes from Herpailurus yagouaroundi, assembly GCF_014898765.1. Lineage (NCBI taxonomy): Eukaryota > Metazoa > Chordata > Mammalia > Carnivora > Felidae > Herpailurus > Herpailurus yagouaroundi. The sequence goes on from NW_024412405.1 coordinate 20,070,330, forward strand.
ATATGTGAAGACCAGGAAGGAAGCAAAGACCAACTTTAATTTCCAGCATCTAACATGCCACTAGAATTCTGCTAGTCCTGGTTATTTGCTGTGCTCCACAGATCAGCTGGGACAAAATCCCTCAAGACCCATATCCCATATCCATAGTTCTAGAGCTAGCAAAGTGCTTTTTTAATAATAACCTAGGCTAAAGTTTATTGATAAATGATAATAGTAATCATAGCTACCATACACTGAGTGTTTCCTGTATACCAGAAACTGAATTACATGGTTCTTATATGCTACCTTTGTATTTTAATTCTTACAAAAACTATGGTTGAGGAGTATTATCTCCATTATACTGATGAGAAAGCTGATGATGAAAATCATCATATCATTGAAACTAAATTTCAGTTTTCCTTTTGCTAGTCACTATACTAAGTGTCTTAGCTATACTAAATCATTTAATTTTTATTACTACGAATTGAATTATAGACAAATATTATTCTACTTTTGCAAGTGAGGAAATTGGAACAGAGAGAAGTAAACTTGCCCAAGGTTACTCAGCTACTATCTAACATAAGTACTTTGACTTCAGAGCAATGGTCTTAATTATGATGCAGTACACTGTTATTTAAACACTGGCCTTGGACTTCAACTCCCTATTATTATCCAATATTTAATAGTCTATAATGATTACATGACTTACAAAAATTATTCCTCTTCTAAAATTGTAAGCCATATTTGTCAGTCTTTTTTGTAATACACCATCTAGAATGCAGATATTTGACAAACAGATACACGGAGAAAGAAGCATATCTAGAAATTGAAAAAAATAATTTTACTATGACTTGAGAAATAAAAATAAATTTCATTAATTGAAAGTATTTTTAAGCAGTATATTCTATTAGTCCCCTAGGCAACGTTATTCATTTGCACAGTGGTGCAAGGCCATTGGCCTATATTTAGAGGATATTTTAAGAAACTATCTCTATGAATCTTTGTGCTTTACTTGCATATGGCTGATGAGGTAGTTGTTTATATTTCACAATGTCTTCTTAATTGGAACCATTGGGGAAACGTCTCTCTGATCTCATTTTCATTAAAAGTTGTGCTTCCCCTGAGAAAATGATTTGCTTTAATTTTATGAACCTTGTAAATCATGTAACATATTTTGATTACCCCTTCATACTGGCTGCCAAAAATTGCAGAGACAAATTTATAACATACCTAAAGCAAATATTTAGAGAATCATAGCCCATATTTGGTATACTAACTTCAGTAAAAACTACATTTTGCATTCCTACATTTATTTCATCATAAATGCTAAAGTATCTTCGCAAGCCAAGGCTATGTGAATATTATCATTAGTGTTCATCTGACCCAGTAGATGAAATCTACCCCAATCAAGTTGACTTGATTAAAAAAAAAAAACCTGAAAAAAATATAATCTATTTTTGGAGATTAAGAGCACAGAGGACCTAAAATGGAAATAACCAAACCATGAGGGTTCTTGAATTTTCAGAATGTAAGAAAAGGAAATGCTATTTTGTAGGGAAGGACTAAATGTGAAAGTACAACACAATTATTTCAAATAGCAAAAGCTGTGATCTTCACTAGATGTTAGTGGCTAAGTGCACAGACTCTGAAGCCAGACCTCCTGGGTTCAATCCTATCTCTTATTAAAAGAACTAAGTGAGCTACTTAGCATCACTGTATCTCAGTTTCCTCATTTGTATAGTAGAGATAATAGTTCCTACTGTATAGGAATTGCTGCAATGATTAAATGAATTTACATAAACTTCTTAACTGTGCATGTCATAAGCACTATAGTTGTTAGATATTGCTTGCTGGATTTTCCACAAGTGCTGATATTATCAATAATGATATTAACAGTAGAGATAGAAATGACCTGAAGTTAACATCGTCAGTGAAAGAAGAAAACTAACTGGGAGGTCAGTTTATGATGGCTTAGGGAGGAGTAGTAGGAAAAGTCCTTCAAGACAATGTGTGCTTTGAAAGATGCAAGAGAAAAAAAACCAAAACCCAAAAACCAAATGGAAGATTCTACAGCATCAAGCAGGACAATACTCCCACCTCTAGATTCTGGAGTAAAGGGTGTGATGAAAGCCAGGTCTATGAGAAGGCTGCAGGGGAATATTAACAGTCTCAGAAGCTACTTTTCAGTTAAGAAGGTAATGGAAAAAGCTACGTAAATTTGGAGATTATAGGGGTACCTGGGTGGCTCAGTTGGTTTAGCATCTGACTCTTGGTTTCAGGTCAGGTCATGATCTCAAGGTTGGTGGATTTGAGCCCCGCATCAGGCTCCACTTTTGGGATTCTCTCTCTCTCTCTCTCCAACTCTCTCTGCCCCTCCCCCACTTGTGCTCACTTGTGCTCTGTCAATAAACATTAAAAAAATCAAAATTTTAAGATTATAGGTATTTGTTATTGCCTATCAAAAGTTACAGTTTGAAACTAGTTTTCTTATACTCCTTCCCTTCTCTGTGCTAACAACTGCCATGATGTTTAACCATTTCAATTCTTCCTAAAGGAGATATTTTCCATTTTCATAGACATTACAAGTGTCTTCTGAATAGCTAGATGCTTAAGTTCTCCAACTACTTACATACTGTGACCTACTACCACTTCTATGTTAGATGCTTCACATACGTGCTTCCTTTTTTATATTTTTTTTAAAAAATTATTTCTTTTTGAGAGAGTGAGCAAATGAGCAAGGAAGGGGCAGGGAAAGAGGGAGTGAGAGAATCCCAAGCAGGCTATACACTGTCAGCATAGAGCCCGATGTGGGGCTTGAACTCACCAATTGTGAGATCATGACCTGAGCTGAAACCAAGAGTCAGGTGCTTAACCGACTGGGCCACCCAGGTGCCCCTGTGCCTCCTTCTTATACCTAAAGTGGAAACGACTGCTTATTGTGCATAGTGTCAATGTGAAGGAAATGATTCCTTCCCCAGTTTATACTGGAATTCTCCAAAGGGAATAATTGATATTATCTGTTAAATTTCATCTATGTGAAAAGCATTATGCTGAAAATCCATCATCTAGAATACCAGACATCATCAATAACACTTCAGAAATCATTGTGGAGTAGAAGATAAGCTAAGATATTTTATTACTGATTGGTAGGCATTTACAACATTTTTCACCTGCATATAATAGGAAGCTGAGAAGAAAACATGGATCCAACATGAATTTTATTTGGTATGTGAGGCAGAAAAAAAACCAGAGATGTTGGAAATATCCAAGCTACCTGGAGGCAATCACTATTAAATATTGTCCATTTCACTGAAATGATTATTAAGTGTGCCCTTAAAGCTTGTAATAAGAATATTCCAGAACTCAATTTTGGGTCTGAGCACAAAGTTCCACCTGAGAATACTTCATGAGAGCAGCATTCTCATGAAAGTCAGATTTTAGTTAATGTACTAAAGTGACAGAAAAGCCAAACGAATTTAAAGATTAGAGGGTTTATTGGTCAACCCACAGTAATTTCAGAGAGTACAATGGAAAGGTTTTGTAGAGCTCAGATTACAAGATACACAGAGGGGTGGTGGTAAAATAGGTGCTCTGGGAGTTTTGGGTTTCTGGAAATTAGATGTGAATGACCATAAGGCACGGAGAGATTGCTCTTGAAAATTGTTTAAAGAAAGGTGGTCTATTTAAGCTGAAATCAGTAATTGCCTGGCTTCATGAAATTGGGCTTCTGAACAGCAACTCCCTTCAAGGACCCTGGGTGACTGATGGACATGGAAGGACAATCTAACAGGGAACTCATGATAAGTAAAGACATCAGTGATACTGCTTTCACAGGCAGCCATAGAAGGCATGACAATACCAGAGACAAATTCTAAGTAGTAATCCTGTAGAAGACTGTTTTTATTCCTGTTAATGTCGTTAAAATGAGTGAGGGTGTATATTAAGTGGATTTATCCTGTAACGGGCCAGACAGGTATGGAATAAATGGATATATCGCTGAGAAGTTGCCCAGTGATGGAACATACACCCTGCTCTTCCTAAATTTGCTATCTGTTGGAAAGCAAGAAGTCATGAAAAGGCTTACATAAGTAACAAAAAGTAAAATTCTAGGAATAGCACAACTCTTAGGGTTGAAGTATGATGGAATTTGCCCATTAGAGAGGTTGAGAGGTCAAAGTAGCTAGAGTACAAAGTTGTGAAGAGGGATGAAACGGAGCAGCAGGTGTTAAGCAGACCATTTTAGGAGTGGCTTTAAGCCATGGACACACTAAGCAGGTGGCTAAAATAATGTCTGCTTTCAAGAGGGCTAGGGGTGTAGAATGAACAGCTATAAAGCTGTATCAATAGTACTGACCAGAGGAATTTGAGTGAATTGTGGAATTCAGTGGCCACCTGAGACCCTCCTCTCCAATGAACCCAGATTTCTGTAGGAAGTGCACACAGTCCCCTTAATTTCTTTTAATTCTTCAGGGATCATGTTCCGATGATTACTTTTTAACTTGATTTTCCACTGCTGTTGGACGCTTGGTCTGTCACAGTTTATTCCAATTGCTGAACCTCTCTCTGCCTCCAACTTGATAGCCACAGATCGCAGTTCATTCTCCATGCTTTATTCAGTACAGCACTCACACATGACCTTTTGACTTGGTAACAGAGGCTTTTTTGGTGATGGAAAGAGCAGTCCACCAACAGTAAAAAAGAAACCCAAAGTGAAATCAGACGTAATAGTGCCTAGTATTTGACTACTAATCCTAACAGCTCAACATTCATATTGTGTCGCATTTCCCCATCTGCTGCCGATAGTGCACATTCTCAACCCTTCAATATCTCTACCTCCCAGCTCCTCAGACTGCTTCCACACCCCGAATTTAGATGAATTCACATGCAGAACACTTTAGCTGTCATTCTGTCACTATTGTATGATCTCCCTCCATTCACGGAAGTATTTTAAACAAAAAGCAACTTACACCAGAGGAAAAATTATGAAAATATTTTTGTGCAGAAGGGACGGCAGTCATCTGTGTGGTTTTAAACAACACGTTTTTATACCTTAAAACAACAACAACCAAAGAAAACAACACACAGGCAGCTACTACCACTTACTGAGAAAACATCAGAGGAAGTTTCTAATAGAGATCAGGAGTTGTATTCAAATGGAATCAATCAAATTGAGTTTATCCCTACCTGCTAACATCTGGGCAATCTGCCAATGCAATAAAAATTCAATAAACTTATAAATTATTACCAGAGCATGCAGGCCTCTTTTTCTACCAGTGTGCATAAAGATTGCTTATGGTATTAAGCATGTGAAAAATTAATTAAAAACTGCAACTGTTATTTTTGTAACTATTTACCGTTACTGATTTCCATTCTTTGCTTTAAATATAGTGCTATGGGAAAAATGAGGATAAACAGGGAAAAAATAGTCTTAAAGATTTTAGTTTTAAGATCTGCAGCTGAGACGATAGAGGAATGTAGCCTACAGGAAGTGCATTTGTTTCTACTTCGTTGTCCATAAATCTAATTATACTTTTACTTCATTATGAACTTTCAAGAACAAAGAAATTTCACTGAGATAACAGAATATATTTTTATGTATCTTAAAGCAGATTTCTAGGTAGAAGGATTAACGTACATTTTAAAATAACAGGTACCCATTTTTAAACAAACTGGATTCATCAATAAATTCACCATCTTGTGGAAAAACATAGTTGATTTGCAATGCCAATTATGCTTTTGAGTTCTTGAATGAGCCACTGATTCTGGAATAAATACTTGAAGCAGCTTTGTTAGAAAAACCATTTAGGGATAGGACAGTTTTTTGCCAAGTCTAGGATTCATCCAAGCAGTGCTGGCATTAGGAATTACTTTGTATCATACTCAGTAGGTACATAAAAATATATATGTCAAAGTAATTTTTAATCCATTTCTGATGAGATTTACCTGAAAATAAAGGATTTCTTTTCAGTCAGTATTGAATTAACTCCTAAGTACTGATGAAAATCATTGATTTAACTGTATATGGCATTAGAGTCAGTCCACAAGGGGGCTCCCTTGCTTTAGATTTCCTTCAAAATGGATTATGACATTTAGATGATTTTTTTTTTTTTTTTACCTTTGCAGAATTTAATAAACCAATTTTAAATGCACCAGAAACTCTGAAATGTATTAATGGGTCACATTAACCTTAAAGAAAGAAGTGCAGCCTCCACACTCTCTGGGACATCTGATTTTTCTTAGCAAAAACTTTTTTTTTTCTTTGAACAAATGTCATACCATTCGTCAACTATCACAAAATCGTGCTTCTCTAAGTTGTATATAGCCAACTCTATCAATGATACACAAACGCTAGGAGACCAATAACAAAACCGCAATGGTTAGTTCTGAGAAACCCCCATGATTTCCACAAGACAAAATATGTCAAATGTGCATATAGCACATGTCATTTTTTTAACGTGAGTCAAAGAAAAAAAAAACTATTCTGCTTCTTCCATAAAATGGGATTTGGTGATCTTTGAAAATATCTACTTGGCTATGCATTTGTTGGGTTCTCTTTCACCAATCCCACTATTTATTCAATTCCAGAGATTTGCTGGAGTGTGTACTTCATCACAAACCTTGTTTTCAAAACTGGATGGATTTTACAGATGAAGACAAACTGATACCTCCAAGCAGCTTACAGTTTCCTAGTAGGAGTGAAATGATATGTACACAATTGTGTGACAACATGGACGGAGGTGCTGAATATGGGGAGGTTTGTATCTTCACAAACTAGAAAAACTATGCATTTATGTTTACAAATACATGAACTATTGCATAATTCAAATGTGAAGAAAATTTTTGCTGCTTATTTGTCTTATACTAGTCCCTGCTGGAGATATTTTTTGTGCATCCTTTTATATAATCTTCATACCCTAAACCATGCCATGGCCTATATTTCTATCTGTTGACCTCTTATTTCCCTGCAGACAACAATGGAGGACTAAAAATCCAGTGATGCCCAGTTTGGTCTCTAGGTGGCAAACAAGCCCTTTTTTGTTATGAAGCAGAAGTCCCTATCCTGTTCCATCCCCTTTTCTAAGAAAGAGTAAAATTCCTCAGGAAATGATAGAAGCTTTCAAATCTCACAAAATTCTGTGAGTAGCAACACAACTTAGATATTAATTTGAAAGAGGAATAAAACACGTGACTGGAAGTTTTATGTTACCAAGAACAACTCTCAAATAACTGAAATATTTTTATACTGAGGGGAAGGGACTAGGAAGAGATAACATGGAATTGGAATATTAGAATATAAGCTGATTCTGGAAGGTAAGCTATAAAAGGACAAGGATCCTTATGTTTCTGTTGCCCCATTTCTATATTCCTAGCACCTAATATATAGTAAACGTTATTTGGTCAATCTGCTTCCCCACTTTCTTCTGTTATGACTTAGAGAATAAATATTTTTGAGTTTGTTAGCCATACTGGGTCTGTCCCAACGATGAAACTCTGTTTTTAATTTGACAGAAGCCATGTCCAATGATAATAATAAAAGAGTGAACATGGCTATGTTCCAGTAAAATTTATAAAAAACAGGTGCCCAGCCCATCGTCTAGGTTCTTTGCTTCTCACTACACATCTTCTTTCTTGTTCCTTAATGGCTCAAGAGTTTATAAAGTCATACTTCACAGCTCATGGCAAACCAGATATTCTGGGAGTATAGAACCATGCCTTAAAATTTACAATGGGATCTTTTTGCTTAGACAATTTATTAACAGAGGTCTAATTTTATTAGACAATTTATTACCAGGGCCCAATTTTGTCTCTTCTAAAAGCAGTGGTCCTTTGTGAGTACCTCTAACTGGACTGAACCAGCCTCTCCAATCCCACATTTTAAGTTGATAATAATAGTTGAAAATGAGTAATAGTTACCTATCACATAGCAGATTAAAGCAGAGGTCTTTACTATCTGACGGTTTTCAGTTTAAATGTTTGCTTGCCCTATAATACTTCCGTTACAATAGTCACTTGAAAAAAATGTACAATAAAAAACTGCCTCCAAACTTCCCTCAATTTATATGGCTCAGCAAAAAATAATATCAGCCAGAGAGTACATGAATTCCTAAAGAAGCAAGTTTAGTAGCCATAACTGTGCAAATCCTGTTACCTTCATTCTCTGCTCCTCCATCCCTGAATCCCTAACATCAGATCTTTACTGTAGTATCAGTGAAAAAGAGATACTGCAATCAACCTAATAAACAGAGATCTACTTGGAAAAAGAACAAGGGTGCACATCTATTTTCACACCTATTTCTAATTAATCGTTGACATCTGATGGTAAATTTAATGTGTTAACTAGACTAGGCCACGGGATACCCAAGTATTTGCTCAAACATAATTCTGGATGCATCTGTGAGGGTATTTGGGGATGGGATTAACATTTAAATCAGTAGACAAAGTAAAAAAAAAAAGATTGCCCTCCACAATGTGAGTGGGCCTCATCCAATCAGAAGCCTAATGAAACAAAAAGCCAGACCTTCTACTGAGAGAGAATTCTTCCCGACTAAAGTTCTTTGAACTTGGAGATAGTCTTTTTTCCTGCCTTTGGATTGGAACTGAAATATAAGTTCTTCCTGGATATTAATCCTGGTGAAACTTTAGATCGGAGCTACACCATTCTCTCTCTCGGTTCTTAAGACTTCAGATTCAAGCTGGAATTAAGTCATTGGCTCTTCATTCTCCAGCTTGATGACTCACCCTGCAGATGCTGGGACTTCTCAGCCTCCATATTCATATGAAGCAATTACTTATAACAAATCTCTACGTAAGTCTTTAATATATATACTATATACTATGTAATATACACATACCCCATTGATTCTCTGGAGAACACTATATACACACACGTGTGGTTTCACTGGGTACCGAGCTCCCTTTCACAGTCCAGATACTCTCCTATACTCTGTGCTTCATCTGTGAACACAGACTCAAGAGCCTTTCTCTGCTTTGACTAGGAATTCAATGAACGCTTCACTTCTTTAGGATATTTGCTACGGCTGAAATCTTGATATTCTTATCTCTACAATGAATGTTTTCACTATTCAAGTTGAGTATAGGAAGGGAATCTACTTCTTCTGCAGGTGAGCACATACCAGAGGAGGAGGATGTGGTTGACATTCCAAATTGGAACATCATTGTGTTTTCCTAGTACACTCTGGTGAAACTGAATTCCAAAGATATTTTAATTTTTTAGGGTTTCATAGAAAATCAACATTATGAAATTTTTAAATATATTCAATCTTCCACCTAATTCTCTAATAACTCTTGGAACATGGCATTGATGCAATTTAGAAACCAAGAAATGCTATTGTTCTTTTGGTTGGTTGCCCAATTTCTTAAAGTTTGGATTGACTTCATAAGTCTCCAGCTTGTGGATATATGCTGATTTGTTTAATCTACTTAATGAATAAAAAAGCAGTCTTTGAACTGCACTGACATTCGTGATGAGGCTGAAGAAACCAAGGCATTTGGTTTACATAAAGTTCTATTGAAATGTCTGGAACCAAAGCAGCAGTGTGTATTTCAAGGCTGTTTAGAAAACAAGACATAAATCTTTACTTGATAAGAGGAACAAATCAATAGAAAACAAAACACATTTATATGCTCCTGATAGCACTACAAATGGGGAATAGAACACTTAGCTTAACCTATTGCTCAAGAAGAGCCATTAAACTCTGTTGCACACAGTGAATATCATTCAGGAATTTTGATACTTTTTTTGAAGGGCTTCTATTTTTTAAGTACCTCTAGCCCCTCTTGTATGAGTTGAAAATTTAATAAGTTTTCTTATTTTTAACACTGTGAGATTTCCCTGCAATGTGCTGAAACAAACAGAAAAAGGAAACAGTGTGTTCTCTTACAACTAAAGAAAATCTACCTTGGCATTCATAGTTTGCTAGGCAAAATCATTGGTTTTGTTTTGGTTATTGAAGAGCTAGAAAATATGTAGTGAGGAAGGAAAATAACTGTGACCCAATACTGAATATTAAATCAAATTAACAGGCAAAGATAGAGTCATGACCCCAGAGATTACACAAGGAAGGAAATTTCCATCAGATCTTGAATTTGATTTATATCTGTTAGTAATGAAAATAATGAAGAATTATCTTTGTGTTATACTCTCTTAACCCTGTCAAAAAAAAGTTTTTCCCATTTTCAAATGGTTCTATAGAAAATTCCTAGTGATTAGCTACTTGAAACAGAATCTAGCATTGTGAAAAATGAATTCCTCACTGCAACACTTTTGTCTTATGCTCTCAGTAGACATTAAGTTTGTGCTTCAGAAAGTGATTGTACATAAAAGCAGAGAGAGGCATGGATCCTATATTCCCCTTCTAAGACTGAAGCCTTGCAAAGCCAGGTTTCATCACCCCGTTTTAAATCCCATGGGATTTTGGACATTCCATTTAGAGATGGATTTTTTAATTTAAAAAAATCCCCATGTGTTCTTTTATACATTATAATAAAATACGTTTATCTCTGGTCACATAGCACAAGCTTGTTGCTTCTGCTCTGACATGGTTAGTTAGCACACTAAAGGGTATTTAGAAAGTATTCAGATATGGTGTGGCCATGGGTCACACAGATGTTGAGAAGTTTCCTCTGTGCAGTCTGAAGCAGCAAGTGTGATTAAACTATGAAGTAGTATTTCTAATCCAGTGCCAAAAAAAAAAAAAAAAAAAAAAAAAAGAAAAAAGAATGAGCAAAGGAAATATTTTTACTCAATTTTGCTAAATTTAAAACTTTTTGCTTTCTCCCTTGGTCTTGTACCCCTTCACCTTCTTATGTTTACACTGATATTCAAACTGGTTCCAATTAAATGAGTTTATTGGTGCACAAATTCTAATTTGTTTGAGCAAGTATAAACAAACATTCCTATGATAATAAGGTGTAGGTGTGTTGTACCAGTACATGAAATGAATTCACAAAAAAGTTACTTCTTATAAAACAGAACTTAAAAAGATTCACATCCATTAAAAAATATTTTTAATAAAAATAGTAGGCTCACAAGCCTCTGGCCTGGATTCAGCTCTTAAAATGTCCTCTCCAGAAACATGAAAGGTGGCTCAGAGATTGTCTACGTGATCAGATGGAATGCATTTAGAGGGACGTTGGAATTATCTCCAACTTACTAGCTTTGCAATACTATTCTAAAAACAAACTTATGTAAAGCCTTTTTTCCCAAGGTGAAAAATTTTTATATTCAATTTTTAACCAATCTTTATAATTAAATGCTATAATTAATAATTGCTTTAATAAAATAGAATTCTCCATTTAATAGGTTAAATATAGAAAAGAACAGATAGGCTAAACATCCACCATTTTTTGGTAAGAAATATACACTCATGAGTCCTCTTATATTAACTGCTACATTATACTAGAGTGCATATAGATACACACCCAGGGTTCATAAATCCTATACAAGAATGCGGATTTCCTTGTCCCCAGTAATGTTCTTTACCACAGATTACTAGAATGATCTACACAGTTATTCATATGCAGTCAACACAGAGTTGACAGTCATTTAATAATCTCAAAACAAATGCAAAGTTGATGGTTAGATAATGCATCACAGAAGATCTGTGGGATCTTTTCCAGCATCTAATGTTAGTGCCCATTTTGCAAAGGATTTTAAGCAATCTTTGAGGACATGGCTTATTTTTTCCCCTTTGAGTTTGCCTTCCTTTTTTGAGATGTGCTCCTTTTCTATTTTTTTTAGCTCTATCAATCCTGCAGGGGTAATATCTGCCTTTCTGACCATTTTAGGATTCTGGGTGCTCTTATAATCTGACAATGGTCAGATTTTTGCTATTAAATTTATATTGTAATATTGTAATTAACTTTATATTGAATTTATTTCCTAAAATTGGCCATGTACTTCTTAAGGGAAGTGACCACATGTTAGATATTTTTGGACTTCCTTTGAATCACAAAGTGCCTCAGTGGAAGATCAAGGAATGAATAAATGGATTTATAGTTATTTTAAAACTTTAACCTGTTACCTGTACCAATTCCATTTGCTTATTCTATGTCTCAGAGCAAGTACAAATGATCAAGAGTTGTTTTATTCTTAGATTGAATTCATGAATTCTACTCCATAATGTTGGCATCAATGGATGTCAGAATATTCAAGAAAATAATTTTTTGCCCATTATGATGCCCATTAAACTTTTATTAATGATTTTAATAAAACTGAAAGTAGCAACCAGTAAATAATTGGTTGGTTGAGAAATTCCTAACTTCACACTTCTTGATAGTTTAAATTATTGATCTTATTTGCCATGGTGCTGGCATTTGACCAAGTATCCTGCCAAGTTAGTAATTAAAATACAAATTGGTTTTATGAATCAAAGTGCTTTCTTTCTAGATAGATAAATCCTCAGGGACACTGGCAATTGATATCATACACACTTGTAATGTCAAACAAGAAAAGGTTAGTTGCAATTATAGACAGAAAACCATTAGTGGGGCTTTTGGATTGTACTGATACAATTACTCTAGCCTGGGATTCTTGGTCTAAGCACTATTGTCCATTGAAATAAAATTTGCCAGAAAATCTGCACTATGAAGCATTTAGGTGATAGTAATCCCCTTTAAAATGAAGATAATGCAGTCTCATATTGTCTGTGTTGATTTATAAATCTATGATTTCAAACTCTGAAAAATAAACATCTCTCATGATGGTTATGTTCCCTTTCTATTCTTGACAGGCCTATTTCAAACAGACCATACCTGGGGAATGAACTACATTACAAACCTCTAAAGTCCTAAGTATCATGCTGAGGATGATATTGCCTCAAAAGTAACTTTACAAACTCAGTACACATATTCCACTTGAAATTGGGTGTCTTCTCCCTCCTACCTATTAGTGGAAAGAGGCATGAGTGCCTAGAGGGAGAAACCAGGTCCTAGATGGGGAGCACAAGGGAGTTACACGTTTCAAAAGGGCACGGAACAACTATTCTTAGAGTCTGGGTATGTATGGAAAAGGAACAAGCTGTAAGTATAAAAACTGATGTGATATACCACCTTCTGGATGTTGTTTCCTTTTTTCCTTTTATACTTCTCTTCATCCTTGTTACTGAAAATAGAATGAGAAGGGGAAAGTTACAGTAGAAGGAGGGTCTCCGCCTCATTTTCAATTAGCAATAATCGCTCCTCGGATAAACCTCATTGGCTACGATACTGCCACTGCACAAAGCTTCCGCCTCATTTTCAAGCATATCCTTACTGAGGTAGATTTCATTATGACTTGCGTGAGAATTGCTCCACTTCTTGTTACATACATATTTTCTTCATCATTTAGATATTCCTTTTCCCACGTGGATTTTCTGAAAACCAGAGGTACATCCCAGCTACCTTTTGACATAAATAATAAAAGATGCAGACCCCTTCTTCTGTGTTCTCCTCTGTATTCCAGCATAAAAAGGAAGTGAAGAAGCCGGGGCTCTAAATGCAAGGTCGTATGCAGGGTTGGAGTCTCTAGCCAGTGGTTCTCCAGCTCTCTTATCTTTTACCATTTGAGTCAAATTACGAGACTCCAACAAAAGTAACTACTGCACACAGTTCATTATTTGGTTCATGTATGTTTCAAAAATACTTCTAAAATTGTGAAATATTGGAGAAAGTGATGAGGTTGAATATTAAGTTGACTTCAGAAAACAAGGAAAGGGAGATCTTAGGTGCGCTATTATCATGGCCTCATTACTTGACATCCCAAGTAGATAGAGGTGGTAAGACACGAAGAGTAAAATATTAATCCAATAATAAATTCAGTTAAAATAATCCATTTCGGTTATGTAGCATATGTTCACATCTTGGTGCAAAAGTCCTTTGGATGGAAAGTCACCCAGCTTTTCCCAGGAGTCCAAAGGAAGGAACCCAAACAGGACTATGAAGATGACAAATGACTGTAGGATGAAGATTGCTCTTTTCTCATCTGCCAATTTAAATGTATCCTTCTAAGTATATGAATGTTACTTAATACTGGAGCTTAGTTAAAAAAAATACAGAGAGAGAGAGAGAGAGAGAGAGAGAGAGAGAGAGAGAGAGAGAGAGAGAATCAGACACTGACCGGGTCTGTGGCATAGCAAGGACAGCTCAGTGGTTTGAACTGTAGGGTTGGTGGATAGCAGGTAAGAAAGAATTCCCCTACACAACCAGAGAGCAAGAACAGTTCATGCAGCCCCAGGTTGTAGATGCCATTCTTAGATAACCCATATACAGACCAATGGGGAGATGACTTGTATTATCTGAATCAGAATTTTCAATAGAGAAAAACAATCTTTTTTTCTACTTCTAGAAGCATTATTTGCCACTAAAAAGTCTTTATTATTTATAATAACAAAAATGTGTATTCTTCAGGAATGCTGTCAAGGCTACAATTGTATCTTCTCAAAAATTTTTAAAACTCACATAAGGTCAAAGAAACCATCAGGGGTCTCAAGCCAGCAGAACCATCACATATGAAGAAGGGGCGAAACTGGCTATTCCAGAAAGGAGGTTTAGGAGGAGGTAGGGATGCAGGAAATAGAAGAAAGATTCTTGCCCAGTATGTGATGACACCTTAGCTTCCTTCAAAATTTTAGTAAATTAATACTCATGAAGTGTTTCAGGCAAGTCATTTTGTTGGGGGATGAAGGATATGAAAGAATGGGTCTTTATGTTTAGCTTGATGCAGGAGATGCTGTGTCAGCAAATCTGGAACAGGAGTACACAGAAAGATGGGGAAAGAAAATTGTATAGAATTTGAAAAATTTCAGAAGCTATGCATGTGGAGGGGGTAATCTGAAATAGTGTATGACATGACGTTGGGAATTAAATCCAAATTTATCTGCAGTGGGCTTTTAGCTAACTGGTGGTTTATAATATAGAGTCACTTTTTAAAAATCTAAATCTGTGTGGATATATGCTTATATGCAATTGAGATCTTACTATATATAAATGTCTTCATTTTTTGAGGCTATAATTTGTCCTAAAAAAGCTACAAATGTATTAGTAAACATGATTTCTATAGTATTTTGTAAAAGGAACACTCCATATTTTATTTAAAATTTCTGCTTAGATTTTTTTTTTTCACATCAGTTTGGAATTACATTTAATGCTGTAATAAACAACCATGTACTTAAATAGTTTTAAATATGATCGCCTCCTTTAGAGAAATTCCTGGAAGTTTTCTCTTTAACGCTATTGATACCTACTGGCAAATCACTTTTCAGGAACTTACCACTTTCTACTCACCCCGGAAATCTCCTTTTCATCAACTTTCAGTGGAAGGGAGTACTAGCAAATTTTGATTTTTGGTATTTTCAATCTGGCAATATTTTTTTTAAGTTTAAATCTCAGGAGTGCCTAGGTGGCTCTGTCGGTTCAGCGGCTGACTTCAGCTCAGGTCATGATCTTGCAGTCTGTGAGTTAGATCCCCATGTCAGGCTCTGTGCTGACAGCTCAGAGCCTGGAGCCTGCTTCAGATTCTGTGTCTCCCTCTCTCTCTGCCCCTCTCTGCTTGCACTCTCTCTCAAAAATAAACAAACATTTAAAAATGTTTAAAAAAAATAAATTTGGCATCTGGTGGCTCAGTCAGTTGAGTGTCCAATTCTTGATTTTGGCTCTGGTCATGATCTCATGGTTTACAAGACTGAGCCTTGCATCATCCTGCTTGGATTCTCTCTCTCCCTCTCTCTCTGCCCCTCCCAGCTCACATTCCCTTGTTCTCAAAATAAACAAACACGAAAACAAAATTTAAAAATTAAATTTGACCACTAACAAACAGTATGAATATGTTAATTTTGGGGAGGTCTTGGTTTTCTAATGGATTTGTATAATATTTGTATAAGAATATTAATGAATATTAAATGTTTAAGACATATTACTTGGAGCTATATTAATACAAGTATTTTTGAAAAGGTTTCTTTGAAATCTAAGTGAATTAACTTTATACCTTTTGGAAGAGTTCCTTATGTTTAGAAAGTGCTACATGTATTAGCTTTTTACGATTATTAGTACTTCACTTACAAATCGTCAATTATAAAAGAACTTACAAAATTCTTACCATTGAAGATATCTTAGCAACTATGGAGAAAAATGGTAATAGATACTTTCACTATTGGATAACTTAGGCTAATTATAAAACATGTTTTTTTTTATACTTTTATGTATTTTTGAGAGACAGAGCACAAGTGGGGGAGGAACAGACACAGAGGGAGACACAATTTGAAGCAGGCTCTAGGCTCCAAGCTGTCAGCACAGAACTCGATGCCGGGCTCGAACTCACAAACCGTGAGATCTGACCTGAGCCGAAGTCGGACGCTTAACCAACTGAGCCACCCAAGTGCCCCAATTATGAAACATGTTTTAAAGAAACAAGTAAAATAACCACTCTGGCTCAAGTTGGGGGAGGGGGGAAGAAGTGCCACCAACTCAGTTTTTCCTGGTCTTCAGAGTGATCCGTCTTCAAAACACCTCTTAAGAACTTTCAGTGTCACTGAACATCAAGTATTGAACACCATTACTAAAGATCAAATCCCTGATTTAAAAATAAGATTCAACCATCCCTGAGAAACAAATTAACAGTCCTTGATCATACAAGTTAAAAGAGGCACATCCTTTTATATTCTTTCTTTGCAGTTGATACAGAATAAAAGAAAATCAATGTAGTATATTCTCCAAGAGTATGAAGTAAAAGAGTCCTTATTTCAAAACATTTTGTAAAAAGAAAATCAGGAACTATTTGCCTGGTTATTTGTTTTGTGATACTGGTAGTGAAATGGATGCTAATTTTCTAGAAAAAGCTATATTTCAGCCATCCAAAAATTTTGACTAGAATTACACATTTAATTCTAATTGCATAAATATAATTAAAATACTAACTCAACAGTGATTCATATTTAAAACACAAATCATTCACAGAAGTATAAATTATATGAACTTATATGGCACACACATAAACACAAAGACATTTGGATATCAGAAGAAATCTCAAAGTCACACCAATGAAACATTTTTCTTTTCCAAAGGGACTAATATCTCATACTTTTATTGCTTAGCTTATTATTTTCATTATCTACCTGAAGAATTGAGAAATCACAGTATTTTTACTTATTCTTCTCCTACCAAACCCAAAGTGTCAATGATATTAATTTTGACATTTTCTGCAGAGAAAGGCTATTTTAGGTGACTAGTGTTTGCTTTAGGGTTGCATGTGATAAACAACAAGCTAAATGCTAATGCTCACAAGTTTAATATATTTTTCTGTTTTGCTTCTCTTAAGGTTGCTTTGTGAGATTCTTGTATAGGTTACACTTTTAGAGCTCTCTAGAAAACCCAAAGAGTACTTTATTCTTTTGGATTTGAGAGTTTAACTACAGGCACATAACAATGTGCAGTCCATCTTTATGCAAATAGCTTAAAAGGCAGTGTGTCTCAAGGGCTGGTTTATGGCATTATTTCGTTTTATATCTTTGCAATCAACACCATACAGCTAACATGGCCATGTAAATTCATGAGAGATTTTTCTACTGAAACCCAAACAAGGTCATCTGCTTTGAAGATCGAAGTCAGATAAAAGTGACACTACTAAAACAACGTGCACAGCCTCTTTTTTTAAACTGCTGACTCCACCTTTGAAAGTAGATCATTGATTTCCCCCCTCCAAATTTGGATTTCTAATGCTAATTCTAATGAAGGAATTTTGGACGAGCTCTGATACCAGCAATTCATGCTTATTTCCTTTTACAGAATGTTCTCTGAAACATTAAGTTTCAAAACTTGTTTTGCTTTCCATGTTAGAGTTAGCTTTTTCAGGTACATTTATGCATGCAGGTAAATGGACATTACGTTTTTGTGTGTCTTTAGGATGCATTCTATGATGTATACTACAGAATAGGCTGCACTATTTTAAAAAATCAACTGGCAGATAGATTTAATGAGATATTTGTTTTTGAGGAGGGAGGGTAACTGCCTTTATCGCCCTACATTCACTTAAGTTTTTTCTTTGTGATTTGCAGTAAAATGTGTTTGTGCAAACTAAAGTGTGTTTTGCTAAAGTTTTCCTTTTTTAAAAAAAATATCAGTTTATTATTTTTTTTTTTAATGAGAGAGGGAGAAAAAATAGAATCTTGATACCTAGGCTATACAAACAAGACAAGACCAAAATCAGGCCTCTCTGGCCATGCAGGTAATGATTTAAGAAAACCCAAGCTAAAGGTTCTCACACACCTTTTCTTGAATAACCTACGAAATGGAGAACCAAGATCATTATTTTCACATGCCTTAAAGATACAGACAGGTAACTTTCATTAAATATTTGTCATACTGTCTACTCATCTTCTACAATTGTATGTACCCCTAACAACACAATGTTAATTCCAATAGCATTTTTAAATATAACAGTGTTACATTAATTTTAGATGTACAACTTACTGATTTGACAAGTTTATACCTTATGTTATGTTCACCGTAAGTATAGCTACCATCTGTCTGGTTACATAGCTATTACAATATCACTGAGTGTTGCTATTTATACTAAAATTTGTATAGAACCACAGAATACTCTAACTAGCCAAAGTAACTCTGAGAAAGAAGAACAAAGCTGGAGGTATCATAATACTGGATTTCAAGATATACTACAAAGCTGTAGTAATCAAAACAGTGTGGTACTGGCACAAAAACAGACACAAAAATCAATGGGACAGAATGAAGACTGAATAATAAATTCACAATTAAATAGTCCATCAATCTGTGTTGAAGAAGGCAACAATTTACAATGGGGAAAAGACAGTCTTTTTAATAAATGGTGTTGA
Source organism: Herpailurus yagouaroundi (assembly GCF_014898765.1). Classification (NCBI taxonomy): domain Eukaryota; kingdom Metazoa; phylum Chordata; class Mammalia; order Carnivora; family Felidae; genus Herpailurus; species Herpailurus yagouaroundi. The sequence goes on from NW_024412405.1 coordinate 20,089,151, forward strand.
AAAAATTGGACAGCTACATGCAAAAGAATGAAGCAGGACTACTTTCTAACACCTTACACAAAAATTCAAAATGGATTAAACAAGGGAAACAAAAATAAAAATAAACTAGTGGGACATCAACATAAAACAAAACACAAAACAAAACAGTCCAGGAAACAACAAAATAAAAGACAACCTACTGGATAGAAGATATTGGCAAATGATATATCCAATAAGGGATTCATGTATAAAATATATAAAGAACTTATATAACTCGATACCAAAGAAACAACCTGATTTAAAATTGGGCAGAGGACCTAAATAAACATTTTTCCAAAAAAGACATACAGACACCAAATGGGCACATAAAAGGATGTTCATCATCATTCATCATCAGGAATATGCAAATCAAAACCACAATAAGCTATCACCTTACACCTGTCAGAATGGCTAAAATCAAAAACAAGAGAAAGTATGGACAAGGATGTGGAGAAAACACACTTGTGCGTTGTTGGTGGGAATGCAGATTGGTGCAGTCACTGTGGAAACAGTATGGAGGTTCCTCAATTAAAAACAGAAGTACTGTGTGATCCAATAACAGAAACACTAACTTGCATCCTTATGTTTATTGCAGCATTATTTTTAATAGCCAATATATGGAAGCAACCTTCGTGTCCACCAATAGATGACTGGATAAGGAAAATGCGACATAAATGGAATAATATACAGCCATAAAAAGGGATGAGATTGTGCCATTTGAGACAACATGGTTGAGCTTAGAGGGCATTATGGTAAGTGAAATTAGACGGAAGAAGACAAATGATACCACATGATCCCACTCATAAAAGGAATCAAAAAAATCAATAGAAAGCAAAATCTGACCTATAAATACAGAAAAGTGATGGTTGCCAGAGGGTTTGGGGTGGGGTTTAAGCAAAATGGATGAAGGGGAGACACAGGCCTCCAGTTATGGCATGAGTAAATCATGGGAATAAAAAGCTCCAACCCCTTTCTGAAATTCTCTGTGCTAACAGAGAACCTAATAGCTGACTCAAAAATTAATCCCAAGACTTTCTCCTTACCAGCCTGGAGTTTTTACATACCGAAATTTTTTTCTATTTTCTCACTTGTAATATTTCTAATAGGATGTACTCTAAGCACTTCATGGATTATTCAGTTCACTCTTAACAACCTTACATCTCGGTACTATGAGTTTCCCCGTTACTGATGGACTAAAGCAGAGAGTAAATAAGTATGTAGTTGCTGAAGTCCACAAAGCTAGAATGTGGCAGAGCTGAAATTCAAAGTCAGGCACAGCCTTCATCTACTATATCATATGCCAGTACTGAAATTCTAGAGCACCAGTCCCTTGCGTTTTCTTAACAAAAGAAACAAAATATGGAGTAGGGAGAGTAGATGAGCACACTAAAATTTCCTAGTGGTTTTTTGTTGTTGTTTTGTTCTGCCAATTCTGGATAAGTGCAGAAGTTTTTACAATGTTGACAGACACTCAGGAGAGCTATACGGCACTGGTGTGAGTCTCAGAAGAACTGGGATTGAAATTCTGCTTCACCTCTTAGTAATTGCAAGAAAAATTTGGGTGAGGCACCTCATGTCTTTGAACCTTGGTAGATGAATAATAAGATAGCTACTTTACCTCACCTACATCATAGGTGGTTATGAGGCATTAAATATATGAATACAGGGCATGGTATACATATAAGGGATTACAGGTAAGAAAAATTTCTCTTAAAATTTTTTTTAAAAGTTTAAACAATTGTAGAAAAGTACAGAGAATGAAAGACATGTATTTGTCACCAATAATTAACTATGTTTAAATTTTTCCATTTTCTAAAAAGTGGAGAAACAAAATTGTAGCCCCACACCCCCACTTTTTATTTCCTCAAAGCTTATTTCCTACATTCCCTCTCAGAGGCAACCACCATGATACATTTGATGTTTTCCAAATTTATTGGACCACGTTTGCACACTTTTACTGAAAACATCTATACCCTTGTTTCATCGCTTTGTGTTTTCACAAATTTAAATAAATGCTGTCAATTTATACAAAGCAATTTTCACACCACAGTATTTTTGAACTCTTCTCTGTACATTTCTATACCTGATTCAAGTGTATGAACATATCACAAATATTTATCCATTTCCTGACTGGTGGATACTTTGTATCCAAATTTAGCTATGCTTTAATAAGCAGCTTTGCACACATCCAATACACCCATGGAAAAATTTCTCTACATGTATCCTAGATCAGAGGCATGTCAAGATTTAAGCACAGCACCCTAATGTGATAAGCACACCTCATTTTAAAAAGTGTTACATGTTTGTTGTTTCCCGCAATGAAACATTTGCAAGCCTCATTTCTAAAGCATTCAACAAAACGAATGTTTTGGATTATAGTTCCTTGGTTTAATGATATCTTGAAACATTTTCTCTAGATATTAAAAAAGCATTTAAAATACTCTATCATCTGGCCATTGGAATTCACTTTCAAAAATGCAAATGTGAACATCGAATTCTTCAGTTCAATGCTTTTCCATTAAATTGCTATCAAATGACTACCAAATACAAAATGAATTCTTACGAAACTTTAAAGAATCCTCCATGATCTCAAACCCAATTTCCCCTTTCGTACCCTGATTTATGCTTTGTCTATAGCAAACAGTCCCCAGTCAGTACCTTAGAGTCTGACACCTTCACACTCTGGTAATGCTGCTTCCTCTGTCCTCCCTGAGAAGACCATTCTTTTGTGCTTGACCAACATATTCAATCCCTGTTTGTTGAAACTCTTTAGGACTACTCTTTCACTTTGCATTTTACCTGGTCTCCAATATACTAACTAGTTTCAGGATTGGAACAGGAGGGAAAAAAAGATCAAAAAAGCTTACTAGATTAGGTTCCCGTCAGTGATTTTACCTAGATGTGAAGGACTAACTCAAAGCAGGCGTCCTAAGCGTGCACACGCGCGCGCGCGCGCACACACACACACAAATAGCAGTTGCGTGAGAAGATCTTGTAATATCTCTCCTAGCCACCAGGCCACTCCATGCACGGGGTATGCTCTGTTGCGAGACAAACCTGAGTGGGAAAGGACTGGAAGGGAGCGTTGCCTCTTTCTCGTAAGCATCACTTGCATCACACTTGCCGGGAAGCCTCACCAGGCAGATGTCCTGGGCAGCTGCAATGTCAGGGGTTCACAATCCCCAAAAACGGGTACTGTGAATTTAGTGTACCGCAATTCACTATGTTTCAGAGAGTAGTGTTACAAAAAAATAAAACCAGTGTTTTAATCCCAGCGCTCTCTCTCCAACTCTCAGAGAAGTGTGTGGGTTGAATTGGGTCTTCTCAAATTCATATACTACCGCGCTAACCTACAGTATCTCAGAACATGGCTGTATTTGGAAACGAGACCTTTAAAAAGGTGATTAAGTTAAAATGCCTTTAGGGTAGGCCCTAATCCAGGTTGACTGGTGTCCTTATAAGAGAAAAAGTGAATCCACAAGAGAGATGCCAGGGCTGCGTGAGCACAAAGGGAAGATCATGTGAAGACACGGTGAGAAGGCAGCTGACTACGAGCAAAGGAGAGAGGCCTCGGAAGAAACCAAACCTGCACAAACTCTCATCTTACACTTCTAGCCTCCAGAATTGTGCGAAAACACACTTCTGTTGTTTAAGTGGCCCAGTCGTGGTATTTTGTTACAGCAGCCCTAGAAAACAGAAGTGAATTGTAAAGTCGTCCTGTGACTCAGACAATGTAGTGGGCACACTGATTAGGACGTGTATCTCATCAGATGGTGAACCTCAGTGACGCGTCCTTGATTGGCCAATATAAAGCTCATCCCAGTGTTTCCTGTCACTTACCACTCTTTTGCAATCCAAGTTTTTTTACATATTTACTTGTTATCTGGGACCCCTATCACCTCCCCCTCCCTTGCAACCCTCCCTGTATATAATTACTTCACTAGAATTTAAGTGCCAGAGGGCAGAAATGTGTCTGTTTTACACACTGGCAAGTGGCCAGTATCTAGAATGATGCCTGGCCCAGAGTAGCTGTTAAAAAAAACAAACAAACAAACAAAAAAAACCTCTGTTGTCTGAAAGGAAGACTCGTTTTAAGATTAGATCATATTTATATTTCTATATAGAAAAAAAGCTGTGTGACATAAATACATACTTCGTAGACAGTATTTGTTAAATGAATGCAAGATCTCGTGTCTTCTCCAGAAAGCCTAGTAATTGCACAACTTCCATTCTCTTTTCAAACCCAGTTTCTTGAAAAAAATAATTTTGTGATTTCTTTTAAATTACAAAGCACTGTAATGCTCTAGGCATGGTCTCAAAGATTTATAAAAATGGAGACATTTAGTTCTCCTAAGAATCCTTTGTGGATATATGTATTTATTTATTTTAGAGAGAGAAAGAACGTGCAGGCAAGAAGGGAAAAGGGACAGAGAGAGAGGGAGAGAGAGAATCCATGCTTAGCATGGAGCCCGACATGGGGCTTGATCCCACAACCCTGGGATCATGACCTGAGCCAAAATCAAGAGTTGGAAGCTCAACCAACTGAGCCATACAGGTGCCACCCTTTGTGTATTTTTGAAAGCAAATTGCAATCTCCTAAAAAGTGGGAGAGGGGGCCTGCTCTGCAATAATTCCAGTATGGATTTGGAAATCGATAGAGCCATTAAAACTCAGATTAGCAGCAGACCATGGGAGAGGGGGGAGCCATCACTTCTGACTTGATTTACTATGTGGGGAATATATAACCCACACATGTATTTTTAAAAAAAATCATTCCATTTGCGGCACTTTTAATGGTAATTTCCACTGGGTTTGAATATATGGTCACTTTTTATTTTTTTATTTTTATTTTTATTTTTTTTTCAACGTTTATTTATTTTTTGGGGGACAGAGAGAGACAGAGCATGAACGGGGGAGGGGCAGAGAGAGAGGGAGACACAGAAGCGGAAACAGGCTCCAGGCTCTGAGCCATCAGCCCAGAGCCTGACACGGGGCTCGAACTCACGGACCGCGAGATCGTGACCTGGCTGAAGTCAGACGCTTAACCGACTGCACCACCCAGGCGCCCCTATGGTCACTTTTTAAAAGAACACATCAGCTTATGGTATCATTGTGTCAAAAACTGTGAAGGGTCTGAATGCTCACCCAGCTTACAAACTAACAAGTTAGCCTGTGTAGTTTTATACATGCTGGCAGAAGACAGGAGACTCCCCTGTCAGAGACAATGGACTTTATCACTCATGGCCCCATAGGAAGCATGAGCTTCATGTTCACATCAGTTCTCTTTCCCCTACAAGTCCATGGGGGCAATGAAGGAGCCCAGACAGACGTTGCATACACAGTGGGTTTGTGCCACAGCTGAGGCATTCTGAGGTGAAGCAATTTCCAGTCTTAGGAAATATCTAGCAAATCTGTCCAGCTTTTGACTTGGAGGGAGATGTCTTTATTATGTTAGACAGCAAACAAATCTGCCTTTGGTCCCATAAGGAAATATTTTCTCTATCTTCCAAAGCTGTTCCTATAAATATTTGAAAAGATAATCCAGAAAGGAAAGCTTCCATGAGGAGTGCAGAAATACACACAACCCATGAAGCATGGTCTCCTCATTTCTTGACATTTTTCATTACTCTCTTTATACATTCATGAGACACTGAAAGGCTGCTGTCCTGCACCTTGAATCTTCATTATACTCCTTTAAAAATATTCTCAGTGCTCTTTTAAGAATCCGATTGTATAGTTTCTCCTGAACCTCACTGTGAATCCCAGTTTGATTTGCTATGTTAAATGATTTACTCGACAAATATATACTGAGCACTTTCTATGTGCCAGACACGGTACCAGCAACTAGAGATAAAACAGTGGACAAGACAGACAAAACCCCTCCTCTCCTTAACGAACAAGAAATTAAATAATTTTAGAGATTGTTAAATACTCTTAAGAAATACGCAGAGCCATGTGATAGATAACAATTTGGCAACTGGTAACATTAGATAAGCGGGATCTGCAAAATGCCCTCTAAGAAGGTGATTCTGAAACTGACATTTGACAGATGAAGAGAGGCTGACAGATATTAGGGATGAAGAACATTCTGAGATGAGAAGCACTGGTACAAAGAACTTGGAAGGGGTGAGCGTCTTGGTAAACAGAAAGCAAGCATTTGTGCAAATATAGTAGGGAAGGTAAAAGTGATAAGAAATGAGATCAGTGGTAGACAGAGCCCAAAATATGTAGGATTTCCTTGTAGTTCATAGTGAATACCTTGGTTTTTATTCTAAGTGTTATGGATACAATTTGTCTAAGAAAACTACGAAGGTGTTGGTGGGCTGGTTTGGTCTAGAGTGGTAGATGTGAAAATGGAGAAAATTAGGTTACTTTGGAAGTTTCAAAACTAGAGCCAATGAAATGATTTTTGTGTCTTTACTGGTTTATATGCTCAGGTTTAATTTTATATTCAAGCTTTTTCTATATTCAATTTTAACTGTGATGCCTGTTAATGCCAAAATCTCTCCAAACATGAATCAGATTTTTATTTTATGCAACATAATTGGTCATTTCATCTCAAATACATCATAAGGAAGTCAAGGATATTGAAAGAATCTTGCTAGGAAAAGAATACTTTTTGATAGAATAAAGTAGTCATCAACTAATAATTCACAATCTAATAGTAGTAAGAGGATTGAACAGAAATAACTTAGTAATTCTTCTTAGGAGCACTTTTTTGGTTGCGACATAGGATGACTACTAAATACACTTGGGACAAAGCAAAGAGTCTTAATATATTTAGGCTACCAAAACTATAAAATTTTAATTATTTCTTAAATCGTCTTGGTCAAGCTCTTAACTGAGTTTTTTTTTTTTTTTTTTTTTTTTTGCAAAATTGCTGTGATATGCTCAGGCTAAAATGTAAGAACAAGCTTAAAGAATAGGAAATAAACTATATAAAATATTTATCCCAAACATGGAATTGACAAGGAAATCTTGGATTCTTATTAAATATGATTTTAAGGTAATTATTCTGTAACAATTTGCTGTATTTTTCCTCCATCTTAGATTAAAAACATATATATATATGTGTTCAGAAAAAATGAAATCTAAAACATTTGAACTGAAAATAATTCGTTCCATTATCTAATTTGGCTCAGTCTCTTCAAGTGTGACTTTTACCAGAAGAAAGGTGATTATTGTATGAACTTTAAGGATTAATCATTCTAATGAATCAATATGGTTGTAAGTGGATGAAATATGCAAGATAAAATTTTGAAAACACCATTCGATATGCCATCCAAGAGATTTTATCATAACATAAAACTTATTTTAAAAACATAGTTATAATTTAGACCTATACTATCCAAAAAAATTTAGCGTATGTTTTCAATATGTGGTATTTAGGTCTAGATGTAGAATAAGCAGATATTTATAAATGCTGATCTTGAAAAGCTTTTAGTTGTTTGATACAGATATTTAAAAGGCAAGAATTAATTTGGCCAATTGAGGTCACCAGCTACTATCAATGAAAAATATTGTTAATTTAATGTTAAAAACTTTTTGTCAGTAGCTTGAGACTTTCCTGAGAAGAACAGGGAGAAAATGGTGTATCAAGAAGTATTTCAATTGTGTCTAATATAATTATCCATATAAACATGTAAGAGAAATCTATTATTTCCATACTTCACACTGTATTAATAACATACGGTTAAACCAGATCTTGTCTTCTTTGAGCTCTATTAGAGAAACGACTTTACATCCATTTTGATTTGCATTCAAGAAAGTAAATCTTTCAAGGTCAGAACTTCTGTACCTAAATATTATTTACAAAGAGAGCTACAGTGGTGCCATTTTTACATATATTATAGTGGCTGAGAAACCTGATAAGCCAACTGTCCATTCCATACTGTATAGTTGCAAAGACCTTGATTCTTGATGTACTGGGTTTAACTCTCTTACATTGTTTTAAGGTGTTTATTATACCCTCAAGACTTTTCTTTAGCATTCACCTAACAGAGCATTATCCAAAGTATTGTATGACATACAATTAGTATTAGCCTCCATGTGAGCTCTGTCCAATAGACTTAAGTTGATATTTTGCTTGCACATTGAGTGAATTTTAGTAGCTTGTTTTTGATGTTTTTATCTCCTTATTTAGCATTAAGTATGACTCATGAGTGACATTACTGAATAATGTGTTATGAGGAACACACTATGAATACTACAGAGAGTGCCCTGTTTCCATCTATAACTTTGTCCTTTTTATTGCCCTTCCTTGTTCAATTTGTATCATCTTTCACCACCTAGTTTGCCTTGTCAAAGACCACCTCTCTTTCCAATTTGTCCACCATCGAATCATGGTAGTTTGTTTTGACCTCCAGCAGCTTCTAACAAATTCCATTTTATTCCCTCTTTTATCTAAAATGAACCTTATTTTGTACCAAATTCAACTGAATTTCATTTTCTTGGCTTAGTCTATAGAATTCCAACTTGCTAATTGTTTTATATATCTTTTTAAAAACAATTTTGGAGGAACAGATGGCTGCAACTGCCCAGGATCTGCAGCCAAAACCACTAGTCAACTACCAACAATCTTTGGCACCTATACTAATTCCTTGTTATTAGATCCCCGGGAAGAGGTTGATAGAATAATTCCTCTCTTACAGTCTTGACTCTGTTTTCTAAAATAAAGCATAGCCACACTGTCCATAGTAACGGTCATAATTTTAACACCATCATAATACCATTTCCACTGGGAGAGCTGTCAACATGAATCTTTGATAAGAACGTGGGGACTCTTATCATTATTTTCCTAATCAGAGATAATTACTGTAGCAAATAAATGTTCTCAGGGAGTTGCAACCTAGGTTACATCAGACTTCCTTTGGTTTTCTGTGATATGCTTCCAGCAGAATAAATTACTTTCCGCAGTAGTTGGGATGTAGCAAAATTTCTACAGATGTACCCCCTATCTATTACTGTTATCAGATTCTATTTTTCAATTGCTCTGTCTATATTGAGAGTCAAACGAAATAAATTCCCCTTATCAACAAACATTTATTGAATGCCTGTCTTAAGTGTAATGGCATATTATCTACTATCATTAAAAAATAAATAAAAGAGTCCACTGTTCTGCTGAAACATTTCTTTTAGGATTAGTTCCTTCATATTGATGTAAAATCCGTTGAGTATTTTGCATCCTTCTCCGTATGGCATATTTAAGCCCTAGCTGGGGTATTCTTTAGATTCAATGTTCTTTAATTTGGGGAATATCATCCATGTGCAGTTCCTTCTAGAGTAAAAATGTGATCATAAAATTTATCACATATATCCAGACAATGTGGAACTGTATATTTATACTACATTTCACCAGAATGAGGCAAACATGATTAGCAATTGATCAAATTCTGAAGTCTCCATGAATTTTCTTCAGTATTTCATTGCCTTGCCCTAACACCACTAACACTTTAGTTGCTTACTGGCTTCTCCTTGGCATAACCCCCATCAGCACATGCTCTCAGAAATTACTATACTTTAATCCTAACCCACTAGCTCTTGAGCAATAACTTCTCTGGCTTAGCTTTGAGAAATTATGTGCCTTTCATAAAGTGTGGTAACAGGTTCTTCCTACCTTCGTCATGAAGTTGGCATTGTTCTCTCTCCATTACAGGGGATTCTCTATTCTAGGAAGTAGATGTAAACAGGTTTTTTTTTGTTTTTTTTTTTTTTTTTTTTTGTTTTTTGCCTAAAAAGAATCCCTTTATCTTTGGTTAAAAGCACTCATCTTGGGGTTGCCTGGGTGGCTCACTTGGTTAAGTGTCAGACTGTTGATTTTAGCTCAGGGCATGATCTCATAGTTTGTGAGACTTAGTCCCATGTTTTACTGCAGACTGACAGCATGATGTCTGCTTGAGATTCTCTTACCCTCTCTCTGCCCCTCACCTATTCACACACATGTGCATGCTCTCTCAAAATAAATAAAGTTAAAAAATAAATAAAAGCACCCATCTTGTATATTACACAGTTCTGGAAAGACTGCAAATAAGAGAACTCAGCACAATGGTCAGATATGGACAATATGATTATTCCATTCTCCAACAAAAAATGATTAATCCAAACAGTGGGCATGTGAATTCTTCTCTGGTATTGACACATGGAAAATGAAAGGGAAAAAACTTAAATTTTCCATCTTTGGTCACAATAAAGTATGTTTGACTCATATACATTCCCTGACATTTGAAGATTTAACCACAACAGGTAAAAATAAAGACAATATATAATAATTTTTTTCAAGCTCATGAAAGATGATACTTACTATATCATAGTGGCATTGAACTGAATACTTAGGCCAAGGCACTTTGACCCTGTGATCTCCCTATTACCTTTCCCAGTTTCAGGAATATCCCTTTTAATTTTTTGTTAAATTATCTTGAGTTGCTAGTCTTTAAAATTGCACATAGAAATTATTACTGTAGTAAATAAGGTGATCCTATTTTAAGGTATACAATAATTACAATAACTAATACATACTGCATATTTGTATTTGGGACTGTTCCAGGGGGTTTCTACATATTAGTTTTAATCCTCTCAACTCTAAAATATTTAAGGCACACAGAAGTTAAATTGCTCAAGGCTTCAAGGGCAGAGTTGCAATCTGTGTCCAGGCGGTCTGACTCTAAAATTGACCTTAAAGCAAGTTTATATACTGAACAGCAGAGATGAGGTATGTTGTGGCTCAAAAAAACATCACTTTTGGTGTAATAAAACCTAAGAGTTGTTGTATACTTGTTTAGTTGCTGCCAATACTGAAGTTGAAACTTCAATACTTTTTCAGTGTTGTTGAATGACAAAAATTGTATATATTTAAGGTGTAGAATTTTCACTGTAATCCTGTGGTGTAGAGATGATTAGCAAATAAGGAAACTAACTCGAATATTATTGTAGCTTATTCAATTCATAACTAGGGAGAAAAGGTAATGGGATCTAAATAACCATCTGAAATCCAGAGTTGTGCTCTTCACTCTGCTTGACCAGAGACATGTAAATGTTAACAGACTTACTTTGGGTCATGGGTCTTTTTCAATTAAAAGACAAAAACCTACTTTAAGAGAGAAAAGTAAGCTCTCTGCATAGAATTGTGTTCATAGCAAATCAGTTTTAACTCCAAATTCCATTTGACCTTACAAGGTAGAAATAAATGCTATGCAAATAAGTAGAGGAAGAAATGTTTAGCACAGGATAAGAAGAGGAGGGCAATGGACGTAGGACCTGAATTTTAAAAAATTGGCCAAAGGAAAAGGAAAGTAGATATTTAAGAGAGACTACAACAGCTTGAATAAAGCAGAATGGAAAAGAGCAGGATGACAGAGGTGTTCACTGTGAGTAGAATGGCTGTGAAGACATTTGACAATTTGTCTGGGGCCAGGCTGTTAAGAGCTGTTGGGCTTAGATAAATCAAATGCAGTTGGTAACGGAGAATCATCATAGGCTTTTGTAAAAATGAGTGGTGTGACCGGTTCATTTTCCAACTAGTGAGTCAACATCCAAAATGAACAAATATTGCTCAAACACTGTAGGAATCAATGGAATAAAGGCATATCTCAATGGTATCATGTGAGTAGACAACGGTCATGCAAACACACAAGACGCAGTGAAATGGGTCCTATACAGATGTATAAACAAAGCTGCAGAACTCTATAAAGAGTACTGACAGTCCCCCAAATAAATTCAGATATCAAGGTAATGGGAGCGGGGGTTGAGATCAATTTTCAAGTAAAGGAGAGTAGAACACACATTTGATATAAGCAGGTATAAGCCATCTCCTTTTGGCTTTTAACACTGTTTTCATTATTACCTCCGTATTTCAGTATAGGTCCCAACAAATCATCATGATGAATACCTTGGCTAACTGTGTGGAACATACCAATAGGTAGAAATTTGGAAGAATCACTCATATTAGCAGTATCATTCTGAGTTTAAAAAGTTAGGAAAAATGTATTGAATATTATTGTATTGCCCACATCTGTATATTTTACTAATTTTCATTGGAACCGTGCAACATGCTTCAGTAGGCACATGGTGACTTCTCAACAAATATTTGTGTAGTGAATAAACTTGCTACGTATTTTTTCTCTACACAACAATGTGTTTGGAATTATTAATGCACATGCCATCATAAATGTTTACTATAAATATTTAAATTTCCTTTACTTCATGCTGTACTCAGAGTTGATTGCTTTTCAGCTTATAAGTGAAAGGTCACCACGTATAAGTAGAGGAAAATGAAATTGGTGACTTATAAACACATTTATTTAAATGGAATCAGGGCAGCAAAATCTAATTCTATATATAGTATTGTGAATTATTCATATTTTTTGTAGAAGTGGGCCACAAGCATTTGATGACATTTTGTAAATTCTAACGTTGTTATGCTGAATCCTATTGTGGTGCACATTTACAGTAACTTCACAGGTGTCCTAAAAAACAAATACTAAGACATTACCCCCTCAGTACATATTGTTTTAATTACAACTGTATCTTCAAACAGCTTAATTAGTTGACACATCTTTCAATTACTCAGAAGACCAAATAGCTGAATTATTTTTGGTTATTGGCTTAATAGGTACAAATAGTGATTATGTAGACTAAAATGCTAAGAGAAAATGGAACAGAACTGAGTTTTGATTTATCTTTACTCAGACTGAGCCAGAATTGTTCCCATTACTGAAAACAGCATCAAGTTCCTGTAATCCTCAGAGGTTCAAAATATGTAATTGACCATTTGGCCCAATACACATAGAGGAGCTAGTTCCTATACCTATTAAATTTAAATGGAAAGCAGAACATGACCCCATATAAACAAAATCCTTGTAACTTAACTATTCAAAAGAAAACCTATGTTCACCTTGATCTGATTTAAATATTCATCCCTGTGATTCTGCGGCAATAACTTTCTTTTCTGGCAACCTTCACTTTCCTTCCTTCCTCTCTCCATCAATGGTAATGCTTGGACAAAGGGACACAGAGTGGAGTGAGATGCTCCTCTATGGTTAACGAGAAGTATATAAACTTAAAATGTCCATATGTCAAAATATCCATGCAATAATGACCAAAATATCCTATGTTGTCTGTGTCAGTTTAAAAACTGGAGCACTTTTTTTTTTTTTTTTGACAGAGAGCGAGAGAGCGCGCGCGCGTGCGCGAGCATGAGCGGGGGAGGGGCAGAGAGAGAGGGAGTCACAGAATCCGAAGCAGGCTCCAGGCTCTGAGCTGTCAGCACAGAGCCTGACGCGGGCTCGAACTCACAGACCGCGAGATCATGACCTGAGCTGAAGTTGGACGCTCAACCAACTGAACCACACAGGCACCCTGAGAACTGGAGCATTTTAATGCTGAGAAACCTGAAGTTCAATGTCTTCTCTTTCAATAAAGCTAAACTTGCTATGTGTATAGGTTGAACCTGTGATCATTAAGTATATTTTCTGTTTCTTAATGTTGATAACTGCATGCATTTGTTCAGTATGTGAGCACTCCTTTGCTCTTGGTATACAAAAGATAGAGGTATTTTTAGGAGTGTAGTTTAGAAAAAATAGCACAAAACTGGAGATGTTAATTCAATCAAGTCAGGTTTTCTCTATCACAGACCTAACTTCTCTCAACCTCAAAATTTTAATCCATAAAAAGAGCATAATTGCCATACTCACAGGGTGGCTGTGAATTAATAGATGTGAAACCACTTTTAAAAACATTGTTGTAAGATATGCAAATCCAAGGTGTTAAGAGATTGTTGTATAAAAATGAAAGATTGGCCCACAATCCAGAAATGATAAATTTTAATGTGAGTTTTATGTAAATGATCTTTAGATGCTTAGCAGGCAGAGATATAATCTTTCTGACCCATTAATGCCTTTCTTCGTACCAACCTAAAATAAACTTAAAAAGGCTTATATAATTAAAAAATGTAACCTTGACCTTGTGTTACCTCTCTTTCTTGAACTTTAAGGTTATCATGCTACACGCCTTTATAAGACAGAGCAAACTGATGTTCCTTTGAAATAACCAGGCTACTGGACACATTTTCTAAGGAGTAGCAGTATTGACAGCTCTCATTTCAATAGTTTAATCTACTTGTTAAAGAAGAAAATAGCCTTATAAATCTCGAGCTGAGAAAGGAAACCATCTAAAATTCAAGCATAAAGTCTAGTGAATGAAGTTTTTTTAATTGAAAAGATTAGAGATATTCATATTTAAAACAATCATGGCTATAAAGAAAAGTAGTATTTTTATGGCATCATGATCTCTTTTTCAACGAACATTTGAACTGGTGAAGGGACGCAAAACAGTGGATTATGTTCACAGAATTTGAGTTGCTAATGAGTTTTCTTGTAGCTTTAGTTAATAATCTCAAAATTTCAATATTTAAAAATAATTTTACAAAGGTGTAAAATGTCTGTATCAAGTCCAAATTCTATTGGTGTTTCACAAGGCACTAACTGGTTTTATAACCATTACTTTCATGGTACTAATCTAAAGGACTCCAAATACTTGGTCAACTCACACACAAGTTGGCATTTTATGGACCTATCAACATGTTCCTTTAAGCAAATCTTATACCAAGATTCCCACTCAAGGTTTATAGAGTTTATGAACATTTTCAGATCACATATATGTTGAAAAGTCGGTAAACATTTTGGCTCCAGTCCACGATAAGGACCCATATACATATCATTCTATTTGTCATTTCAGTTTTCACAAACCCATAAAGTGAGTTTATGGAAACTTTAGAGAAGTGGTAGGCAAATCTTTCTGTAAAACGCAATATTCCTGGCTTTGTAGGCCATAAGGTTATTAGCCAAACTACTCAACTCTGCTGCTATAGAACAGCCATTGGACAATAAGCAAACAAATAAGCAGGAGTCTATTCCAATAAAACTATATTTACAAAATTAGGCAATGTGACAGATCTGGCCACAGGCCATAGTTTACTAACCCCTATGCTGGGGAACCCTTGATGCTAAGAGTTGGGGAACCAACTCTTAGAACAGGCCATAGCTGTAACAGAACTTCAAACATCTGGTGTTTGGAAGCCAGTGTTCCCAGAATTAGTGTAACTCACTTTTCAACTCCTAACACTATAAGATGTCCCTCAATATTTGATTCTCTGTGTAATTATTATTATTATTATTATTATTATTATTATTTTTTTACCTAAAACTGTGGTCACCCAGATCAGGGGCTATAATCCTGCTATGGCTGAATATGTCTCCTGAAATTCAGTTTAAGCTCTAAACCCCAGTGTGATACTTGGAGACAAGGCCTTTAGAAGGTAATTGGATCTGATGAGATCATGAGGGTGGGGTCTTCACGACTGGATTAGTGCCCTTATAAGAGGAGAACCAAGAGATTTCTCTCACTCTCTCCCCACCAGGTAAGAGGACAGTGAGAAGATGGGCACTTGCAAGTCAGCAAGAATGCCCTTACCAGAACCTGTCCATTTTAGCATTCTCCTAAAGAACTATGAGAAAATAAATTTCTGTTGTTTAAGCCACCCAGTCTACAGTATTTTGTTATGAAAGCCTGAGCAGACTAAGACAATGGATCTTGAGGACAAGAGCTATCACCTTTAGAATGGCAGAACAATGAACTGGAAGAATAGTTTTCCTGATTATTTTGTAAAACAGAGACCATGCCATTCCAGGACCAAAAAGCCCCAACAGATTTTGTTAGGAAGAAAAAACAAACAAAAAACAAAACAAAACAAAAAAAAAAAACAAAAAAACCCTCCATCTTGTTCAACAGCTAGATGACTTACTAGTTATTTGGTTTTTTTCCTCACATACAAGCAAACCTCTTTTTAACTAGTAAAGGAGATGTGGGTGAGTTCACCTCACACTTCAGTTTAGGGAGTTCTGGTTATTTGGTATAATCTCTCCAGGCCATTTCTTGAGATTTGACGTCAGTATTCACTTGTGGGGCCAAATACCATGAATGCATTCACAGCTGTCATTCACCTCAGGATGGTGATGAAAAGCCTCACTCAGAGCCAATATAGTCAGGGTGTCCCGATGATAACTGATCACATGGGTAATACCTGATGGATTTCGGTAGGGCTACCCATCCAAGAATGTAATAAACTCATCCAAGAATGTAACCAATACTGCCCTTGCCCTCCTGTGCTATCCATTTCGTTCCTTCTTTGTAATCACTTTGACCCACTGTTTTGGTACAATACATGAGACTACTATTGCCATTTCTCTTGCATCTATTATTTCCTTAGATGGGCCAGAGGAGTACAGGATCATAGAGTCCTTGGCAGCAACCGGAATAAAGTACCATACAAAAAAACAAACAACTTAGAATTAGTGTTACAATAGCCAAAAAAATTCCTTTGTGTTAGTGACTGTCATGAAGTCCCAATGAAATTAAGGTCTTCTTTAATTTTGGCTCCAGTCTTTAACTGGGTTCTTGTTGGTTAGGAAATGTCCGTAAGTTGAAGTTAAGAATATTTTCACATATTTGCTCCTTTAAAAGGCCATCGATCTCTGTTACTTCCCCTGCCTAAAGATAAAATCAGAAGTGAAACTGCAGTTCTAAGAGCACAGTCTGAACATCAATGGTGGTGAAATGAGTTTCTTAATGGGGAGCAACAGGAGCAGGGATCCCAAATGCCGAGAGGACATAATGAGTAGCCCAGCGAATCACACCTAAGAGATTCTCCTCAACAATACACTATTCTTTCCTGGTCCCACTGAAATATCCAGGAACAGATACAAACTTATTATTTCCATATAAGATTATCAATCAGAGGCTCTTGCTATTATTGGAAATCTCCCATCCTCCTAGAATTTTCTATATAGTCTGTACTTGCTTAGAATCAGTACAGTTGCACAGTATAAGCAAGGGTTGGCAAAGACCTAAGAGGATTATCCTGAATACTCACAGGAATCATCTTTAACTAAAAATTAACAACTTCAAACATGTACACTTAAAAGCCCATTCCTCTTTAGATAGTAAGGGGTAGCCAGCAGCCAAAACCCTAAACCGCAGTTCAACCCTCAATTTTCATTTCCTAAAAATGCACAGGCCATCAGATACCAAGAATTCTTACAGGTAATTTCAGTACCAGAAGGTTTCATTCTTGGGTGTCTCCACTCATTCTCATATAATCACATCAATGTGACAGATCCTTAGGAGTATGCCAAATGAGCTAGACCATGCTCAAAGGGGTGATCTGGGCTGAGGACTAACAAGGAATCATTAGATACAGCTGACGTTGCTTCCACCTAATTTTACTACTCAACCAGGAAATAAACAATATAATATGCATATATGTGGTCAAGGCAACACCTCCCGGTCAAGGCAACACCAAGGCAACACCTACTTGTCAGGTTCCTCCCCGTGGCACACCTCAGTTCAGAGGTCTTGGTACTCTTCGTGGAGAGTGAGGAGTTACCCTGATGAAGAAACTCCAGAGGCTTGAGCTTATGGTCTTTCCACAAACCCCCCCACCCAACCCAGGGTCCACTTTAGTAGACCCAGGGTCAACTTTATAGACCATGATTCTGCAACAGTAACCATTTCTTGCTATGCTACAGATATATACATGTTTCATTTGTCCTCCATCAGATGACACAAGATAATTTGGCAAGCCTGGTCATGGCCTTCCTCAGACACCACATGAAATTATGTATAAAATTATGAGTATATCATTACATCTTTTTCTGTAGAAAAATGCCATTCTTTAATCTAAGTGGTCTGTGACCCCAAGCTTAAGAAAACAAAACAAAAAATCCCAGTGTTATAGAGGTGCCATCCAAACAAGGGAACAAGTGATATAACTATAGCATTTAACCCAAAACAATGAAAAAAAAATTTGTTAGGATAATAGTCTAGCATGATTCTAATTTATAAGGATATAGATTTACCCCATTAGTGAATTCAAAAGAAAATTAGAATTTGAGTCAAACTCCAGAAAGTATTTCTGAGAAATGTCCTATATGTTGGACATTAACATGATTTTTATTGTACCTGTCACAACCACATGCTGTAGTTTTGGAATTATCACTAACTCCACAAAATTAGCTTCCAATTTATTGAAGACATGGTTGTTATTCAGTAAGCAAGTAGTTATTGACTACTTATTGAAAGCATGGTATACTTTTTTTTCTAGGAAATTCAGGGGTAAACATGTCTTTGTTCTTATGGGAGGTAGGCCCTTAAAGTAAAATATTAGAGGCAGAAAGTGTTCAAAGATAAATAAATGAAAGACTATTTTGGGCTATTAAGAAAATACAACAGAATAATGTGAAGGAAAGGAGTAAAATGGGCAGGGGAGAGGGTGGGAATTTTTCCTGTAGGCGAGGTAGTCAGAAAATGCCACACTAGGTCTGTGTGTGTGCGTGTATGTGTTACACACACATACACACACACAAGATTGCATAGAGTTAAAAGGATATTTCATCTGTCCTCAAGAAATATGAAAAAATACATGATAATAAAATGATATGAAATTTCACAAATGGTATGCTTGAAATGTTGAGCTGTGGAATACAGACAATGAAACAAATTTGACCAGTGCAAGAGGCCCATTTGTCTATCTGCATGTATTAGCTTCTTGAACTATGTTTTGGATATAGATAAAGTGTGCAATACAATCTTTTAGAATGCTGTTGTAATATAAGCTTGTCATTATTTCAACTTGTTTATAGTTCATTTATCCTACAAATTGCCTCTTATGTATGTACTTAGCTAAATTTAGTTGAAGATAGATGTATTCATTTCAGAAAGATAAAAGGTCATGAAGAAAATGATAATTATTCAGAAACAGGAAGTGCGCCTGGGCGGCTCAGTTGGTTAAGCGTCTGACTCTTGGTTTTGGCTCAGGTCACGATCTTGAGGTTTCATGGCTGTGCACTGACAGTGTGGAGCCTGCGTGGGCTTTCTCTTTCTTTCTCTCTCTCTGCCCCTCCCCCGCTCACGTGCGGGCGCACGTTAGCTCTGTCTCAAAATAAACTGAAAGAAAAAAAATAGGAAGCAAGACCAGTCTAATGGCATAATTAGATATAGTTTGGTTTTGGAGAACACGATAAATGTTGAAAAAACCAAGAGGTAGGTACTTTAAGAATAGTTATTGATGGGCTATAATGTGAGAAGCATAGAAGTCCAATCCAAATCAGAGTTGGTCCAATTCTATTTAACAATATTTCTTGAACACACACAGATGAAGAGTTATTTAAAACTTAGAGGAATCACGACACTACATCTTTAAAATATTCAGCATAATGTTAATAGCTTGGCCTCTGGTATTAGGCTCTCCAGGTTGAAATCCACATTCTATTATATACCAATGTTCCGCACCTCCATTTCCTCATCTTTAAAATATATTTTGGGTGATTTTTAAAAGTTACAGGAGATAAAAAAAATGAATATTTTTAAATGAAAACTAATAACTATTAACTAGCTTTAATATCAATAGGCATAATACTCGCTCTTGAGAGAGATGCAAAGTTCTGTGGAATTCAGAAAATAGGAAAGTTGCTCCTGATAAGATGGATCAGAAAAGGCCTTTAATAAGTTGGGATTGAGCTGCACCTGTAACTAAGAAGCATTCTAACATGTAGCAATGGAGGGAAAAGGGCAAGAAGAAAGAGGGGGTGGAAAAGCAAGGATCTTTGAGAGCAGTCAAGTAAACCCATTTTTCTGGATTGATGGTACCTGGCTTGAAAAAGTACGAGTTTAATTTATTCACCCTGTACTGATTCATTGATTAAACCAATTTTTTCCCCAACTCTGTGTGAGCTATGAAGATGTAGAACGAGAAACAAAAATAAGGCAGGATGGAAAGATGCTTTGGACACAGATTGTAGGTTGCTGCACTGCCTGAGACTTCATAGTATTCATTCTCTAGATGAAAGGGGACTCTAATACACATGACACTGAGGATGAAAATAGTAAGCAGTCACCTAATTAGAAGAAGTTGTGTAAGACATTTAACTCCACAACAAGCACCATCCCAGGAGGGCATGAAGAGGCTCTTGTAACCAAAGAGAGTCACAAACACATTCTCATCCTCATGGTGTACCTAATCTATTAGAATGGTTAAAGAACAAGGTGATAAAACATTTAATGAAATTTAGTTTAAAACTTACCACTGCCAACCAATATGAGTGTTTGTCACATATTTCTCAAAAGGATTTATAGGAGATGAAACATTCCCTGGTAAGAATAAAGGTAAAAGGGAGCTTACTACAGGCAGATTTATACAAGCTTGCAAAGAAATGATTCCAAGGAAGACAGGTTAGCTAAACATGCATAGCCTTAGAAAGACCATAATTACAACATTGTATTCAGATAGAGTGTCAATGGATATATTATTACATAAGATGATCTATGTATTCAAAAATATTCCCTACAAATATAAGACACATTTTGGGGAAAAAGGACTAATATGTAATTTCTTTTTCAATTAAATCAATGCCATGCTTATTCCAACAACTACAGTTCTTTCCAAATATTCGAGAGTATAAATGAATAACTGCATGTTGTCTTAGAAGGATTTGATTTGGAATACTGTAAAAAAAAAAAAAAAAGCTTAACTGCAAAGGCATACAAATCCAGCTTGTATATGAAACTAAAATTAAATGGCTGGCAAGATTTTTAAGAATTTGAATGTGTAAACATGATTGTTTCTACCCAGAAAATCTTCTAGAGATTTCTTTTAAGCATCAGCATTATGTTAGAAACACGTGTAAAGCCTCCAATTCATCCCTAGAAAGCTGATGTGCTAAATGAACAACTGAGGCCAATTTAGTTCTACAGGGACATAAAAAGTACTTCTCTGAAAAAGCTGGTTATTTCTAATAAAATATAAAGGATCTGCTAAGGGGAAAGATTAGTGAGACAATAAAAATAAGAGAAGACAAGGTATAAATACAAAATGGCAGAAGAAGAAATAAATGTCAACAAATAAAAAATACTCTCCCTCAAGCAACAATGTATTCTCAAATATATTCAAGCAAACAGCACATATACTCATTTTTCCCTTTATAAATGATAGTGAAACAAGGAGAATGGCTTAGGAACTCATAGAATTGACAAGGATTTAGCAGCTGTGTATAAAAATGCGGTGTTTGGTTTCTCATAGGGAACCTTGTTTTAAGTTTTGATTCACAGTTTATGGGAATATGGAACATTTTAGCTTGGTTTAATGGTTAGAAAAAGAAAAGGAAATAACCTTTTGTCCTACATTCAGCTCTTGCAAGAATCCAGATCTTACCAGGAAAAGAATAAAAATATACATATGTAAACGCAGAAAATAATTGGCCAAACACAGATATTTAAAGCATTTAAACAAAGTGTCGGCATTTCTTATTCATGGTCACCTTACAAAATTTACCTTAAAACAGATTTATTCAGAACAGAATAAAACTAATACATAAAAAATTATGAGAGACTCGGCTTATAAAATCAAAAGACATAAATTTGGCTATCAAGATGCTATGCTGTGAATTGTTGAAGTAATGATTATTGTTATCTTTCCCATGACACCTCAGGTACTAAGAGAACCATCATCCCTCAATTTACATAATACACTGAATGCTGTGAAAGTGATGTTTATGCCCCAGCCAGTGGCAGAGTTAGGTAGATAATCTGCTTGACTACAAATGTAATGCTTTGATTTGCTAACCAACTCAGATTTTTTTTTTCAATAGGAGCACAGTCATCAGTAGGCATATTTTAAGTTAAAGCAAAACATTCTGTTGTACAATTTTAGACATGATATTAAGTCTTTGTGCAGAATATCTCATGTCTCCTGTTAATCTATTTTTAATATCTCGCTTCAAATATAGGACCATATTCCTTTCACCACTCCATTTCAGATCTTTCTTTAAAATCGACATAACTGATAGGTGTGTGTATTACATCTGAATTC
The DNA here is from genome assembly GCF_014898765.1 of Herpailurus yagouaroundi. Lineage (NCBI taxonomy): Eukaryota > Metazoa > Chordata > Mammalia > Carnivora > Felidae > Herpailurus > Herpailurus yagouaroundi. The sequence continues at coordinate 20,111,085 of NW_024412405.1, forward strand.
CAAAATAAAATAGTAGGGTGAATTATTTTTTTTAAACCACTAAATATAATGAAATTGAAAGCAACATATGGGAAAGGCAATGAAAAAGGCAATCCTAAACCAACTGGTGGCTCTAGCCATGAGTTCTGAGACCTCGGAAATTAAATGATGTTTCTGTATGTTCTTTTATCACCAAGTTGGGAACATTCTTTGATAAACAAAAACCTACAAAAGTTTACATTCATGTAACAAGAGAAAGGGACTCCTGTGCCCATCCATCTTTCTTTCTCTTGCTCTTATTCTCTCGTGTCATCTCTATACTGCTTATTCATCAACACTTGATCATGCATACTAAGCATGTTTATAACATTACATAAGGTCCCTTCTACATGGGACTACATACTTCTATGATAGACCCTATAAACTAGACACGAAATTGAGCAAAAATTTTGAGTTTACATTTTCTGAATCATTCTTTCCGTTTTAGGTTAAATATACAACTTGTTTCAAGCAAATGGTACCTACATATTTTTTCCTAGCGGTACTCCAAACTTGCCTCTGCTTGGGTAAATAAAGGTAACGATGTTACAGGAAACAGGATTTCCATTTGAAAAATAGGGATCTAAACTATTGTATCTGAACACTACAAGTATCTATGTATCTAAACATTATAAAGATAACGATGCTGTTTATATGTAGGTTATTTATAAAGTTAACCTAATGCAGGAGGATCTATAGCTCTTACTTTCTCTTGTGTTTCAAAATTAAGCACTGCTCTTCAGACAATGCTCACCAAACTTCATGTCTCTTAAACTTTATAATAGGAAGTAGTACAGAGTTCTAGTTTTATCCTTAGTTGAGGACTTAAAGCACAAGTAACCTGAATTTTTGGCTGTGGTTGGATCTATTTGCTTTAGGAAAGAGATAAGCATGTCTATATGAAAAGGTGTCCTACTTCCCCAAGGAGGGGACCTTGGTAGGCATGGAGGACATTGAATAAAAATTTGCATCTTTATCAATAATGTATTCTAGGTCTATTGAAGTTTTATTTCTATCTTTTCTCCCAGAAAAGCAAAAATTGTTCTGGAAATTTGAACTGGTATGTCAACGTAAGGTCTTAACATTTGGGGTAGATAGTACATGGCAACTGCGTAGGCCAATATTTTAATCATAAGCTGGAAGGTATAGCCTATAAAAAAATCTTCTTAAAGTAGAGCACACAGAATTGTTATCTGTAACTTGAGATGACAACATATTTTTCATAGTATGCAATGAGTTTTTAAATCATTCACTATTTAGAATATACTATTTAAAATTTATTAAATTGAGAAAAATTATAAAAGCTAGAATTAACGAATATGGCTAAATTATTTCACATCTCTCTTCATAGCAGAGATACAGTAAGCCATACAAAACATTTAAAGCAAATGAATAAAGAAAAAAATAAGATTCTTGAAAATTGAAATTTCCTACATAATCACGGAGTCAAAACATTTAATAGAAATAATGCTTTTTTATATGAGATATCTATTAGCTCATGTCAAATAATACTAAGAATTTTTTATATATTATTTTACTAACTATAAAATGCTTTGAATCCTTGCCATTAGAATCAGACATTAGTATATAAGAGGTATTATTCCAATATTGTTTATTCTGAAATAATTATCACATCAGGAAAAAAGAAAAAAGAAAACCTATGCTAACAGTATGTTGTCCTGGACTAACTGCCCAATTTCCTGTTCCTTCTTTGAAGGTAAACTTATTTTTCAATTCTAAATGTCTTTCCAGGCATCTTCCTGTGTTTTTTCTTTAAATATCTTTTGAGATCATATGTATTTTCTCTGTTATTCAACTCATTCATAGGACATCGATTTACAAATATTAACCAACTTCACTTTCCTGTATTATTTGTATACTAATTTGTTTTAAAGCTCATCTCTTTTAGATAGCATAAAAGTGAATTTTGCCTTTTTACACTCTTTGTATGAGCTGCCAAAATGAAATTCCACAGATTGAGTGACTTAAATTTATTTTCTCCTGATTCGGGAGGCTAGAATTTAAAGATCAAGGTGTTGGCAGGTTTGGTTTCTTCTGAGTGCTCACTCTCGCTTGAGATGCCTGCCTTCTATGTCCTCACTTCCCACTGTGTGCACCCATGTACAAACTTTCTAAGTACTAGTCATGATGGATTAGGACCCACCCTTGAAACTTTATTTTAACTGTGTCTTTGAAAATTGTATCTCCAAATATTATATTCTCGTGTACTAATGGTTAGCACTTCAATATATGAATTTGGGGGGAGAGGGACACAACTCAGTTTAGAATATTACCTAATGATTTCTGCCTTTTAACTGGAATGTTTGGTCTACGATTTCATATGATTTTTAATATATTTAAATTTAGGTCTGGGGCACCTGCGTGGCTCAGTCAGCTAAGCACCTGACTTCGGTTCAGGTCATGATCTTACGGCTGGTGGGTTCCAGCCCCGCATCAGGCTCTGTGCTGAGAGCTCAGAGCCTGGAGCCTGCTTCGGATCCTGTGTCTCCCGCTTTCTCTGCTCCTCCCTCCCTCATGCTCTCTCAAAATTAAACATTAAAAAAATTAAATGAATTTAGGTCTGCTACTTTGCCATTTTCTATTTGCCCTACTATATGTGTGTGTGCGTGTAGGTGTGTGCCCAACTATATGTGTGTGTGTACATACATATAAAATTATATATATTTACTTTGGATTAATTGTATGTTATTTACTACTTCATTTTAATTCCTTTATTGTCATTTTAGCCCTATCTCATTTCTGCATGTGTAGTGGCTCAAGGGCTTACGATAGGTATCCTCCACTTGTCAGAGTTCACTTAGAGTTACCACTGTGCCCCTTCATATAAAATAACTTTGCAACAGTTAAGTACCATTTCTCCCATGGTTTTGCTATGATTTTTTCATTTTTTTGTTTCAAATTTTTATTTAAATTCTAGTTAACATTTAGTGTAATAGTAGTTTCAGGAGAATTTAGTGATTCATCACTTATGTATAACACACAGTACTCATCAAAACAGGTGGCCCTCGGGGCACCTGGGTGGCACAGCCGGTTAAGCGTCCGACTTCAGCCAGGTCACGATCTCGCGGTCCGTGAGTTCGAGCCCCACGTCAGGCTCTGGGCTGATGGCTCGGAGCCTGGAGCCTGTTTCCGATTCTGTGTCTCCCTCTCTCTCTGCCCCTCCCCCGTTCATGCTCTGTCTCTCTCTGTCCCAAAAATAAATAAAAAACGTTGAAAAAAAAATTAAAAAAAAAAAAGGTGGCCCTAATATTACATCTACATAGATTATAAACTCCACAATATGACTTTATATTTTAGTTATATCTTTGGAATTTACTAATAAAGGACATTTCTTTCAGTCACTTCATTCCTTCTTTCTTATGTCATTTTCCTTCAGCCCAAAATGCTTGTTAGATTTCTTAGAGCACAGGGATTTATCTTGTAACAAGTTCATGCCGTTTCTTAATTTCTAAATTTATTATTCATTAAATTTGGGTAAATTCTAGCTAGTATTTTTCTAACATGTTTCATACTCCAATCTCTAATTTTAAGATTGAAAATACACATGATAAAACGACTGATATTATCTCACACTTTATGGTTTTTTCTGTTTAGATTTATTGACTTCATCCTTTAATCTTCAAATAATTTCTCTGATCTTTTGATATTTTTCTCTGCCATTTACCATAGACTATGAAGCCTATCCATGTAATTTTTTAAAATATAGCTATTTATGAATACACATAATATACTTTAAGGTTTTATAGACACCTATTGTACTATTTCATTAGAGTATATTTCCATTATATATGAGTTAAATAATCTTAACATTTGATATTGAATATAACAAAATTACTTAAATAAATTTACAGATTTACTTAATGATGGAGCTGTAAAATAACACTGGACTCTCAGCTGTTTTTCTGATAAAAGGAGCAAAGTTAAATTGATATTAAATAATTAGAAGCAAAAATATTTAATACAGTATGTCTTAATAAAAAGCTGATGAAAAATTGTGTCTAATACTCCTTAATAGACATTATTCAGCATAACTTAACCTTAAATCTTGTTTTTTTCAAACATACATTAGCAAAGTATGAAATGTGTTAAAAACATTAATCAACAATTAGTTTTCACTGTTACATTAGTTCATCAGCTTTTCTGCATATATTTTCTCAAGTCAATTAAACATTGTGTGCTCAAGTTCAATATTCTATCACAAATAACTCAATTACTGAATGCTTATGATGACATAAACAAGCAGTTTGTTGGTCTATCTTTCCATTATTTACCATTTAAAATCAGTGCAAGCGATATATATTACATGTATTTGAGCATATGGAAAATATGATCTTTGAAATAAAATTTTAATAGTATTTTATTACATTTTAAAAATGGGAATTTAATAAAAAATATACAGAGAATTTTTTAATGTTTCAGACTTTCAATAAACTGAAATGCAATAAATATGATTCTACTTAAGGTCGGGGTACATGTTGCAAATACACTAAATTAGTAGCTATAGGGCTATGAATATTAGCATCTAAAAATTAAAATTCTGAATATTCTTACATATGAAAGAATACTATTTTGTCATTGCCCTCATTCTTACATAATGGCATGTTTCACTTAAAATGACAGCATTTTACAAAGGATAGAAAATTAATGCTCTAACCCACTCCTTTTTAGGATGGTATTGGGGTTAGGTCTTTAGGAGGTGATTAGGACATAAAAACTGAATCCTATGAATGGCATCAGTACCTTATAAAAAAGGATCCCAGAGAGCTAGCTTGTCCCCTCCACCATGAGAGGGCACAGGGAGACACTGGCAATCTGCAGCTGGAAGGCAGCCTTCCCCAGAACTTGACCATGGTGGAACTCTGAGGACTTCCAGCCTTCAGAACTATGAGAAATTTCTGTTGTTTGTAAACCATCCAGTGTATACAGCACCCTGAATGGTGCTAACCTAAGACACTAATCTAATGATGCTATGCAACTTGCCTGTGGTCATAGCTGAGAAGTGGCAGATAGGAGAGTGGAGTTAGATCTCTGTAGAGCTAATTCCAGAATACCAACCCCTTTCTAATTTACATATAACTTTTAAAAGAAGTTTGTTGCATTTCCCTATTCATGCATATTAAATTTTCCATCCAAATTAGCAAGTGCTGTACACAGAGAAGGAACGGCCAGTGTTCAAATAGAATCTGGCAAATGGGCGGTAAAAAAATTTCCTTCTAAAACCTAAGTTAAAACCTACATGAGTATGTGTATGTGAACATGTATTATTTTCTTGAAACAGTAAATATTCATAAATATTAACAGAAGTCATTTTCTACAGAACATTAAGATGATCATTCCTCAACACTGTTTTTAAGTTTTATGCCATGTGCTCTTAAATACAAAATTATATTCATCATATCGTGATTTTAGGAAGATGACCTTGTTCCAATGTCTGCCATTAGATAGAATAAGGCTTGCTTCCTCCTAAAAGTAGTAGACGTGAAAAGCAAAAAAAAAAACAAAACAAAAAACCCAAAAACACAGGTGTTGTAGGCAATCTCTAAGATGGCCCCAAAAATCTTGGCCCTCTGTTAGTTATACCCTTATGTAATTGCCTCCAGTTGAGTGGGGACCTGACCTATTGACTTTTAACAAGAAGAATGCAGCCCATGCATCTCAGGCAGCCTATGGAGAGGCCTAGGTGGTAAGGAGCCAAAGCCTTCCATTAGCCATGTGCGTGAGCTTACGAGAGTATCATTCTGCCACAGCCTAGTCTTGAGTTGCCTGAAGTTCAGTCCAACAGCTTGCCTGCAACCTCATGAGAGACCCTGAGCCAGAGGCACCCAGCTAAGCTGTACCCATATTCCTACACACAGAAACTATGAGGTAATAAGAGTGTTGTTTTAAATCCTGAAATTTGAGAGTAACTTTTTACATAGTTGTGCAAAGCCCCTGTAATAGAGTTTAATAGAAGCAAAAACTAAAACTCAAGAGTATCATTTTCTTTTCCATTCCAAAAATATTGCTTTTGAGAACTAGCTCATAGCTAAAGGTCAAAACCAATCTTGGCTTTCCTTTTAAAAACTATCTTGTGTTTGCTTCACAAAAGAGTATATTTCCTAAACTTTAAGGCCACACTAGGTTTCATGTATGTTTTAAATAATAAAATCACTCTGCAAATTACATTGCTTTTTACTTCTTCTAATCACCTGGGATGATGGAAGAGAAATTATTTCCCAGTTGAGTTCCCTTGAAGTAACATGCCACAGCTAATCAGTGTTCTTGCTCTGTAGTTAGAGACTGTTAGCAAAGGGGCTCTGCTTTATGATGCTGCAGGGCCACCATTATTCACCCCTGGTTTAACACCATGTAGAGGTGGCAATAGGAAATCTAATGAAGAAACCATCAAGCCCGGAGTAGTAATTTCAGGAGAAGTCATGCATGGTTGTTTGAATAGGGTTGAGTAAGAATTGACATTTTACGTTATTGACTGTTGTACAGGTGCTTTACCCTCTCGTCCTTTGTACATTTATGCTGCTGTGATTCCTTCTGTTTTAGTAGGCAATAGAGCATATTATCACCAGAGCCCTATCTTTGTGCCAGACTTTCTTCTGCAGCTGTTCCAGTAATATTTATTTATTTATTTATTTTACTAAGCAACAGTCTCTAAAAAGGCTCTGAGAGGCTTTGCTACTCTTGGTCTGGTTCCTCCCTCCCCTCCCCCGCCCGCCACCCTAAAATCAGATTGCCTAGCTTAGAATACTCAGGGATTTTTTTTCCTTCTTTATCTGGAGTATCTTTTTTCCTCTAACTGAAATAAAGTGGAACCTTTTACATATTTTATTAGAGTTGTGATATATACATGAAGTCAAATTCTCTTTTATGAAAGGTGAGCTCAGGCTTGTCAACAGAATTGAAGCAATGCTATTATAAGCACATTATAACATCTTGTCCTATTAAAAAAAATTATCTACTTGAACTTAAAAGGAGATCTAAGTAAACTTTCTTTAAACAAACTTGAAATATTGAATGTTTTTGTCTAGCTTTTAAAACTTTTTAAGTTCATAGGGAAAAAAAACCTACATTTATAATACCTTTGTTATCTAATACAAATAGAAATATTTCTATTACTTTTATGTATCTTTTAAAAACTATAGAAGATAGAAATGCATTCTGTTTTATCAAACTAAAAAGGATATTTCTATTTCAGGGATTTAAAACAGTGATCGTTGGCATAAATGCCTGAAGAGAATTACTTAATCACCAACTGAAATTTAACTTTACCATTTTTAAAACCATGATTCATCATTCTTGGTTGAAAATCTATAGCTGAGGTAACTATTGTTTATTGTTTCGAGTACTCTAGTCAAATGCCAGCATAGTTTTTTTTTTTAACGAGCAACTCTTTAGAATAAATTTAACCACAAATCACCTACCGATTTAAAAACAAACCTCATTTCTCAAGTATCTAAATGCAAAATTATCCCAGTTCTTCCAGATCTAACTTCTGTAATTGTGTTTAAAATTTACACTCTGTTGCCCCATGGCAAGGACACTACAGCAGTATATTTAGCTGATGGGTCTCTAAGAGACCAATTGAAGCTATTCAGTTCAAATGGTAGAAAAGAATCCAATCCAGGTGACTTATTGAGTGATTTCTTAGCTTAATCAAGAGGGCAGCAAAAATAAGGCTGGTGATATTTCATCTGAGACATAATTGTTGAAGAACTAGACTCATGGCTGGAGATTAAAGATGCACTGATAGAATACTCATTTCCTTATTCTCCCATTTAAATACCTATTTATCATTGTGGTCTAGCTCCATCAATAACTGTAAACTTGTAAACATTCTCAGATTGCTCTTAACAGCGATGCTAAAAGCACAATATTGCCTAATGGGTCTGTGCCCCAATTTCAGTAGTCCTCTGGCTTGCAGAAATAAAAATTTTCCTTTCCAGTAGTCCCAGAGTTGCTACCTTTTGAATGATGTAAAGTCCAACATCTGGTTTTTCTACTAGGTTTCCTTCCTAAAAAAATTCAACATGTTATTTATTGAACAAGGCTTGAATGCTCCACAAAACCGTCCAGGGGATTGCCGACCTCCTTCAGAATTGTTGCTGCAGAACCTGGTGGGCCCCTGAAATCAACCGCTTGTTTCTCCTGTAGGTGTATGTTTCCTCCAAGCCATAGGAAGTTTCCCCCCCCCTTAACACATCAGACCATGTGAAGTCCAGACTCAGCTCTACATGTGACCCCAAAAGACAGAGACTGAATAGTAATAAGAGAAACACAATGAGAACATGGTACACACTGGTCATAAGTAGTTACTTCTTCCAGGCAGTTCCTAAATTTGCAACCTCAGCCTTGAATTCAACACAACCCAGATAGGGCAAATAAGTCTTTCTTTATTCACTGTATTATTTTAGTAGTCCAGGAGGGAGAAAATGGTGACTCAGATACATGTGTATTTCTAAACACATGTGTATATTTGAAGTGAATACTGGATTTCATGACAGATTGCAGGTAGAAGTGGAAGCTGATCAGATTAGCATAGAACTCTATGATGGAATAGGTGTGGGAAATAAAGAAAAGTTCTTTTCATGGTTTTGAAAATCTGGAAACCCTCTCTCACCCACAGTCAAAGCATTGCTATTCCAGTTTTCACCTAATACCGTACAGACTCAAAGGGCTAGAAGGAAATGCCCCATTTCAGTACCTACCTCTTCATGGTAAGTCTATTCCCTTAAAAGCTCAAATGCTTAAACCATAATAATTCTTGTTTAAAGGGACAGGCTGCAATTTGCTTTAATAAAGTTACCTAAGTAGAGAGATTTTTAACATGTAAAAAGTCAATAGCTGGATGCCTGTTTAAATGGACATGTAAAAAGCACAATGTAGGGGCGCCTGGGTGGCGCAGTCGGTTAAGCGTCCGACTTCAGCCAGGTCACTATCTCGCGGTCCGTGGGTTCGAGCCCCGCGCCGGGCTCTGGGCTGATGGCTCAGAGCCTGGAGCCTGTTTCCGATTCTGTGTCTCCCTCTCTCTCTGCCCCTCCCCCGTTCATGCTCTGTCTCTGTCTCTGTCCCCCCCCCCCAAAAAAAAAAAAAAAACAAAAAAAAAACGTTGAAAAAAAAAAGCACAATGTAGAAAGCATAGTGAATCAGCCATGAAAACCCATCAATATAGTCTGTAACTACCTTCTGTAAAATGGCTAGACAGATTTTCATTGATTTTGTTATTTTTCATTGAATTTAGAGTGCAGTTTCCTAATAATACTTTTGACTCATCTTAAGTATTCTCCCAAAGATAGAAGCAGACATTCTTCAGCAAACCCAACACTATGGTATAGGGGAGACCCTGATGATGCATTGCTAAGTAAGAGGTCTCTCAATGGTTATTTCTTCAGTGGTCTTCCAGACTATGATTTGTAAAACACCATCCCTCTCTCTGCCTTCCCAAACTCCTTTTTCTTTCTTCACAGCTTTATCACTATCTGGCCAAGTTATGAATTTACTATTTTACTTTTTTTTTTTTTTTTTGCCTGCCTCTCCTTCCTCGGATCCAGAATGGAGGGCAAGTTTTGCTATGTGTTTTGCTTACCACAGTATGACCAGCAGAGACTAGCGCCTTATACACAGAAAGCAAGCACTTAAGATCTCTTGTGAAAGGTGTACATGGATGAAAATGCTCAATATTATTTCTGGCTGCAGTCACTAGTAAAATCAGTCATTTAGCTTCTGCTCCAGCCTTAACCCTTTAAAGACAAAATAGGGAAATGTCAACTTCTTTGTCACTTCTGACATTCCTGAACTAGTGTGTGATCAATGATTATGTTAGCACACAGGCTACCATTGTACCTCATCAGTAACACAACATCAGGAATAGAGTCAAGGAATGAATAACAAAATATTTAAAATTATAAATGGAACTTACAGTAAAAATAAAATTACTTTCTATGCTGCATGTTTTAAAATTCTGCCAGTTAAAAAGCATATTCTGAGGAAAATAGTACAATATTCAGTGATGGATATGACGGTCATTAACTGTAATAAGGCAATTAAGAACTTTGAAATATTTTTATTTTTATTATTTTTGAGTGAGAGAGAGCGTGCGTACAAGAAGGGGAGGAGCAGAGAAAGAGGGAGACACATAATCCGAAGCAGGCTCCAGCTCCAAGCTGTCACAGCAATGGAGCCTGATGCAGGGCTCAAACCCACGATCAGCTAGATCATGACCTGAGCAAAGTCAGACGCTCAACCGACTGAGCCACCCAGGAGCCCGAACTTCAAAATATTTTAATAATTAGCAAAATAGATTAGCAGTTAATAGATGATAATATTATGATAACTTTGTATGGTGACAGATGGTGACTTATCGTAGGGATTATTTCCTTATGTATAAAAATATCAAATCTCGGATGTACACCTGAAACAGAATATTGTATATCAATTATACCTCAATAAAAAAGACTACATTACCTAAGCAACTTATTATGAATAGCCTTTTCATGCAAACTTAGGTTTATAAAAAGTTTAGAAATTATACTAGACCCAAAATTAAAAAGAATAACTCAACTATATTTATCTCATAGTCATTTACTTCCACTCAGACCATACTTGTTTCAAGAAAAGTCCTACTGAAAATTCTTCACGTAGTTGACACTGAAATGAAGTTAAAACAGTAACTTTGCCACCTCCAATTTCCCTGAGAAAAATTGCCAAAATCACTTAGGACATCTATAATAAATTATCTCTCATCTGGTCTGAAAAGGAACATAAAAGTACAAAAAACCTGAAGAGTTAAAGTAAATGAGGTACCAACAACATATTTTGTTTCCACAAATGAAACTGCATAACAAGCCTTCAAAACCGCATTGAGTTTAAAATATGCTTAACAACAATAGTAAACTTTCTCTAAAACAATTCCTTAGAGTGTTCAGTTTATGGAGGCTAAAACTTTAATCGAATTTGCTGAAATAATTGTGCTAGAACACCAAATATTTTGACTAATTAAGAACAAGTTGCTTTTGAGAGCTACCTAAGGTACAAATGAGAGAAACAACTTTTCTTAAAAGCCGATGTTGAAAAACATTTTGTTTCTGAACAATTTCTCCTGCAAAAATATGTTTAGTGATATTTAGTGAGCCAGCTGCAAATCAGCGTGTACTGGAATGTGTAACTGTAAAAAGCATAGAAGAGTGAGTGTAGCCTGCAGTGTTAAGAACTTAACTCCTGTACTATGTATCAAACATTTAAAATTTTACTACAATTTTAAATAGTAAAATTGGACTTCAAATGTTTTGATAGTTCTAAATTCTTTATCACACGTGTTCTTTCTTTAAATTATATGTCAAGGAATATATTGATTTTCAGATGCAAACATTTATCTTCCAGCAAAAACCATTGCTGGGTGATACAATAAGTAGTTTCAGGCTTGAGCTCTCCACTCTTAACTCCATGCAGATGCTCTGAATTTTATACTGAGCTTGATAATGTGGCCCTCCCACCAGGACAACTCTATTTAGAGGGATTCATGGTGAGGAGTAACACATGGAATTTATTTAACAGTGTTTTATGATTCGTTATTGCAGCCAAAGTCATGCCAGCTTGTCTACAACCCTTATTGTCCTTTTCAAAGCATTAGCTTGACCCATGTTATTGTCACAAGAAGAAAATCTTTGATACTGGGTTGTTTTATATAATGTATTAGGAAATGGCCTTTGAAAATGGCACAGCTTCTTTGATAAGAGCACAGGTTTCAAAAAAAATGCAGTTGTTAAGTCATCTTATTTTCATACATACTATGATGCACGGTGAGCATAAACATTTTAAGAGCAGGAAATTTGCATGAGAGAACATTGAAATTAGCATTTTATCAAGAAATAAATTTTGCTTAGCTTTCTCTTGGTCACGCTGCTCTTCAACCTGATTGATGAGAATGATCTTAGCAATGTAATAATTTTTTCACGTACCACTGACTTCCAGTAGAAAGAGAGATGATCTTGTTTAGAATTCTTGTTTGAAAGCATTTAGTGAGGTAACAATGTTTTTGCTGGCTTTGGTTTGATGGGAGGTATGGATACATTCAACAGTATATGTATTATAGAGAACTACAACAGAAAATATCTAGAAATTATAATTATCTTTATTTCTGTATTTTCTATGGAAATATATTAGAAAACATCTATAGCCTATGTAAAAAAAACATTTTATGTGAAATTTTTATAGAGTAAAACTTTATATATTGAAATCTAAAAACAAAACAAAACAAAAAAACCCTCAATCCATTGTATGAAATTTAAAACAAAACACAGTATTGGCTATATCTTTTAGGTATTTATGAAAAAGAAAAACCTCTAAGTCTTAAACCTTGCTCCTTATTACAAATCAAAATCATAGAAAGTTGAACATACTTTTGAAAATTACTTATGTTTTTGGCTTGAGTAAGCCAGCCATCATCACCTCCAAATGTGAAAGGCTTTTTTTTTTTGTACTGTAAAAAATACTAACATTTTTCTCTGCAAGTAGTATCAGACTGGGTTTGGTTGAGAAAAAAAAAAAAACACTACAATTATTATGGGATGAGAAATTTCATGTAGGAATCAGGGCTTCCAGCCTTGCAGAAGGAGCTGAATGAAGTTCTGAAGATTAGGAAGGTGGCAGCCAGCAATCAGATACCACAACCGCTAACTTGCTACAAAAGCAGGAGGTGCTGGTGTAGAGGGAGGGAGGCAGGCACACAGCGCAGGGAAGCCTGTAAACTGCATGGCAGGAAGCGCTCTGGCAACACGCCCCATCAGGGGCCGGTGTGACACTGAAAATCCTGACTTCCACTAAACGTCCACTTTGCAAATCTCTCATTGGTTCCTCTCCTCAGCAAATAGCCATGAGCAGCACAGAAAAGGAATTCCGAGAAATGGAATGGCAGCTTTTGAAGAAATCATTGATGGTGCTAAGGGGACAATCACCACTCCCGTGTCAAAAATACCCTAATGGTGTATTTTTAGTATATTCACAATACATATAATTGAAGTAAAAATATTAAATTCCCAACATTCTCTAGACTTTGTCCAGAAGAGAAGGGGCCTGTAAAGGGGATGGCGAAAGCAGAGTCCTGTGGAAAGGGGCAGAGACGTGCGTCAGGTGCTTATGAAAGCTTTAACTCGGGGCATCTGGGTGGCTCGGTTAAGCTTCTGACTCTCTCTTCTGGGATCACGATCCCACCATTGTTGAGTTTGAGCCTTGCACCCACCTCCGCGCTGATAGTATGGAGCCTGCTTGGAATTCTCTTTGCTCGCTCTGCATTGACAGCAGAGAGCCCGATTGCAGGGCTCAAACACCTGTGAGGACGGGACCTGAGCCAAAGTAGGATGCTTAACCAACTGAGCCACCCGGGTGCCCCTGTGTGTACTTTCTCTCTCTCCCCCTCTCCCTCAAAAATAAACTTAAAATTAAAAACAGAGAGCTTTAATTCAAAGTGGATACACACAGGGACACCCGGGTGGCTCAGTTGGTTAAGCATCCTACTTTGGCTCAGGTCCCGTCCTCACAGTTCAGGAGTTTGAGCCCTGCATCGGGCTCTCTGCTGTCAATGCAGAGCGAGCTTCAGATCATGTGTCTTCCTCTTTGCCCCTGTCCTGCTCTCTCACATGTGTGTTCACTCTCTTAAAAATAAATTAAAAAAGTGGATAAAATATCCCCTTTCAAATGCTGGCCTGCTTGACAGATACTGTACTCAATCCTTTTAAATGTTTTTATTACTCCTTTAAAATATAAATGTTCTACGATGGGTAGTCTTCAAGTAGGAGCTGTCTAGATCATTTCATCCATTAGGAGTCTGAGAGATTTTTGTGTGTTGATGGTTGGTATTAACTCTTTTATTCTGTTCAGTGAAAAGTAACTTCCAGGGTTAGAAGCTCATGATTGACTTTCCAATTGGATGCACAGGTATGCCAGGCCTGTGTGTATGGTATGGTTCAATACTGGTCCTGGCTAAGGAAGCATGGGAAGCACTCTCTTTCACTTAGTCACCTTTGCAGCAGGAACAATGCTAAGCACAATTTCTCATATACAGGAGATGATCAACATTTTTAAGTGAATTTTTAAACTTTTTTTAACGTTTATTTTTGAGACAGAGAGAGACAGAGCATGAACAGGGGAGGGGCAGAGAGAGAGGGAGACAGAATCGGAAGCAGGCTCCAGGCTCCGAGCCATCAGCCCAGAGCCAGATGTGGGGCTCGAACTCACGGACCACGAGATCGTGACCTGAGCTGAAGTCAGATGCTTAACCGACTGAGCCACCCAGGCGCCCCTAAGTGAATCTTTTACATGGAAATCTTAAAGTTAAAATTAGTATCTGGCAATTATACTGCTCTTTTAATTCTCCAATTATTCACTCTGCAGTTGTTGGGTTTTTTTTTCCCCCCTCACTCCTTTAGCCTTTATACCCCACCAGCAACCCTCAGTTTGTTCTCTGTATTTAAGAGTCCCTTATGGTTTTTTTTTTTTTTTTTATAATTTTGCTTCCCTTCCAAGTTCATCTGTTTTGTATCTGCAATTTGTATCTGAAATTAGCAGTGAAATCATATTTGTCTTTCTCTTATTTCACTTAGAATACACTGTAGTTCCATCCACGTTGTTGCAAATGCCAGGATTTCATTCTTTTTGATCACCAGTACTCCATTGTATTATATATACCACATCTTCTTTATCCATTCCTCAGTTGATGGACTTTTGCGCTCTTTCCAAACCTTGGCTATTGTCAATAATGCTGCTATAAACACTGGGATGCATGTGCCCTGGGCTGAGAATTAAGATAAGAAAGCTGCCAGGTCACAAAGATACAAAGGAGAACCACTCTAAAGCTCACTGGTAGTAAGTGGCCAGCTATTTCACAGAAAGTGTTAAAGACAGTCAGTCTGCTTGCAATTGATGGATTGAAACTGTATTTTTAGTAAATTCTGTGATTTTTATTAACAGACTGAGGATATAGGTCTTATACATGGGAGGGATATCACAATATAAATTTATATGTGGTAAAAGAAATCAAAGAATGGGTGTATAGGGAAGGAACAAAACTTAGAAAACACCTGAATGTGGTCAGAATAAAGACATTTTCCTTTAGGAGTCTGAGAGATTTCCACTTAGGAAAAGGGAAATAATGAAAGAACAATGGATTGTTGATTGAAGAGCAGAGATCAGAGACACATCCATGTGTATCTATTTCTTCTACTTAACAGTCATGTTTGAAATGAGTCACAGGGATTTTTCAAACGTCCTGACTTTCAGAAGCCCTTTAGGGTCGTTTTGGTGTAAACGATTTCCGTACGAACCATATGGTAGCACCAGTGTTCTGCTGTGTTGGATGTAGGCCTATGTACACAAAAAAGCATCATGATTTAAAAAGTGATAGTGCAAACAATATTTGCCAACAGTGAAAAACGCACTTGTTTTTTTAAAGAACAGTAATTGTTGTGGTCCTGCGGAAGGATATCAGCTTTTAAACTTCCTCTAGCGTAAACTTAAGCCTAATAACCTACTTATGAGGCCATAATAGTATCGTGTCTTCAAATTAGGTGGAAGGTCCGTGGAAACTTTTAGCAATGCATCTCACTGATACTAAAATTGTATTACCCATTACAAAATAATTGTACCTGGAGGAGCGATAGAGGGCACAGTTAATTGAACTGTATTTCTAAGTGGTGCACATTTATGGAACATTTACCTTCTCAGAACCCTGGAAAATGCACGTATCTAAAAACAATTCTAGTCATAAGGAAAAGTAGAAAAAAAAAACAAAATAGAATCTGTTCCATATATAATTAATGCATTTACATAATCGAGTCATCTAGTTTCAAAATTTCATTTCTCCTTGAAACTCATTCCAGAAAAAAAAAAAAAAGGAGAGGGGGGAAGACATATAAATAGGTCTTGCACCTGGGTCTATCTCATTTTACCGAAAAGAAAGTATTTGTTCCTGTAATTGCTTTACTGGTCCCAGATAATGTTGCATTGGTGAGTAATTTGAGTTCACTTAAAAGTTAGGGATTTTTTTTTTTTAATGTTAATTACATTTGGGTTTTTATAATCATCATCCTTAGGTTAAAAACAAAAAAACTCTATCAAGTGTCCAGTGTGACTTGTGGCTCTCCTTAGTTCCCCACAAAAATACTTACAATATTGTCTCGTCAAATAATTCAGAGACCAAAAGCCCAGCACAAAATTTAAAACTGATGCTCATCTTACTTACCATGGTACGTGGTAGAAAGCTCAAAGTTAGAAAGCAGATGTTCAGTCATGCTAATTTAACATACAGCTGTGAGAATTTAACTACTTCGAGCCTTATCTTTTTGTTAATTTTTAGATCGATGAGAGATCGTCTTGAGGGCAACATTTTCTAGTTCTATCACTTTGTGTGAGAGAGTTTCAAAAAGACCATGCTTCTAAATACAGAAGAAGGTAAGCCCGAAACTACAATCCTTGAAAGTAAAAGAATATAGGAGAAGTTCTCCTAGAGATATTTAAGGAAGAGATTCCTAAGGTCTTACAAAAGGATTCAGACTGGAAAGGAGATCCAACATGGCAGATGAGGGGAACCTGAAGTTCCCTCCTCCCTCAAACACAGCAGTGTCAAGGTCAAAGGACTTTGAATTCCAAGAGTCTGGGCTGCAGAGTGACAGAGACATCTTCAGGGGCCCACGGAGACAACTTTGCAGGCCATAGGTGCATGAATGCAAACTGGGAAAGATAAAAAGTCACCATAGGCATGGAGGGGAGGGATCCCCTTCTGCGGAGAGACAAAGGGAAGAGAAAGAGAGGCTGTAGAAGTGTAGGGCTGTATTTGGACAAGAAAAAAACCACGACCTGGGACAGGGAAAGATCCAATCTCTAATTTCAGGTCTTTCTCTGGACTGGGTAGGGCTGCCCAGTTCACCCACCTGGGGAGGGGGGGAGCCAGCCCTAGGGCCAGTAACTAGCTCAGAGGTGCAGTCCACAGTGGGAGAAAGCAACACCCTCCCTGGAGAACATTCAAAGGACAAAGACTGCCTGCCCCCCGCCAGCCAGAGGCCATTTATTGGAGGGGCAGAGCAGCACTTTCCCAGACCTGGGGTGCAGAGACATTGGGGTTTAAATCCCAGCTGAGCACTAGCTTGGGAGTCAGCAGAGTGGGACAAACTGCCTCATTCATGCCCACGTGGCAGTGGGAGGAGCCCCTCCATTGGTGGGGTGGAGTGGCACTTCCCTGAAACCAGGGCACATGGAACAGGACCCTTCAATACATCTGAATTTGAATCCCACAGAAGCCCCAGGGAGGCACCGGAGACTTGGAGGGGGAGAGGGAAATGGCCCGCTAGAGCCCACACAGCACTGTGAGGACTGCCTGAACAGAGTGGTGTGGGACACCTGATCTGGGGAGAAGAGACCAGGGTGTTGCCATTTTTCTCCCCATCACCATCAAGGTGGGGCTTCAGGGAGTGGCAGGCAGAGGGTGGGGTGGGGGGACTACAGTGGAGGCAGGACACACCTACGCCAAACCACATCCCTCCACTCCTGGTAACTGTATCTACTGGAGCCAGATACACGCTGACCAACCAGACAGCCCCTCCTCCAGACCAGTGCTGTTGCATTGCCTGATTTAATTCTCGAAAAATTCTTATTTTATATATATATATATATATACACACACACATATACACATATATATGTATCTATATATATAATTTTTTTTCTTCTTCCTTTTCTCTTCCTTCCTTCCTCTAGTCTGGTTATTCTAATTGTTGGTTTAAGCAGACATGTATAATCTATTCTCTTGATACATATTCTACACGTCCTTCTTTATTTTCCTTTCTCTCTCTCTGGACTAAACCATATAGTTTCTCTGGTCAGTTTTCTTTCTTATCTTTTCCCCTGATCCTGTCATTTCTCTCTTTGTATGGGATAAAACTTCTTCCATCAGCACTGCCTCCACCTTGTTGTTTACTTGTAGCTGGTGTTTCTGTTTTTTGTTTGTTTTCCTTTCCAGGGCTACTTCAATGAAAAAAATCAAAGCACACCTAGCAGAGGGTCCAAAACATCATTATGAATAGGGAGATAAAGTATCCAAAGTCACAACAACAGAGAGCAGGTAACACACTCCACAAAACACCTCCTGAAGGGCCAGGCCCTAGACAGCATATGACCCCTTCTTTAATATAGTGCTCACAGGTTCAGGGCACATAACAAGCTTTTAAAGCATATAAGGGACAGAAAACTAGCCAAAATGACAAAATGGAAGAGTTCTCCTCAAAAGAAGTTCCGGGAAGAAATGCTAAAGGATTGCTCAAAACAGATATAAACAATATAACAATAATTTAGAATAATGGTTATAAGATGAATTGCTGGGCTTGAAAAAAGTATAGAAGATAGAGAATCTATTGCTGCAGACATCAAGGAACTAAAAATTAGTCATGATGAATTTAAAAATGTTGTAAATGAGGTGCAAAATAAACTAGAGGCGGTGACAGCAAAGACTGAAGAGGCAGAGGGTAGAATAGGTGAAATAGAAGATAAAATTATGGAAAAAGATGAAGCTGAGATAGAGATAAAATAATTCTGGACCACGAGGGGAGAATTAGAAAACTAAGTGATGCAATCAAATGGAACAATATCCGTATCATAGGAATTCCAGGAGGAGGAGGGAGAGAGAGAGAGAAAAGGGCTGAAGGTATACCTGAAGAAATCATGGCTGGGAACTTCCCAAATCTGGGAAAGGAAAGACATTGAAATCCAGGAGGCACAGAGAACTCCCTTCAGACTTAACCTGAATCGACCTTCTGCACAACGGATCATAGTGAAACTGGCAAAATACAAGGATAAAGAGAGAATTCTGAAAGCAGCTAGAGATAAATGGGCCTTAACCATCTACAAGGGTAGACACCTAAGGGTAGTAGCAGACCTGTCTACTGAAACTTGGCAGGCCAGAAAGGAGTGGCAAGACATTTTCAATGTGAATAGAAAAATTGGCAGCCAAGAATCCTTCATCCAGCAAGCCTGTCATTCAGAATACAAGGAGAGGTAAAGGTTTTCCCAAACAAAAACTGAAAGAATTCATCACCACTAAACCAACCGTACAGGAGATCCTAAGGGGGACTCTGTGAGTGAAATTCTGCAAGGACCATCACTACAAGCATGAAACCTACAGGTAACACAATGACTCTAAATCCCTGTCTTTCAGTAACAACACCGAATGTAAATGGACTAAATGCTCCAATCAAAAGACATAGGGTATCAGAATGGATAAAAAAAACAAAAACAAAAAACAAGACCCATCTATTTGTGGTCTTTAAGAGACCCATTTTAGACCTGAAGACACCTTCAGATTGAAAGTGAGGGGATGGAGATCTATCAAGTTACTGGAAGTCAAAAGAAAGCTGGAGTAGCCATACTTATATCAGACAAACTAGACTTTAAATTAAAGGCTGTAACAAGAGATGAAGAAGGGCATTATATCATAATTACTGGGTCTATCCATCAAGAAGGGCTAACAATTATAGATGTTTATGGACTGAATTTGAAAGCACCCAAATATGTAAAACGATTATCACAAACATAAGCAATCTTATTGGTAGGAATGTGGTAATTGCAGGGGACTTTCACATTCCCCTTACAGCAATGGACAGAACATCCAGGCAGAAAATCAATAAAGAAACAATGGCCCTGAATGAAACAGTGGACCAGATGGACTTGACAGATCTATTCACAACTTTTCATCCTAAAGCAGAATTCGCATTCTTCTCAAGTGTACATGGAACATCCTCCAAGAGAGATCACATACTTGGTCACAAAACAGCCCTCAATAAATATAAAAGAATCAAGATCGTACCATGCACATTTTTCAGATCACAATGTTATGAAACTTGAAATCAACCACATGAAAGGTTTTGGAAAACCTCCAAATGCATGGAGTTTAAAGAACATCCTCTGGGTCAACCAAAGAAGAAATTTAAAAATATATGAAAACAAAGTAAACTGTTCAAAGCATCAAAAAAACAAGGAAAATAGAAATAGTCACTTCCAGGTGGAGTCTAAGAGACCTAACTGTTATCTAGTATCTTAGATGTAATTCTGGAACAAAAAATGTACATTAGACAAAAACTAAGGAAATATAAATATGAGCTTTGACTAACCAGAATTATCAATATTGACTCACCATACTAACATGTAATGCTAATAAAGTGAGTGAGGTGTGAAGTATAAGGAAGCCATCTGTACTATCTTCACAATTTTTCTGTACATCTGAAACTGTTCCAAAAATAAAGTCTATTAACGGGGAAAAAAATCTGGCTTTGAACATGTCAAATCTTGTTCTCAGTCACTACCCATATATATCTTGTGTTAGGTAACCTCTGGCATTACACACTTATTGTATCGGCTGAGAAAGTGCAATGGGCAATAAGAATATTCCTGGAAGCCATCCATTTACAGTATGCTAGTAATAATCTATTTGAGAATCACCTAATATCCCAATAAATTCAAGCTGTATGTATTGCCAGGTCTATTTTTCCTTTGCCAGACTCCTAAAACACTTGCAACAACTCTAATGTGACCCGACATAAGCGAAGCGTGGTAGAGTGGAAGTCACTGTAGAAAGAGGCAGTGCTCTTAACAGAATGCAGTTAAAACGCATTATTTCCATGAGTTTTTAAAAGGATAGGATAGGTGCAGCTTCTGGAAATACCAAAGTATCATATAGGAAATTAAAATATCTTTCAAAGACAATTATGCTTTCTTACTAGACAAATTATTTTTTTATGTAACTCAAAGTGCTGGAAAGTGAACAAAACTAGCTAGAAACCAGAGATTACATGGTCCTTGGGAGAAGAGAAAGAGACTGTCTATAACTAGATCTATCCAGCTTTTTTTTTTTTTTTTTTTGCTAAGCCATGCCAGCAATAGAGCTCTCAAATGGTGAAGTCCCAATGAACCGAGAAGTCAGAGGCCAGAGTTCAAGGTCAAAAGCAGTGGGAAAGTGAAGAGAAAATGCTATTTGAAAAGAGTCATAAATGTAAGCTCCCAAAACCCACATTCAAGATTCCCCAGACCTTTAGCTCTTCCTTGAACTATGCACATGTTGGGTTGGGGGAGACCCCAAGCTGCTCAGAAAAAAAAATAGTGGGAAGGCTAAGAGAACAGAATATCAACAGGCACTGAATACTAAAGGAGGCAGAATTTAGAGTGTGACTCCTGATAAAAGTCTTTTTGAAGAAATTATAAGGGGATTCTGAAATTTATATGAAAACGTGTACACTGAAGATTGCCAAAACAACCTGGGGGGAAAAAATACAATAGGCAGGGTGTTTGCCTGAGTGGGACAGAAGCCTTGGGGGCACAAGTAACTTTCTGGCATAAGAATGTTATGTATTTTGATATGATTACTAGTTACATGAGAATGTAAGTTTGTCAAAATTCATTGACCTCTACATTTCAAATCCATTCACTAGATTTTTGCAATTTAATCTTCAATTAGAGTGCTGGAAAATAATAAGGCAATTTCAATACATTTCGTGTCTTTACAGGATCTTGTGCAAGTGAGGAGCTCTGAACCTTCACCTTCAATAGCTTCATGGAAAACTATGGCTGGTGGTTTATTCCATTGTGCCCTCTTGTTTCTGTCCATGCAGGCACTGGTGTGGGCAGCTCTCTCAGTTACTTCTGCAACTTCCACCTCTTCTCTTCCCCACCTGAGAGGCCCTGTAAAGATTTGGCTGATCTTGTGCTTTTCTGGAGCTCTCAGAAATTTAGCAGAGTTGTGACATGCTCCATTCTCTGTGCTTTTCTACGGATCAGGAAAAAGTCATACTACTTTACTTTCAATGCTGGAGACATCTGAATATGATAGGAGGTCAACAAGTTGCATTTGGACCATCTACCTAGACATACTGTGCTAACATTTCTTCTACTCTGGTCTGATGGTGCCCTTAGAGGAACTTGGGACTCTTGCAATTTCTTTGCTAACTGCAGTATAAAGGCACAGGTGCACTGGATCTTCAAGCCTCCAAGATTTTAAAAAATTATTTCTTTAGTTAGGCTAATCTAAAAATCCGAAGAATACAGGGCATAAGAATCTCTCCCGTCACCGAGGCCTTCCCTTGGGGGTAAAGATTCGACTTCTGAAGCCTCATTCTACTTCTTAACATCCATGTAACCTGGGAAAGGTACCTTATTTCAGGTCTGTGTAAGGTTTTTTATAGTACCACAGTACCGCTTTATAAAATGTGTATGACCATAGCATCTATCTCCTTGTGTTTTACAGAGGATTAAATGAAATAATGTAAGATACTTTAAAAACTCACTATTATAGAGTAAAAAGTCAAAACAAATTAATGCTATTAGTTACTCAAACTCTAGTTTTGAAAGAAATGAGGGATTTTTTTAAACCAGTATTACAAAATTCTGTGGTGACTTATTGAAGTGTTGTCCATAAAATATCCTAACATATGGATGCATGAGGAACAAAAAAATATATAGGGGAAAACACAATAGTGTAATATATAAAAATATTACCCTGATTCATTTATTCAGGCCACTGTTTTCTATGTAGAGAAAGTGACATCCATATAAAGTTACTGGAATAACATTGGAAAATAATGCATTCAAATTTCCTAGCACAATGACTGATACACAGTAAGCACTCAATAACATTAAGTGAACGGACTTGTACAATCATTTGTTTCTCATGAACTCAGAGAAGAACTCATACAGGAAAACATTTATCAAGAATAAAATGGGGGTGCCTGGGTGGCTCAGTTGGTTAAGCATCTGACTTTGGCTCAGGTCATGATCTCACAGTTCATGAGCTCGAGCCCGCATCCGGCTCCAAACTTATGGTGCAAAGCCTGCTTGGGATTCTCTTTCCCTCTTCCACCCTGACTTGCTCTCTCTCAAAATAAATAAACTTACAAAAAAAAAATTATATAACAAGGGCCAATAGTTATTTATAAAAGTACTGACCCAAGTAAACTAACCATTTAATAATACTGAGCCCCTTTCTCACTTAATAACTTACACTAACATACTACAATTTCATAAAGTCCTAGTACACAAATTATCTGAAACAATCCTAAAACCTGTGAGATAGGCATTATCTCATAATGAAAGGTTACAAGTCCTGTGGGGGTGACACAGCTAAGCATCAGAGCTAGAATGAAAACCTGTGAGTCTTGTCAAAGTCTCTGGGCTCTTCTACCAGTGCAGAACTTTTTCACTTGCAAAAATAGAGCAAGCTATTTCCAGGCCTTCCCAACTAGTCCCAATTAGGACTCCCCTGAGAGCTCTCTCTTATCCAAGTTTTTTTCTGGCTTGTTCTTCGATGAAAGTTTTTGCCCCTTATTTTTCTAATTAGTTTTGAAACAGAGCAATCTGTGCATTCTTTTCACAGGGTCTGAACTAGCACAGAGACTAAAAGAAAGGTGAAAATATGTTGTGGAGATGGGAGGTATGAGCACTTAAGAAAGAGAAATAAATGGAATTTAAATGGGTATGTCGGTTCAGAAATGGGCAGGAAAGAACCAAGAAAATAGTTTTCATTTATCTTCTTTTTAATCAAAGCCTGCATTTGAGGAGATGAGGTCCATCCTTCAAGGAGGAAGGCTAAGGACTCTGTAATCACTAGATATTAATCTATGGTAGAACTGACTCTACTGTCCACATCTTTCCTAAAATGGGGCAAATTCATCTTTTAAAGACACATCTTTAGTTTACCTTCTGGATAGATGAAATTTTATATCTAGTAACTCTGATACTTATCAAATCTCAGATTTGGCCAATGTTCATTTGTTCTTTTGTACAAATGTTGCAAATTAACCACGATATCGACCAATAATGAATATCTTTAAAAACAGAGGGCCTGTGAACCAGGATGAAAAATAATAGTAATGGGAGAAATATTTCCTATATTAGTGTTGATATATGAAAAGTTAAAATGGGTTTTCTACTAGTTACACAGAATTTTAAGGTTCTGATCAACACATGATATTGCAAAATAATGGGTAGGTTTTAATAAGTTCAAGTACTCATTAGGATACACTAAAATTATCTATATGAAAGCACGTTATTTGGTTTGCTATATCTTATTGAATAATATAATTATGAAATCAAATGCAGAAGTGTTTACTGTTCTTTAACAGCACAATATTCATGATTAAAGAGTCATGGAGTATTATATACTGAAGTCCTGGCATTTGAATACAAAGTTAAGTAGGGTTTCAAGTGTCCCACTTTGTCTCGGGTCGTGATCTCGTGGTTCATGAGTCTGAGCCCTGCGTAGGGCTCTCTGCTGATAGCTTGGAGCCAGAAATCTGCTTAACATTCTATGTCTCCCTCTCTTTCTGCCCCTTCCCCACTCATTCTCTTTCTCTCTCAAAAATAAGCATTTGAAAAATTTAAATAACAAAATTAAGTATCACTAACACCTTTGTTAGAGGGGATAACATGAAGGGTCTGAAGCTAGTCTTGCTATGACAGGAATTGAAAATGCATCCCCAATCAGTTTTTATTTATTTATTTATTTATTTATTTATTTATTTATTTATTTATTTATTTATTTATTTTTGGGACAGAGAGAGACAGAGCATGAACGGGGGAGGGGCAGAGAGAGAGAGGGAGACACAGAATCGGAAACAGGCTCCAGGCTCTGAGCCATCAGCCCAGAGCCTGACGCGGGGCTGGAACTCCCGGACCGCGAGATCGTGACCTGGCTGAAGTCGGACGCTTAACCCACTGCGCCACCCAGGCGCCCCTACCCAATCAGTTTTTAATGATTCCATGCCTCAGTCAACAGTGATATAATATAATGTGGAGAGGTCTAAATTGTATTATAAAACAATTTATTCATTGGTTAGTATTTGTTTTGTTTGTAAAAATAAACCTACAGAGCAGAGCTTCAAATAAAAAGAACTCACTAGATGAAGATGTAATTCATAAAAGGTCTAGCTAACTGTAATGAATTCAGTTGTAATGAAGAATAAGACCAAAACCCATGGTGAGAGTGACCTAAGAGATAACTAAAAAGTGAAATGTGTTACCTGCTCTCTGGGAATAGAATTAAACCTTAAGTCTTGAGTGTCAATTTTGGGAGGCTTCCGACTGGCATAAGACTTTACAATCAGGGCTTACTGTGTCTACATCAAAGTGGGAAAGAACTCTTCAGATACAGCTGGTATCCTTTGGTTCCTTCCTGGTTTGGCCTGGGTCCTGATTAGTGACAACTAAATCATGATGGGGTCTCACTGGAATTTTGGAATGAAGCGTTTGGGGAACCCATGTGCCACACATTTACCTCTTTTCCTTGCTTCCAGACTTAGGCTGCTAGCAACTCTGTATCACCTCACAGGACATAGGGAGAGACTGGGGCCTACGTGAGGACCACATGATGTGATCATCATCATTCTCGACCCCCTCAGGTCTCTTGCTGCCTCATAGCCTATATCAGGGGCAGAGGAGAGGTCTTCTCTGGTTGTAAAATATCCGTTGTTTCCCCTGAGACCTGCCTTCTGAGAGGTCCTTAAAAATTCAGAAAAATAGGTTTTTCTTCACAAATCCTGGCAATTCAAGACTATTTCTGATGTGTACTCAAAAACTCCATTTTGGATACCGGAGGTTAGATAATAAATGCCTTGTTCCAAAGATCCTTATGTCATGTCTGTCAACCTGTTCCTTTACCTCTTCTTCCCTTCTCCTCAGAGATCAAGGTCTCAGGAAACTGAAGAACTGTATAAAAACTACAAAGAATATATTACTATTTCTTATATCTTTTTCACACATGTATATATAATTCCTTATTAAATGTCTTGCTATAAATATTGGTTTGAACTTTACTACTTTTGTACTTATTTATAAGAAAAAACGTTGTTCATATTGTAATGAACTTTGTAATATTAAAAAAAGTTATACTGAAGTACAGAAAGTTTGTGTGAGACAGCCAGACTGAACTTTCCGTTAACAACCTTATATAGGCCAAATGTCAGAGAAGAGGTATTAAAAGAGGTGCACTTTATTTTATTTACAGGAAGTGAGTTGAACATTGGCCTCTTCTCCCCATTCATTATTCACATTTTTGTCTAATTCCTGATTCTGACAATTTTTAACATTAGTGTTTTTGTGCTTTTGTTATCAGCTTTTATGAGTTCTTCATACATTAAAAATCTTTGTCCTATTTATTACCACTCATTTTCCTTTAGTTTTAGATTTTTCCTGATTGTATTGCTTATTCTAATTTCCACAATTCTTTTAGACTAGGTTCTGTAAGTAAATGAACCACAATTTTGTTATTCTTTAGTTTACCTGAAGTGCTTTAAGACAGTGGCTATAAATACTTGTTGCTCAATAAATACTGTTGAATCAGTAAATGTTTGAACATTCTCAAGTCCCAGGAAGCTTTGATTGTATTAACATAATTCCTATCACAACCTATGGATATCTAAAAGAAGTAAAACACACACAAAGAAATAAAGATTCAATTTTTGCTATGTAGATTGATTTGGCTTAAATTTTCCTTTTCAACTTTAAGGGCAATTTTTACTTTTCATATAAGTTATTGGAAATTCAAAAGGACACTGAAAAAGACTGAATGGTTCTACTGTCCAAACGTAATTCTCCTTTTCTCTACGGATGTAATTTGCATTGTGTTTATATTTCTTTGTGCCTATGGACATATTGAATGTATATTTTTCCTTTTTAAAGCTAAGTATATCCCTAATTTGGGAACTGAAGTAGTAACCTTCGTAATATATGCCAAGAATGATTGTTTCATCTGACTATATTTTATTTACAGATTGTTTTGACCACTCTTTCTCTAAGCTCTGTAACCTCTCATTTCTTATTTTCTGTATTAGTTTTAGACAGTAGTGTTAAAAGTAAACTAAGATGAGGCACACCTGGGTGACTCAGTCAATTAAGTGTCCGGACTTCGATTCAGGTCACGATCTCAGAGCTCAGTGAGTTCGAGCCCTACACTACTCTGTGCTGACAGCTCAGAGCCTGGAGCCTGCTTCGGATTCTGGTCTCCCTTTCTCTCTGTCCCTCTTCAGCTCACGCTGTCTCTCTCAAAAATAAACAATTTTTTTTTAAAATAAATTAAGACATTAAAAGCTTTCAGAACTTACTTGAGCCAAAATTCATTCCTACCAAGCAGCTCCAGATGTGAAACAGTTCGGAGTGCTCCATGACAGGAACTTGGGGGAGACAGACAGAATAGGCAGAAGCCAAGTAAGAAAATTATGGATTGGCCATAGCTTACAGCCTTGTTGGCTGTTTGGAATTAGCTGTCCTTAGGTTTTAATTTTGTAACCTTAAACTAACGAGCTTAGGGTTTAGTTTGCTTAGGTAGGGTACCACGGCATTAGGGGCCACTTGAGTCTAATGACCTCTTTAATGAATTTGAGTTAAATTTTTCCAAAAAAAAAAAAAAAGTAAAGTATGTAGGTATTCAACTGATAGCAGTTGTGATTTTGGTAGCAACAGATTAATTGATAACAGCAAGTGGCAAATGAATTTGAGTGTATATATCGGCAAAGCAATATAAATATCAGCATACACTTGAAAAATGAACTATTCAGTCTGTAGTCATGCATATGGATTCCCAGACCCATTTTGAT
Source organism: Herpailurus yagouaroundi (assembly GCF_014898765.1). Classification (NCBI taxonomy): domain Eukaryota; kingdom Metazoa; phylum Chordata; class Mammalia; order Carnivora; family Felidae; genus Herpailurus; species Herpailurus yagouaroundi. Next base: position 20,138,732 of record NW_024412405.1, read on the forward strand.
GTCCTGAAACCTCAATATCATCCTCCCTCCTGAAGCCTCAATTGTCATCCTCCTGTGGTTCAAACATTATGAACCTCTGTTTGAAGAGGATAAATGCATCTGTCTGTCAGATGCCCACAAAATGTATAGTCCCATTAAATAAACAAATGTCACTGAAAAAATGGTTGATTTGTCTACTGTTTTTCCTCAAAGCATAATTTGCTCATTCCCAAAGCAGACATCTTGAAAATTATTTCCTAAGTAGGTCCATCTTTCAAGATAAAAAATAGCTTTAGTTCACAGCAAAACCCAACGATACTTTGAAGAGTTATGGGCTGGCTTCTTCACCTCAAATCTATGTAGGATGCTCTGACATATGTTACTTTGGAGACGAAAGTTAGCATTTTTAAGAAAAACAAAAGAGCATTTTACTTTTTCATCAAAGAGACATTTCAATATCTTAAGTGCTCATTTGCAGTCTCATAAAATGTTTTCTTTCCCTTTAAATGGCAAGGTGATGTTTTCAGGATTAATATAAAATCATTCTTTACACCTTAAGTGACATTAGCAGTGGGAGACACACAATTATAAGTACGTTTTTCTAAGACTAAAGCTAAAACACGTTTACCTTTAGAACTTAAATTCTTATGTAAGAGGTAATAATTTAAAGAACATTTTCTGCTCCAAGTATTTTAAGATGTACAATGAACACTAATGTACCAAGAAGCAAAAACATTCACACACTAACAAATTGCATATCCAGCAGAGAAGGCAAAACATTCACACACTAACAACTTGCATATCCAGAACTATATTTAAATATAACTATTACTCAAATAATCAAATTTATTTAAACTGCTAAAATTGCACCAGCAATGATAGATCTTATATTTTGTCATTCACATTTCCAAAATTACATTATTACCACAGTTATTTTGCTCACAACAACCCTAGGGAGTATATAGATTAAGTATTATTCTCTTCATAAAAATTCCCAGGCAGAGAGAATGACAGGACCCAACAAAAAAATCACATAGATAACTAATGATTAAGAGAAAACAGTAATCAAAATAATTTCATTCTTTGCCAAGTTTTTTTTCAACAAGTACTCCTTACTGGCAATAATATAAAGTGCTTTGTAATACTTAATATTTATAAGGTAAGCCAATTCTGTAGTTCTGTGTAAACAAGGTGGAAAAAATAGATTGTGAACACTGTTGCCAGCAAAATATCCTATCAATATTGATATAAATTATAATATTCTGCTGGGCAGAGGTTGTACCCCTATGGCTCTGGGTAACTCTAATTTCATGGCTTCAGGGCCAGGCAGGCCTGAGGTAGTGGCCCTAATGAGATCTGCATTGAGTTTAGGGCCATTCTCCCCTTTTCGTAAAGAATAGCTCAAGTTCACAAACAAAAAACTTTATTATATTGTCCTATAGAAGTCCAGCAGCCTTTCTAATTTCATGCCACTTAGCTGTGTTCTCTTTAGTCCCAGCTGGCAGTATTCCTGCTGGTTTAATCCCATCTCTATTCCTGGTTTCTATTAGATGGCTGATTAGGTCTATGGTTTATATCCACTGTAATTTCCTTATCTACATGGGCAGTCACACTCTGAGTATTCTCTTTGCAACATGCTTTCTCGTTTTTGGGGGGCAAACAGATCAGCTGAAAACTTTTTCAGATCTCTAAAATCTAGTTCTTTTTTTCTTATTGCTTAACAAATCCTTCAATTTATTTCTCTCCTTGCATTCTATTATAGGCTGTCAGGAGAAAATAAGTCACTGCTTCAACACTGCTTAGAAACCTCCTCCAGCTAGGTTTCTGGTTCAAGATGGTGAAGTAGGAAGACTGAATTCACTTCCTCCACAGAACACACCAAACTGCACCTATGAAAAGTTCCTCCTGAAGAGTAACTGAGAACTGACTGAACAGCTACTAAACAACCAAAGACAGAGAGAATGGTGAGAGAACAGTAAGAGAGATGGAAATGTGGTAACAAAGGGAGCCCTCACCCCTAATGCTAGAAAGGTAGGGGAAAGTGGGACAAAGAAAAGATCCCTCTATCCTTGGGCACAGAAAAAATAGTGCTACAGTTTAAAGACAACTAGCATATGAAAGAGAACACAAGAACTCCACTGAGGAGCTGTGAGAAAGTTCTACAGGTCAGAGGGGCTGGAGAAGAACACAATTTACATTCCAATGCTGCCTTAAATGCCTACACTGGAACAGGGTTCTGTATATCAAAAGAGGCCAGTCTTGTAGGCTCAGTGAACTTGCAACCTCAGTGAGCCCAGGGTCTATAAGCCCATGCCATCTCTAGAGTCACTAGGGCACAGATAAGAAGCTGGGGGTTTTAAAAGGGCAGACAAACTGTGGGAACAGTCTCTTCCCTTCCACCCCAAAAGCCCTAATGGAGCAGGGTCTGGATGCCAAAAGGGGCAGGGGCAGATGCCATAATTGGTGGGTCTGTCATCACAGGGAGCTTGCAACCTTGGCAAGCCCAGGGCTCTCAAGCCCACACCATCGTTAGTTTTTCTGGGGCACAGATATATACCATGTTTAAAAGAGCCAAGGAACTGCAGGAGTATACTCTCCCCATCCACCTTAAAAGTCTAGATGGAAGCAAGATCCAGCTCACAATAAGCCTGCAACTTCAGCGAGCCCATGGTTTATAAACCCGCACCATCACAAACCCTGTGATGCTGTGCCACAGATAACAAAGGGTAGTTGTGTATTGCTTATTTCCTTTAAAATTTTTATTTAAAAAAAATTAAAGCTTATTTAAGAGAGACAGAGACAGTGTGAGCAGGGGAGGGGCAGAGAAGAAAAGAGAGAATCCCAAGCAGGCTCCACCCTGCCAGCACAGAGCCCAGTATGGGGCTTTGACTCACAAAATCATGAGATCATGACCTCAGCCAAAACAGAGTCAGATGCTTAACCAACTAAGCCATGCTTTTTAACTTTAAAATTTGTCTTATTTTTATATATTCTTTTTAGTTTTGTTCTTTTTTCTTTTTTCCTTTTTCTTTTCCCTTTAATTATTTTTCTTTATTCTGTACAAAGCCCTAATTTACAAGAGTAACTAGCATATACAGCCACAGCTCTAGCCAGCCACCAAAAGTGAACAAGCACACACAGTATGAATAGGGGACACCATACACAAGACCTCTTCTTCAACTTTAGGAGAAGTGGCCATTTTGCCTAATCCATAGAAACAAATACAGAAAGTCAAGCAAAATAGGGAGACAAAGGAATATGCTCCAAAAGGACAAGGAAAATACCTCAGAAAAAGCATTAAGTGAATTAGATATAAGCAATACACTACATAAACAATTTAAGGAAATGACTGTAAAGATAATTATGAGGCTGAGGAAAGGGTGCAAGAACTCAGTGAGACCTTCAATAAAGAGAATAGTAACAAGAACCAAAAAGAGCTGAAGAATTCAGTAACTGAAATAAACTAGAGGGACTCAACTATGCAAAAGAATATTTCAATATGGGTAATGGAAATAGCGTAATGGAAAGGACACAAACAGCCTAAAGAGAAAAGAGTTTTTTTAAAATGAGGATTATGAGATCTCTTGAACATAAAGTGAACAAACATTTGCATAATGACCCCCAGAAAGAAAGAGAAAGAAGGGTGTATGGAACTTATTCGAGTCCAAGAAATGCAGAATTTAAACAGGATGAACCCAAAGAGGTCCACACCATGGTACATAAAAATTAAAGTATCAAAGGTTAAAGATTAAGACAGAATCTTAAAAGAGACAAAAATTATGTACAGGGGAAAACTTATAAGGCTATCAACTGATTTTTCAGCAGAAACTTGGCACACTGGATATATTCAAAGTTCTGAAAGGAATAAATTTACAACCAAGGATACTCTAACAGTCAAGGTTATCATTCACATATGAAGGAGACAAAGACCTTTCCAAACAAAAGATAAAGGAGTTTATCAACACTACAACAGCCTTACAAGAAATGTTGATGGGACTTTAAGAATAAATGGCTGTAAATAGACAAGAAAACTATGAATAAAAGATGTAAAATAAGACAATTTATACATAAAACGTAGAAAATAGTAAAAGGAGTAAAAAGAGGAAAAGAAGAAACGAATTTTTATTTTTTTGTTCTATAATGTGTTTGAACTTAAAGGACCATCAAATTAATATAGAGTGCTATTTACTTAGGATGTTATATATGAATCTCATGGTAACCACAAACCTAAAACCTATGACAGATATTCATAGACAAAAACAGAGTCAAAACACTATAGATATTCATCTATCACGAAGAACAAGAGCAAGAAAGGAACAAAGAACTACAAAAACAACCATAAAACAAATTTTAAAATGCTATTAAGTACATACCTATCAATAATTACTTTAAATGTAAATGGCCTACACGTTCCAATCAAGAGAGTAGTGGGATAGATTAAAAAAAAAAAAAGACATATGCTGCCTACAAGAGATTCATCTTAGACCTAAAGATGCATAGAGACTGAAAGTAAAGGGGTGGAAAAACACTCATAATACAAACGAAAGTAGAAAATAAGGCCAGGGTAACAATACTTAACCAAATCATCTTTAAAACAGACTGTAACAAGAGATAAAAATGTGCATTACATAATAAAAAAGGGATCAACCCAACAAGAGGATCAACAATTGTAAAGATCTATGCATCCAATGCTGAAGCACCTAAATACACGAAGCGAATATTAATAGACATAAAGAGAGAAACTAATGGTGGTAACATGACAATAGTAGGGGATTTTAACACTCCATTTATATCAATGGATAGATCATCCAGATAGAAAATCAGTAGGGAAGCAATATCTTTGAATCACACATTGGACCAGATGGATAGAATAGATACATACAAAACATCCATCTCAAAACAATAGAATATACATTCATTTTAGGTGCACATTCGACATTCTCCAGAAGAGATCACTTATTAGGCCATGAAACAAGCCTCAATAAATTTAAGAAGACTAAAATTATACCATGCATCTTTTCCTTCTAAATAGCATGAAACGAGAAATAAATCCAAAGAAAAAACTCTGGAAAACCACAAACATGTGGAGATTAAACATGATAATAAACAACTAATGCATCAGTGAAGCAATCAAAGAAGAAAAAAAATATGTGGAGACAAATGAAAATGAAAACACAACAGCCCCAAATCTCTAGGATATAGCAAAAGCAGTTCTAAGAGGAGCGCATATAGCAATACAGGCTTATCTCAAAAACAAGTAAAAACTCAATCTAACTTTATGTCCAAAGGAACTAGAAAAAGAGCAAAGTCCAAGGTAAATAGAAATGGAAATAATTAAATAACAGAAATAAATGAGTTATAGACTAAAAACAATAGAAAAAAAAAAAAAAAACAATGTAACCAAGAACTGGTTCTTTGGAAAACAAAACTGACAAACCCTTAGCCAGACTCAAGAAAAAAAAGAGAAAAACCAGGGGCGCCTGGGTGGCGCAGTCGGTTAAGCGTCCGACTTCAGCCAGGTCACGATCTCGCGGTCTGTGAGTTCGAGCCCCGCGTCAGGCTCTGGGCTGATGGCTCAGAGCCTGGAGCCTGTTTCCGATTCTGTGTCTCCCTCTCTCTCTGCCCCTCCCCCATTCATGCTCTGTCTCTGTCCCAAAAATAAATAAACGTTGAAAAAAAAAATTAATAAAAAAAAAAAAAGAGAAAAACCACAAATAAATAAAATCAGAAATGAGAGAAGTAACAACAAATATCACAAATACAAAGGATGTTAAAAGAATACTATAAAAAATTATATGACAACAAACTGGACAACATAGGAGAAATGTATAAACTCCTAGAAAAAATAATCTTCCAAAACTGAACCAGGAAGAAATATAAAATCTGAACAGGCTGATTACAAGTTACAAAATTGGATCAGTAATCAAAAAACTACCAAAAAATAAAACTCCAGGATGAGATGGATCCACATGTGAATTCAACCAAATATTTAAAGGAGAGTAAATACCTATTCTTCTCAAATTATTCCAAAAAAAATAGAAGAGGAAGGAGAGTTTTGACATACATTCTAGGAGGCATTACCAAAGTACAAAAACCAGAAAAAGACCCGACAAACATCCCTGACGAACATCCCTGATAAACATAGATGCAAAAATCCTCCACAAAATACTAGAAAACTGCATACAACACTACATTTAAAAGATTATTTGCCATGATCAAGTAAAATTACTGAGATGCAACATGTTTTAATATTCACAAAACCAATGCCATACATGTACCACTTCAAGAAAATGATAAAAATCATGCAGTCGTCTCAACAGATGCACAAGTATTTGACAAAATTCAACATCCATTCACAATAAAAACTCTCAACAAAATGGAGTTAGAGAAAACATACCTCAGTATTATAAAGGCCATATGCGAAAAACACACAGCCAACATTATACTCAGATAGAGCTAAATAGAGCTTCCTTTAAGATCAGGATGTCCACTCTCACCACTTTTATTCCACATAGTACTGGAAGTCCTAGCCGCAGCAATCAGACAAGAAATAAGGAGCAGCCGTGATAAAGAAGTTACATTGTCACTATTTACTGGTAACAGGCATAGAAAATCCTAGACTCTACAAAAAAAAAAACCAAAAAAAAAAACAAACAAAAAAAAACAAAAAAACACTACAATAAAAGATTTAGCAAAGTGGCAGGATGCAAAACTAATACAATTAAAATTAACACAATTAATACGAATTGGTAGTGTTTCTATATACAATGAAGTCAGATAAAGAAAAATTGTAAAAAGTATTTGCATTTGCACCAAAAAGAGCAAAATACCTTGGAATAAACTGAATCAAGGAGGTGAATGATGTGTACTCTGAAAATTATAAAATACTGATGACAGAAATTGAAGATGACACAAACAAATGGAAATACTTTCCATGTTCAAGTATTGGAAGAATATTGTCAAATGTCCATATTACTCAAAGCAATATACAAATTCAATGTGATCCCTATCAAAATAGCAACAGCAGTTTTCACAAAGCTTCAGTGCTACTGAAATGTATATGGAACCACTGAATAGTGACTAGCCAAAGCACTCCTGAGAAAGAACAAGCTTCAGGTATTACAATACCAGATTTCAATACATACCAAAAGCTGTAATGAAAATAGTATTTTACTGGCACATAGATCAATAGAACGGAATCGAGAACCCAGAAATAACCCCATTATATGGTCAATCTAGGACAAAGGAGGTGAGAATACACATGGCAAAAAGTCTCTTCAATAAGCGGTGCTAGAACACTGCCAGCTACATGTGTAAGAGTGAAACTGGATCACTTTTGAGCATGATACACAAAAATAAACCGACAATGGACTAAAGATCTAAATGTGAGACCTGAAACCATAAAAATCCCAGAAGAGATTTCTCTGACATTGTCCATCACAGTATTTTTCTAGAAAGCAAAAATAAACTATCGGGACTACAGCAAAATAAAAAGCTTTTTGCACAACAAAGGAATCCTTTGAGAAAACAAAAAGGCAATCTACTGAATGGGAGAAGATTCTTGCAAATGATGTGCCTTCTATGGGGTTAATATCCAAAATGTATAAAAACTTATACAACGACACCAAAAAACCCGAACAATCTAATTTAAAGATGGGCAGAAGATATGACAGACACTTTTCCAAATAAGACATACAGATGGTGTACAGGCACATGAAAAGATGCTGAGCATCACTCATCAGGGAAATGCAAATCAAAACCACAATAAGATATGACTTCACACCTGTTAGAATGTATAAAATCAAAAAGAAGTGTTGGTGAGGATGTGGAGTAACAGGAACCCTTATGCACTGTTGCTGGGAATGCAAACTGGTACAGTCACCACGGGAAACAATATGGAGATTCCTCAAAAAATTAAAAATAGGAATACCTTATAATCCAATAATTGCGTAAATGGGCATTTACCCAGAGAAAATGAAAATACTAACTCAAAAAGATATATACAACTCCATATTTAATGCTCATCATAGCATTATATATAGTAGGCAAGAATTGGAAACAACCTAAGTGCCCATTAATACATGAATGGATAAAGAATGGCGTATATGTATGTGTGTACATACACACACACTGGAATATCACACAGCCATAAAAAGGATGAGATCATTCCATTTAAGACAACATGGGTGGACCTACAGGGTATTATGCCAAGTAAAATAAGTTAGACTGAGAAAGACAAATACCATATATCCCCACTCATAAATGGAATCTAAAAAAAAATGAACAAAAAGCAGAATCAGAACTATAAATACAAAGAACTGGTAGTTGCCAGAGGGATGGGGAGGGGTTGGGCAAAATGGGTGCAGAAGGCAGGGAGATACAGGCCTCTAGTTATGGAATAAGTCACTGGAATAAAAAGCAGAGCATAAGGAACATGATCAATGATGTTGATCATAGCTATACTTGTGGTGAACTTAGCATAATGTACAAGCTTGTCCTATCACTAAGCTGTGCACATGAAACTAATGCAACACTGTATGTCAACTACAGTAAAAACAAAAAACAAAAAAAAACTCACATAAATATCCAATTTTATCACTCACAAATTCTACCTTCCACAAAACACTAGAACATGAACAGAATTCAGCAAAGTTCTTGGTCACTTTATAACAATAACCACCTTTTCTCCATTGTCCAGTAACATGTTCCTCATTTTCCTGAGACCTCAGTAGAATGGTCTTCACCACCCATATTTCTATCAAAGTTCTGTACATGATAACTTATGTATTCTCTACAATGGAACCTCTCTACAGGTCCCTTTTCCTTTCTGAGCCCTCATCAGAATCACTTTTATCAGTCCACAGGATTTTTCTTTTTTTTAATATGAAATTTATTGTCAAATTGGTTTCCATACAACACCCAGTGCTCACTCCAACAGGCACCCTCCTCAATGCCCATCACCCACTTTCCCCGGGCGGGGCCCCCCCCCATCAACCCTCAGTTTATTCTCAGTCTTTAAGAGTCTCTCATGGTTTGGCTCCCTCCCTTTTTTCCCCCCTCCCCTCCCCCATGGTCTTCTGTTAAGTTTCTCAGGATCCACAGGCTTTTTCTAATATGCCCCTCAGAAAAGACCACTTAGGTGTATTTTGTAAAGTATATGCTCTTGGAAATTGTTTCATTATGCATCTGAAAGGGCTCTGGTAAGCCATTAAATGGTAGATAACCACCTTTACTAGAATCAGGTAACTTTTTTTTTTTTTTTTTTAACCTTGGGTGTTCATTTATTCAACAAATATTTATCAAGAGCACATAATAGGTCAAGGACTGTGTCAGGACAGGGGAATTTTAAAGTAACTTTTTTTAAAGTTTGAGAGAGAGAGAACATGCATAGCAGGGGAGGGACAGAGACAGAGACAGAGAGAGGGAGAGAGAGAATCCCAAGCAGGCTCCACACCATCAGGGCAGAGCCCCATGCAGGGCTTGAATGCACAAACTGTGAGGTCATGACCTGAGCTGAAATCAAAAGTTGAACACTTAAATGAATCACCCAGGAGCCCCTAAAGTTAGTAATTTTTATTTTTAAAGTAAATTTTAATGATTAAGTCTTAGGTGCTAAAAGTAGCCTATTTTCTGAATATTCCACAATATTTTATTTTTATCAAGTGGATTTAGGGGCACCTGGGTGGCTTAGTCAGTTAAGCGTCTGACTTTGGCTCAGGTCATGATCTCACTGCTTGTGAGTTCGAGCCGCACTTTGGGCTCTATGCTGACAGCTCAGAGCTTGGAGCCTGCTTTGGATTCTGTGTCTCCCTCTCTCTCTGCCCCTCCCCTGGCTCATGCTCTCTTTTGAATTGTCAAAAAATAAATATTTAAAAAACAAAGAACTAAATAACTATATTTAAATATTATGTTATTACAATGAACTATTGAGATATTATTTGTAACCCACCAACCTATTTGTCTTCTACCAGAGATTTTCAAAGGGAATCAAAAAGGATTTAGAGACATATTGATACTACAGAACCCATACGTTTCACAATTATAGTAACCTACAGAATGAAATAATAAAAAGATGCCTTGATTGGACCAATTTATTTTGTTTTTTGTCACTAATTACATCTGCCTTTTCTGGATATGCTCACATTCAAACATACAAAATTTTGAATACTATTTGATAATTCATTTCTAACAGTTTTTTCTATCTTTAAAGTTATTTGAGCTTGAGAATTCCTTTTGAGAAAGTATCACTGAAAAGGTGGTAAGGTGAAATGAAAAGATAAGAAGGAAAATGTAAATTTTAGGAGTATCAGACATGTTTAGTACAGTGGCATGTCATTTTGGAAAAGTATGTACCACATAGTAATAAGAATAATAACAGTATGTATAATATGTCTACAGTCCAGACTAGGCATATTGAATGCTTATGCAACATGAGTTAGATAAAAGCAATTATGACCTGTCCTCATGGAGAAGGAGCTTATAAAATTTTTAAAAATGGACAGAAATTCATGTTTTAAATGTGTATCTTATTTCAAAACAAGAAATAAAGGAGCAACTTTATAAGAACAAAATACAAATTGAGATTAATATTAAAGTGATCTGCAATTAAAGGACATGTTGAAAGAAGCAAAGAATGGGTACGTTTCACTAATGTCTGCTGTAAGAAAGTCAATTATATTTGGTTATGGTTATCTATTTCTCAAAGTGTCATTAGTAACATCTGAAAATGTTTTTATTAAGGTTTGTATCTGGGGTGCCTGGGTGCCTCAGTCAGTTAAGTGGCCAACTTCAGCTCAGGTCATGAGCTTACTGATTCATAAGTTTGAGCCCTGCATCGGGCTTTTGCTGCTAGCTTGGAGCCTGGAACCTGCTTCAGATTCTGTGTCTCAGTCTCTCTCTGTCCCTCTCCCACTCCCACAGTATACATTTAAAAAAATTTTTTTAAATAAAAGTTTGTATCTGATTTAATCCGGAGCAAAAATTAACTTAGCATCCGTATTATGAAGCGTTAAAAACACTTTAGTAAAATTATTTCATAATGATGGAGAGAAGTGGAGCTACTCAATTATTTCTCAAAATTTTATATACAAGATATTAATTTCCACTGTTTTTAGATTACAGTGAAAAATACAGAGCTCTATTAAACTGGAAACTGCAGTTATTTAAAACAATGATTTTCCTTACTACTGCCATTATGTCATCCAAATAAAAATGTTTACAATTTAATAGACAGTATCTAATAAGTCCATTTCTTATGTTAAATTTATTCAGATGCCTATCCCCAAAAGAACACTTAGCTATTTTATACACAGTTCTTGTGGTGGCCACATTTTTTGTGTTTTTGGTTATTTGTTTTACCACCACACACTGCCCTTTTTCACCTTAGTTACAGTTGACTAATTCTGAGCAAATACTTTATCCAGGGGCAATGAATCTACAGCCTGATCAGGGGCTTTTGAAATGAAAGATAACGTTACTCTGAAATATTAACTAATTAAATCTGAGAAAGTAAGTTCGTTAATGAGAACATCAGATGAATGGTCATGACGAAGGATTTAAAAAAAACACGCAATGAAAAATGCTCAATTCAAAGGTCTGAAAAAAAGGACTTACTCTCTAGCAGAGAAATGTTGGTAGAGAGGCATATGGTAATGCTCAAATATGCCATGGGAGAGAGCATGGACGCCACACTGGAGCACAGTCCTACCGGTTTTAGAGGCTTCCACATCTTTTCTACATGTCTTCACAGTAACATTCTTCCCTTGGGCTTATTTTCCATAAAAAAAAAATAGTGCTGTTCCAGATCGAAAGAACTGAGAGAGCAACTTAAGAACCATATTAGGGGCTGGGAGGGGGGTGGTGGTGAAGGCAGGGGTCTTCCAGGCCAACAAGAATTCTCTAGAGAATTGCTCTAAGAGCTTTTATATACAGGTCAGCACATTGGGCCTCCTAAACTTATTTAATATAAATATACACACAGAACCGATGATGGCCTACTTCTTAGGTTAAGAATTCTTACAGTTAGTGGAATTATCATTTCCTACAAGATAACCCAGTTTTTCATGGCTGAGGGAAGCCTCTAAAGAATCTAGTAGTTTTTAATATGTATGGGGGAAAAATAGGTGTTAATCTGAATTTGTGTATTAAATAAAAACATCTTAATGAGACAGATTACAAAGCTGACTAGTGAACACAAAAGGACAAACTTGAATATTGATTGTCTTCATCATCAAAGGAGTACCCACTTCTAATTGTTTTCAAAAGTGCTTCCTCCACTGCCTCCCCAGCCAGAATGAGGTTTTGAATATGGGAGGTAGGAACTAAAAACCTCATTTTCACACTTAGGCATTATTAAATGATATCACTTAATTCATTTTCATCAGCTTGTGAAAAATGTTCATTATGCAGAAATCTTAGCCCCATTGACTCTTTACTGCGTAAAGCTATTATACTCATTCCAATATAGTTACTAATCTGGTGCATTTTAATTCTTCCTTTGAGACAGTCCATGCTGAAAAAAACTGAAATCCCTTATTATAATCTACAGTTAAAATTTTTTTTAAAGTAAAAGGGCATCTGCTGTATGACTGGAACCACTTAAAAGGGAGTACTTATCTAATTCAGATCCCCAGAGTGACCAAAGTTGAAAATGAGTTAGTATTTTTAAATCACCTGTTTGGATTTTAAGTCTCTGAGTGACTTAATGCTAGTCTATATGCTATGTTGGAATAAAAGGGCAATGGTTTCATGTTAAAAATCATTTGGGAAATAAAAAAAAAAGGTCTTCAAAGAAAAAAGTTTTTACATGAAGAACAGTATTTATTATAAAACCTCATCTTAGACCTCCTCTTTATCCCTTGAAGAATTTTAAGTGACAAGAAAGATTATACCTTTTTGCTATTCTCTCGAGTCCTGAGACAGAGTTAGGGGGAATCTTAGAGCCAACTTGAGTATGAGGTTCCCAAGGGTGAAAAACAGGTCAGATTCAACCTCCAAAAGTTTTTCTGTGGCATTAACTGCCTGAGAGGCTGTCAGATTGTTCCGGGTCTTTTGAGGGTTAAGGCCTTGGCCATTTTTTTCTCTGAATATAACTACTGTATAGCTGACACTTAGGATGTTACAATGCTTTTTGGACTATGGAATTATCAAATGCATTATGATAATAGGCAGTGATTTTACATTTCCCATTTTGCTCAAGCTAGGAATAAAATCTGTGGTTGGCATTTTCAAGGAAATTTAATAAAGCATTACTGTAGTAGTTAGTGCTGATTCCGTTGTTTACAAGATTTCAAGGATGCTAAGTTCTCAATTATTCAGGTCAGTGGGTAACTATCAATGAGCAAAGGTACTTCAGCCAATTGTTTCAATTTCCTCTTTCAACTCCTCTAAAATGTCAGCAGCACTTCCTGGAAGTGTATTTGAACTATTTTCCTTTTATGCCTCCTAGTACATCTTCTATATTAAAATTGTTCCTGTGTAAACTGGCAAGTTTTCATGTTATGAAGGTAAATGGATGTTTTTTGGTGTTTTATTGCTTTACCTCTTTTCACTCCTTCATTTAGTGAATTACTGAATATCTCTCATTGTAAGGTACTAGGGAAATAAGTCCACAAGACAGAGACAGACCACATTTTCATGGTATTCACAATTTAGTTTGAAAGACAGACACTGAATGGGTAATTATGGGGTTGTCAAATGTTAGAAAAAGGGGATATAGAACTGAGTGACCTATCCTAGTTTAGATAAAGTTTAGTTAGAAGTTTCCAGTGGAATCTTTTAGCTGAGTTCTAAGTATAAGTGAAGAGTTGATCTGTGAAGTAGGGAGAAGGAATTTTTTTTTTTTTTTTGAATGGGAGAAAAGCAAGTTTCACTTTCTCACCTTTCAGTTAACATCCATTAATCTAGCAAAGTAGCGGTAAATCTAGAGGAGAAATAATGAGGATCTAAGTTTGGGGACAGAAAAAATATATATTCATTTGTATGAAGATTTGGTAAATTGGGTTATGGTATACATGTGAAGGTATGAAGGTCAGGGGGAGGATAAAGTTAAGGAAGTTCCAAAATTCAGGCTGGGCTTCCAGACAGGTGATGATGCCCTTTACTAAAACTGAGAACACTGACATGTAAGTGGGTTTGGAGAGAGCTCATGAATCCAGTTTTGCACGTGTTCAATTTAAGGGGTTCTAGAGATAAACTAGTGTGAGTGATAAGTAGGCAATTAAACACACATTGCCCCGAAAAGAGGCTGGAGGTACATCTAAGTTTCTTAAAGTATCCCAAACTGAATTCATCATGGCAATGAAATATGATCCAGATTCTCCTACATCTTTATGATCATGAGTCTAGCATCCATCTTCTCAAACCCAGGAGTGTGAGAACCAGTTACTCCCCACATGTTTTCATTATTCACGAGTCTTCTATCACCATGTCCCTCTAATTACACTTTTTAAGTTTCCTCAGCCTTACCCTGGTCCCCTTCTCACTGAAGTGTGTTCTTTCTTAGAGAATTCCAAGAGCCTGCTAATTCAAACCATTTCCTCAGTGGCAGCATTAAAATGAACATTGACATTGCTGCTAGGGTGAGCTATTTAAAATAGAAAACGTATTTATGTTTCCTCCTTTCTCCTCTTTCCAGTGTTAGCTTCTAACAGGCTTGCTTATGCTTCTGTGTTACTGTAGAGTGCTTTCTTTTTTCTTCATCTTTTTTACACCAAGTATAAATGGGTATAAATTCTTTTCAGATCCTTCTCTCATCAGCCAATTGTTTTGCTTAAAGTCTAGCCAGTATAAAAGTATGAAGCATTACTTCCATTACGGAAGTAACAGAATAATAAGATGAACAACATAGCCTGTAGAAATACCGTTGGCATTCAGATTTCAGACCCAACATCTGGTAGCTTGGTGACTTTGGACAATTTACCTAAGCTATCTGTGCATGTCTTCATATGTACAATAGGAACCCCAACAGTGACTATTTCAGTGTAGTTTTGAGATTTGAAGTAGTCGATATATCAAAGTGCTTAGAATGTTAACTGGCATGCAAAACACACATTATTAACTATAAAAAATGACTTTTCAACACTCCTACAATGAGGCATGCATAGGATATTAACTAAATTAACTCAGTTATTAACATAACCAAGATTTATTCAGTATCTGGTGTGTGACAGGCACTATCCCACTATTATATAGGAACAAACAAAAATCAGTTTCTTCCATCATGAAACTTAGCACCCAGAAGAAAAAAAATACACATTACACATCTATGAGGGGAGATGTGTGTACCAACAGCTGGATTACCACATGGGCATATTTAATATTCTTGACATAAGATTTATCTTTTTCTCTTCAGCTTTCCTTTGTTTTCAATAATGGAAATATCTACTTATTCACTCCATTTGGAACTAGGGATTGTCCACTCCTTGTCCTCACTTGCATGTATTTATCAAGTATTTATTGGGTGCAATCTTTAGTGACAGATCATTGAACATGAAAGACACAATCACCGCCCTGTCAGAACTATGCTATTGTATCTTACACTTCCTGGTTAATGTCTTCAAGGAGGTAGTGGTCCTGGTGGGTACTTCTGAAAAGCATCTGAAGTATTAAATTGCATTAGTTAAATCATCCAAGGAAACAATGTAAAAGCTACTATAAGGCAGCCAGTGACTCTAATGAAAAAGAGGAATTCAGAATTAGAGGTGGCCACCTTGATCAGGAATCATTATTGAAGCTTTGTATATGAGGAGTGGGGTTTCAGAGATGGTGAGCCTTACACAGGTAAGGAGGAAATAGGACATTCCAGAGAAATTGAGTCAAATTTATTATCTACTCATTGGAGCTGATTATTTTCCTTTCAATTCTGATCAGAGGCCTGACTGTTCAGACTCCTTTTCAGCCTGACCGTGGAGATCTGGGTTCTAGGAGCAGACAATGGCAATGAAGAAGACTCGCAAGCCCCTAAATTGTCAGCAACTACCTAGCCAACCCACATGAGATCCTAGAACTCACCCTACCCCAGTCCCAGCTCTTATGATATGCTTATGATTTGTCCGTATTGTTTCTTGGTGAGCTGAGGAGACCTCAGGCCCCGAGACCTGTACCAAAGATGTCAACCAAAGGGTCTCAGTGTTAAGAATTCAAGGACAGAGGCAACACAGCGGACAAGTGATACAAGTAAGAAAGTTTATTAAAGTGAAAGCACAGTCTCAAGATGTCAGAATGGGCAAGTTCAAGACAGCTGCAGTCAATGGGGTTTGGGTTTTTATCTTATTGACAGGTGTTAATAAGATGGTGGAATATTCATTACCTGGACCAACGATTTCTTGGAAGCAAAGTTTTGTACCTCTTCTTCCTTATCTGGTCAAGGGTTTCCTGTCATGGCACCCACCATCTTGGGCCTATCTAGTTTGATCAAGCTTCTTGTGGTTGTTTTTGGAGTGCTACCAGGACAGACATCTGAATTTCCCAGTAGCTGATCATGACTTCCTTTTGGCTGGCTTGCAGGTCCCTGTTAGAATCTAATGAACTGCCACTAACAACATTGTCTAGAATTGTTTCTGTAGGATTATTAAAGATTGTTAAAGTGGCAAAATGGATCAAAACTATTTTCACAGTACTAGGAGAAATGAAGCTTCAGAGTTTGTCTTGGGAGCAAAACTGGCAGGAGAAAATCAGAAACCCAACAGAAAAACAGGTTTAGATTCACACCTCCAGAGCTTGCTCTGTCTGCCTTTTCATGAAAGGCACGTTGGCCTTACCTATTTACTCCATGTAAATCGGTTCACCACCGATTCTTGTTCTGGTCCTCCTCTACAGATTGGTCTTCCCCCTGCCCAATCGACCAAGGCCTGAGCACAGGCTCTGCCAGAACACTTGTATTGTGAGATCTCAGTCACTGCCTAAATTCTGCCTGCTCTAGGACCGCGGCTTTCTAGACAAATTTTGGGTTCCCCGTTAACATAATTCCCTGATCTGACACACAGTCACTTAAGGGAAGGAACATATTTTAATTAAAACATATGATTAGCTTTGTCAATTTAAATGAAAATGACTCGAATTTAGATGTAGGCATAGAATTTTAAAGTTAGAAGGGGACTTAGAGATCATGGAGTAAATGGATGGTTTTGGTAATTGTCCTCCCCTGCTGTGCACATTAGCATCTGCATCGCGTTCACTGCTGTCAAATACATATTTTAAGAGAGACAATATGACCTTCGGAACATGGAAAGTTTCTAATCGTTGTACTTCTTAACAATCTTGCCAAAGTCCTCTGACCTTAGAGTTCATGACATAATTTATTGGGCTAGGGATAGATTTATGGCTTAGAGTAGATAATAAAAGGGATTACTACACCCAGGCAGTTTCTTCCTTAAACTAACAGTTTTCCTAATCTCTTTCCCTATGGCAACAGAGCAATTACTTTCCAGCATGTGGATTCCTTTGTACTTTAAATATAGATAAATATAATCATGCTAAAAACTTGGGAATTAGCTAGTGCTCCTGAATTAAAATCCCAAACTGCAGAAAAGCATTGATTTGCAGCTTAATTTTCTACACAACCTGGTTACAACTGTACGTAAAGGACCAGATGGCTGTCAACCCATAACAATAATAGTTGCGATGAATAAAGCCTTATATGCCTGATCTTGACTAAAACATCATTTGCAGAAAATAGACTAAGTTTGCTGGATTTTGTATTTTTTTCTCAGAAATTATAGGTAAAAGTTAGCATACAAAAAAGTTTATAAACCAAAGGATGTTGGCCTAAGAGGAGGGGAGGAGGGAAAAGATACAGCAAAGCAGAATCTATGAGATTACGTAAAGGACTCAAAGGCATCAGATGTGAAAACTAACGTACAGTAAGGAGAGTGCATATTAAAATTGATATTACACAAGTTACCAAATGACTGTAGGGAGTGTAAGTCTGTATCTATTAAAAAAGAGACAATAAGCCTAAAATAAAGTCACTTGAGCTAAGCCCCACTTCAGCAAACCAAAACATAATACCTAATTTGAGTTTCAGCCTCTCCCAGGAGTCATTTTGGCATTACCTGATCAATATAGTAAAGATATCCACATCAAAGACACTCTCTGTCCCCCACAGCAAAGTATCCTTGCCTGAAACAATCCACTCTTTACTAGAAACTTTTTTCTTCCATCTTTTTCTACCTGTAAAAACCTTCTTGTTAGGTCTTCAGAGCTCCTTTCTATCTGCTGGATGGTATGCTGCCAGATTCATGAACCACTGAATAGTGCGCCAGTAAGATCTTTAGAACACCTGAATTAAGAAAAATTTCTACAAGCCTGGGTGTGAATTTGTCCTAAATGACAAGTCTACCAAAAATGGAAAGTCCACCTAGTACCACCATCAGACTCCCTGCATTTCATATGAATCATTCTATTTTTCTGTTCCAAAATAGCTTTCAAAATATTGTTAATATGTTTTAATTATAATTTATGTAAAAACATGTGGCAGCAGCTTATATTCAGTGCCTTAATGAAAATAAAGTTTGTTATTTCTTGGGTTAGTAAGATTGAAGAGCAAATAACTGAAGATTTTCTTCCTTTTCAAGAATAATATTAAGACATCATTGGAAACTATAGTTTTAATTGTATTGCGGGAATGATAAAATGTAGGTCAAAGTTATATAATGGCAGATCTCCTGGATATTAAAAGGGATAAAACAAGACCATGTCTTTCCCAAAATACAGCCTTATAAATAGTCCTGTTCTGTGATGGTCGATGTAATATTTTGAGACAAACCAATTTCTGCTTAGTTCTCAAACTAAAAACCAGTAATTGATGGAGTAGGTGGTTGGCTTGATAATCTAAATTAGATATTGCCTAAATTTGTAAATGTTGTCTCTTATATTCAACTAAGGCTGTCTTTCAATATAATGAGAATAGTACTTCAAATTTTCATTTATTAACTGAATAGTCCTATCTTTATACCTTATACATAATTGATATAAGTATTAATTTCAGTGGTATTAAGCAGAAAAGGTAGAAACAAGTCTTAAAAAAGCAGATCCTAGACAAGTCCCAAGTGTGTTGATAAGGTCATATTTTAATCACTTAATCAATGCTAATCCAGAGGTAATATTTTTAAACAAAAGAGCAATATAATTAGATTCATCACCCAAAGATGATCCAGATAGTGAGGAAGGACTAATTGGGGCAAGATGGTAATAAGGAAAGCCATTTAGTTCTAATCTACATGAAAAACGTTATGGAGCCAGTTCAAGAGTACATTATGATGAAGAGGAAAATAAAGATTAAGACAATGATTAGGGAAATATAATTATACAGACCTTACCACTGATTTGATGTGTGGTGGAAGAGAAAGAAGAATCTAGAATAATAGTCACATTTTTGGCTTGTGTAACCTAGTGTTTCATTTTCTCAGGGAGTAGGAATAGAACACATTTGAGAAGGGAAGATTTTGACTTCCAAACATCTAGAGCTTGAGGGGAGTACCTGCAAACAACGAGTGGGTGGAGTTGAACATGGTGAAACGGACTGTGGTTGTAGTAGCCCAAGGGACAGACAGGAAGACAAGTGAAGGGAAGATGATCAGAAACGTCACCTTTAGGTGGAGAATTGAAGCTCGGGAGGATGAGCAAAAAGAAAACAGAGCAAAGGAAGGAAATTCAACAAAGACTTATCCAAGCAGCCCAATTTTAGTAGTGTTTTTATAGTGTCAAAACTCAACGCCAAGAGGAAAAAGCAATGAAAAGATGCCATTCCATTCATGAATACCATCAAGTATCCTTAGTCCATAAACATTAGGGAAGAGATGAAATGTGTCTAGAAATACTGTAAAATTGAAAGTTAATCTCCACGATGGAAATCTTTAAAGAGCAGAAGGCTTCAAATTTTGAAGACACTGATTTAACAAAACTAGAGTCCATTGTCCATATAAGTAAAACCATTAAGTTACATTCACCGTTCTAATATATGCACATTTAAAACATAGAACAGGATTAAAATTTTCTAAATGACTGAATAAAGTAGAAATAAGTGAAATAGTTAAAAAATTTTATTCCAGCTAATATAACAGTATGAACATGGTGGCTCTTGGTAAAAAGAAATGTGGAAGAAAAAAAATACAATCTTGAACAATTCTCTGAGATGGGGTGAAAATGTTCAAAGGGTCAGAAGAACCTTGCCAAAATCAACCAGAAAGTTTTGTTTTCTTCAAATGTTAGCTCAATGTTTATGAGCATCTTCTCTAACATAAAGCTTTTAGTCTGAATAGTAAAAGCAAGCAGTTTATTTTTAAAAGGGGGAAGATTCCTGCTGTGTATTATTCATATTATTTTGATCAAAATGTCTATTGTTTATCACTGAAGAGGAAAGAGATTTCTAAAGAGAATTCATATCCTAGGAGGGGAAAACTCCCATTATAATTATCTCCTGCTCTCCAGCATCCCCACATGTCCTAAGGACAAAGAAATGAAGAAATAAAAATCATTTCAAAAGCTTTCAGAGGCAAGCTGATCATCCTGATGATACAGTGAGACCAGAGTCCTGTAAATTCTCTGAACACCAACCGCTTCCAGATAGCATTTTAATAATTTCATTTAAGCAACGTGCCCTTAGGATTACTTTTTTTTTTTTTTTTTGATTAAAAGAAATCTTTTTGGGAACTGCGTATTGTTAAAAGCCAAGATTTTCATTTGCAAAGTGCACAGTCTACCTGGGAAGCATACCATGTCCCTAAAAAGCAGTTCTCACCCGAAAAAATTATTATTACCTTTGTTCTTTACTACAAATAGTAATCTTCACTAGTTAGTAGTAGGGCTACATCATCACATTTTTCTTCTAACCACTAATACACAGGTGTGGAGAAAGGTATTGCTCTTTTCTATATTATGCATTTTATTTTCTCAACATGTTTATCAAGTATTTCATTGTTAGATTCTCAGTTGAACAAATCTATCATGTAATTTTAGGTCAGAAAACGATATGAATTTTTAAAATCAGAGTTAGTTTGAATATTGGGGTCTTGATTCAAAGATGTAAACATATAATTTACTAAGAGGCAAGCAATAGGAATAAAATGGAGCCTTAAAATTTGCCTAATGTTAATCCTTAATTCAAAATGATTGTACTGTGGCCTTGACTCCTTGGTTCTGCTAATCAGCTTCATCTTGAAAAGTGAAATAAACTTAGCTCTATTTCATAGGGATTTCAGGATTCAGTGTTGATTACTGATTACAACATATTCCGAAGAAACAAACACTCATTAAGTATCAGGCTGTGGGCAAGGTTCTATCTCTACCCGACTAGTGAGCTCTGTGTGAGCTTGAAAAAAATCACATAAAAACTTGGGGCTTCAGTTTTGTCATCTTGACAGCATAAACTCCAAATTGCCTTGGCATTATTTTTCCTTGTGAACTCTCCTTGACTAATTAGTTCAGGCTTCCTTTGCACCCCCTCTTCTTACCCCTCCCATTCTTCATTTTATGCTTCAAGAATCCTCAATTCCATGTAGTTTACAGAAAATGTTCCATTTCTCATGCCTCCATGCCTTCACATGTACTGATCTTTCTATGCAGAATGCTTCCATCCCAGGAGTTGGCCTGAACCGGCTTTCTGCACTTTCAGCCTACTGCACAATGCTCCTTCAAGCAGCTGAGGTGATCTCTGAGAACTAGGGTCTCCAGTGATGACCAAATCACGCTTATTCGTTCTGCTTTTAAAGGAGTCCTGAACATCTACCTTGTTTACCATTAAATACTAAGCTCTTGAAGAAGCTTAAAGTTTATCAAGGATATACACTTGCTTAACGTCTTCAGTAAATATACTTACATAATGGATTTATCGACTGTATTTAAAAAACAAATTATAAGATCAACTTACCATTGTATATGAAATATTCCATATGAAAGAACATCTCAAAATGTTACTGAGCAACAACTACGTACTACGACAAATTGTTAAGTACTGAAAATACAAAGCTAAATTATACAGAGCCCTGGTTCTAGGGATGCTTGGTACCAGAGAAGTGGGCAGGACTACAAATAGACCAACAGAACCATCTGGTGATTTCTATCAACGGATAAACTGTTTTGTGTATTATTTGAGGCCAGAGAATGGAGAGACTAACCCTGCCTAGAAGAGAAGGATCAAGCAGGTGAAGTCTGAAGTGGTCTATTGAAATACTGGCAAGAAAAGGGAAGAAAGACCATTTTAGAAGGAGTGACTGGGATGTGCAGAGATAGCACTGTATTTTGAGAGAACACTAAGAACACTGTGGTGGGACAGGAGATGTACATACAGGGCAAATGGAGTAGAAAGTCCAAAGTTGTAAACATATTTTGAGGATGGGTGGGGTTAGGAATTATTTTCTTATGGAAAGGAGTGACATGATGTAACTTGTAATACTAGAGGAGGACACATCTCAGAAGCTAGGGGAAAAAAAACAACACAGATGAGAATGAGGAGACAACAGGGGCAGGAAAGGGAGATGAGAATACGTGACCTAGAAGGCCTTAACATTCCTCTCAGCATGACTCAACTTTAGACAAGTTTCTTCCTAATTCCACGCCCCGACTTCCTTTTTCTTACAGCATTTGCTTGAGAAAATGTGCAATTGTAAGTTCTTTACCACTTTGAGGAGTAACTCTTCTCCCAGCCTCTTCCCATTAAAAAAAAAAAAAATTGTGTTTATTTTTGAGAGAGAGAGAGAGAGAGAGAGAATGAGAGAATGAATGAATGAGCAGGGGAGAGAGAGAGAGAAACCCAAACAGGCTCCAGGCTCTGAGCTCTAATTCACGAACTGCAAGATCATGACCTGAGACAAAGTTGGACACTTAACCAGCTGAGCCACCCAGGGGCCCCATAGCCTCTTTCCATTTTCACAGCTCATGAATGTCTTCCTCAAAGACCAAGAGCCATCCTTTGTAAACTCAATCAGCAACAAAGGTGAGGTCCTTACTGCCCGGTCTTAATGGGAAGGTGAGAGCCCAACTTCACTAAGCACCAATTACCAAGTTGGTAATGTAAGGGGCCTGATCACAATCCCCCTCACTAATGTCCTCTACTACTTCCCCACTAGCTCACTCCAAGCACTTAAAACTTTCCTACATTTAGTTTCAGTGGAGCTCAAGCATTCTACACTGCAACAGTCTTGATCCCTCATGCAATAGTCTTGAGTCAAGTCTTTCTTGAAGTTTTAAATAAATGTCTGGGGTAATTTTTCTTTTATACCTGAAATGAAGAGAAGTGCATGGATCAAGTCACATTTCAGAGATGTAATCGTTAGGGGAAAAGTTGAGGATAATCCTGAGATGTGTAGCTAAGTAGATAATCATATCAAGTGCCTGAACTAGAAGACGAGAGCAGAATTTTTTTAAGTTCAGTTTAAAACTTGCTACATATCAGATTTCCATAGTAGGTACTAATAGTTGCTGTTGTAACAATGATCTGCAATGAGAGAAAAAAAATATGGCTGGTTATATACAAACCAATGGCTACAAGTTCATTACACACACCTTTCAGGTAGATGTGAATTGAATACAATTGTAACCAAAGTTTTAATGGAAATAGCATTGAATTCGGAATTTACAAATATGTATTTGAATTCTGGTTCTGAAGTTTAGTTACTAGGTGATCTTGAACAAGCCTTTTAAATTTCCTAAGCACCTGTCTTGTCTCTATCTGTAAGGCAATGCTAAGAATAAAACCTAGTGGTATTTATAGGAGTTAGTCAACATTTCTGGTACTCCTACCTTCTAGGAACAAAGATAGGTTACATACTTCCTGGTCTCCCTGTGGTTGAACCGGTTCTAGCCCATGAGTTGTGAGAAGGGATCAATGTCACATATGAAGCTCAGGGTGTTTTTTTTTCCTAGTTTTGAGATATAATTAACACATAACATTGTATTTGCGTAAGGTTTACAACACAATGGTTTCATATGTATCATGAAATATTTACCATAAGGAGTTTAGTTAAAAATAACTATGTGAGGTGATGGATGTTTTCTTGTGATGACAAGAAATCTTTTAAGATTTACTCTCTCTGCAACTTTCAAATATACAGTATTTAATGGTGGATGCAAGACCCCTCTTCCCCACTTCTCTTTTCTTCTGACATGTCAATATTTGAGATGTCTGCTGCTCCCTCAGATTGGCCCAACACACTACAAGCAGGAGAACTCCTTCCTCCTCCAGGATGGTCTAGCTTGAGCAAGAAACAAGCCTTTGTTCTTTGGAGTCTGGAGAGTTTTGTGATACTAGAATTTTCTCAGAATAACCTACTCTATCCTAAGTGGTATTCAGTTGTGAAACATAAGTGAAAAACAAAAGTATTTGCCACAAATCACTATATATTTTTACATTCTTAATTATTGTCAAAACATTCACTTTAAAGTTTAACAAAAGCATGCCAGAGATATTTTCTAATCTGAAATATAGGTGGCAGAAAATTGGAAAAATAGTTTAAAAATCATTTTTAGCATAGATATAACAAAAATTTGTCTTAGAGAATTATTCTTCTAGTTTCCATTATACCATGTGTTATACTACCTTTAAGTTCTGAAGCTTATCAATTTCATACCAAAGTTATAATTTTCCATTATATTATACACACATTCTTAACCCTACTATTTTTGTTAGTGGAAAAAAAAAGGGATCCTGGGAAGATGGCAGCATAGGAGGATGCTGGGCTCACTGCGCGTCCTGCTGATCACTTAGATTCCACCTACACCTGCCTAAATAACCCAGAAAACCGCCAGAACACTAGCAGAATGGAGTCTCCGGAGCCAAGTGCAGACGAGAGGCCCACGGAAGAGGGTAGGAAGGGTGGCGAGGCGGTGCGCGCTCCACCGACTGGCGGTAGGGAGCCGGGGCAGAGGGGCGGCCCACCAGCCAAGCAGAGCCCCCAAGTCTGGCTGGCAAAAGCAGAGGGGCCGGACGGAGTGTGTCCCGACAGCAAGTGGGACTTGACATCTGGAAGGTTAGAAGTTAACAGCTCTGCTCGGAGAGCTGGAGTGCTGGAGGACAACGGGAGGGAGTTGTTGAGCCCCAGACAACAGAGCTCAGCTTGGCGGGAACAAAGGCGCTTGCCAGCACCATCTCCCTCTCCCATCCCCCAGCCAAAATCCCAAAGGGAACCGGTTCCTGCCAGGGAACTTGCTTGCACCGGCAAAACCCAAGGCAAACACCCAACGCTGTGCTTCTGCGGATCCATCCCTCTGGCAGCAGGTCTGAACCCTCCCAGTGCCACAGGGCCCATCCCGAAGCAGATCTTCAAAGGAAAAGCAAGCTGAGCCTGCCCCTCCGGCCCCTGTGCACCTTGCCGATCCACCCCAGCTAATACGCCAGATCCCCAGCATCACAAGCCTGGCAGTGTGCAAGTAGTCCAGACGGGCCACGCCACCCCACAGTGAATCCTGCCCCTAGGAGAGGGGAAGAGAAGGCACACACCAGTCTGCCTGTGGCCCCAGCGGTGGGCTGGGGTCAGACATCAGGTCTGACTGCGGCCCGCCCACCAACGTAAGTTATTCAAGACAACACTGGGGAAGAGCCCTGCAGTCCCGCACCACTCCAGGTATCCAAAAGGACGAAACACAAGAATTCCCCTCAAAAAACGTCCAGGAAATAACAGCTAATGAACTGATCAAAAAGGATTTAAATATAACAAAGTGAATTTAGAATAATAGTTATAAAATTAATTGCGGGGCTTGAAAACAGTATAGAGGACAGCAGAGAATCTCTTGCTACAGAGATCAAGGGACTAAGGAGCAGTCAGGAGGAGCTGAAAAATGCTTTAAACGAAATGCAAAACAAAATGCAAACGACCACGGCTCAGATTGAAGAGACAGAGGAGAGAATAGGTGAAATAGAAGATAAAATTATGGAAAAAGAGGAAGCTGAGAAAAAGAGAGATAACAAAGTCCAGGAGTATGAGGGGAAAATTAGAGACCTAAGTGATACACTAAAAAGAAATAATCTACGCATAATTGGTATCCCAGAGAAGGAAGAGAGAGGGAAAGGTGCTGAAGGTGTACTTGAATAATAGCTGAGAACTTCCCTGAACTGGGGAAGGAAAAAGGCATTGAAATCCAAGAGGCACAGAGAACTCCCTTTAGACGTAACTTGAATCGATCTTCTGCACAACATAGCATAGTGAAACTGGCAAAATACAAGGATAAAGAGAAAATTCTGAAAGCGGCAAGGGATAAACGTGCCCTCACATATAAAGGGAGACCTAGAAGACTCATGATTGATCTCTCTTCTGAAACTTGGCAGGCCAGAAAGGATTGGCACAAGATCTTCAATGTGTTGAACAGAAAAAATATGCAGCCGAGAATCCTTTATCCAGCAAGTCTGTCATTTAGAATAGAAGGAGAGATAAAGGTCTTCCCAAACAAAAACTGAAGGAATTCGTCACCACTAAACCAGCCCTACAAGAGATACTAGGGGGGATCCTGTGAGACAAAGTACCAGAGACATTGCTACAAGCATAAAACATACAGACATCACAAGGACTCTAAACCCATACCTTTCTATAACACTGAATGTAAATGGATTAACTGCGCCAACCAAAAGACATAGGGTATCAGAATGGATAAAAAAAAAAAAACAAGACCCATCTATTTGCTGTCCACAAGAGACTCATCTTAGACCTGAGGACACCTTTAGATTGAGAGTGAGGGGATGGAGAACTATTTATCATGCCACTGGAAGTCAAAAGAAAGCTGGAGTAGCCATACTTATATCAGAGAAACTATACTTTAAAGGCTGTAACAAGAGATGAAGAAAGGCATTATATAATACTCACAGGGTCTATCCATCAGGAAGAGCTAACAATTATAAATGTCTATGCACCGAATATAGGAGCCCCCAAATATATAAAACAATTACTCATAAACACAAGCAACCTTATTAATAAGAATGTGGTCATTGCAGGGAACTTTAATACTCCACTTACAACAATGGATAGATCATCTAGACACACGGTCAATAAAGAAACAAGGGCCCTGAATGATACATTGGATCAGATGGACTTGACAGATATATTTAGAACTCTGCATCCCAAAGCAACAGAATATACTTTCTTCTCGAGTGCACATGGAACATTCTCCAAGATAGATCACATTCTAGGTTACAAAACAGCCCTTCATAAGTATACAAGAATTGAAATCATACCATGCATACTTTCAGACCATAATGCTATGAAGCTTGAAATCAACCACAGGAAAAAGTCTGGAAAACCTCTAAAAGCATGGAGGTTAAAGAACACCCTACTAAAGAATGAATGGATCAACCAGGCAATTAGAGAAGAAAAAATATATGGAAACAAACGAAAATGAAAATACAACAATCCAAATGCTTTGGGATGCAGCAAAGGCAGTCCTGAGAAGAAAATACATTGCATTCCAGGCCTATCTCAAGAAACAAGAAAAATCCCAAATACAAAAATCTAACAGCACACCTAAAGGAAATAGAAGCAGAACAGCAAAGACAGCCTAAACCCAGCAGAAGAAGAGAAATAAAGATCAGAGCAGAAATAAACAATATAGAATCTAAAAAAAACTGTAGAGCAGATCAACGGAACCAAAAGTTGGTTTTTTGAAAAAAAATCACCAAATTGATAAACCTCCAGCCAGACTTCTCAAAATGAAAAGGGAGATGACCCAAATAGATAAAATCATGAATGAAAATGGAATTATTACAACCAATCCCTCAGAGATACAAGCAATTATCAGGGAATACTATGAAAAATTATATGCCAACAAATTGGACAACCTGGAAGAAATGGACAAATTCCTAAACACCCACACGCTTCCAAAACTCAATCAGGAGGAAATAGAAAGCTTGAACAGACCCATAACCAGCAAAGAAATTCAATCAGTCATCAAAAATCTCCCAACAAATAAGAGTCCAGGACCAGATGTCTGATGGAACTCCCCTGGGAAGCCATGTAAATCAGAGATAATACCTATCCTTCTCAAGCTATTCCAAAAAATAGAAAGGGAAGGAAAACCTCAAGACTCATTCTATGAAGCCAGTATTACTTTGATTCCTAAACCTGACAGAGACCCAGTAAAAAAGAGAACTACAGCCCAATATCCCTGATGAATATGGATGCAAAAGTTCTCAATAAGATACTAGCAAATCGAATTCAAAGGCATATAAAAAGAATTATTCACCATGATCAAGTGGGATTCATTCCTGGGATGCAGGGCTGGTTCAACATTCACAAATCAATCAAAATGATACATCACATTAATAAAAGAAAAGATAAGAACCATATGATCCTGTCAATCGATGCAGAAAAGGGATTTGACAAAATCCAGCACCCTTTCTTAATAAAAACCCTCAAGAAGTCAGGATAGAAGGAACATACTTAAAGATCATAAAAGCCGTTTATTAAAAGCCCACAGCTAACATCATCCTCAACGGGGAAAAACAGAGCTTTCTCCCTGAGATCAGGAACACGACAGGGATGCCCACTCTCACTGCTGTTGTTTAACATAGTGTTGGCAGTGCTAGCATCAGCAATCAGACAACAAAAGGAAATCAAAGGCATCAAAATTGGCAAAGATGAAGTCAAGCTTTCACTTTTTGCAGATGACATGATATTATACATGGAAAACCCGATAGACTCCACCAGAAGTCTGCTAGAACTGATACATGAATTTAGCAAAGTTTCAGGATACAAAATTAATGTACAGAAATCAGTTGCATTCTTATACACTAATAATGAAGCAACAGAAAGACAAATAAAGAAACTGATCCCATTCACAATTGCACCAAAAAGCATAAATACCTAGGAATAAGTCTAACCAAAGATGTACAAGATCTGTATGCTGAAAACTATAGAAAGCTTATGAAGGAAATTGAAGAAGATAGAAAGAAATGGAAAAACATTCCCTGCTCATGGATTGGAAGAATAAATATTGTCAAAATGTCAATACTACCCAAAGCTATCTACACATTCAATGCAATCCCAATCAAAATTGCACCAGCATTCTTCTCGAAACTAGAACAAGCAATCCTAAAATTCATATGGAACCACAAAAGGCCCTGAATAGCCAAAGTAATTTTGAAGAAGCCCAAAGCAGGAGGCATCACAATCCCAGACTTTAGCCTCTACTACAAAGCTGTCATCAAGACAGCATGTTATTGGCACAAAAACAGACACATAGACCAATGGAATAGAATAGAAATCCCAGAATTAGACCCACAAACATATGGCAACTCATCTTTGACAAAGCAGGAAAGAACATCCAATGGAAAAAAGACAGTCTCTTTAACAAATGGTGCTGGGAGAACTGGACAGCAACATGCAGAAGGTTGAAACTAGACCACTTTCTCGCACCATTCACAAAAATAAACTCAAAATGGATAAAGGACCTGAAGGTGAGACAGGAAACCATCAAAACCCTAGAGGAGAAAGCAGGAAAAGACCTCTCTAACCTCAGCTGTAGCAATTTCTTACTTGACACATCCCCAAAGGCAAGGGAATTAAAAGCAAAAATGAATTACTGGGACCTTATGAAGATAAAAAGCTTCTGTACAGCAAAGGAAACAACCAACAAAACTAAAAGGCAACCAACGGAATGGGAAAAGATATTTGCAAATGACATATCGGACAAAGGGCTAGTATCCAAAATCTATAAAGAGCTCACCAAACTCCACACCCGAAAAACAAATAACCCAGTGAAGAAATGGGCAGAAAACATGAATAGACACTTCTCTAAAGAAGACATCCGGATGGCCAACAGGCACATGAAAAGATGCTCAATGTCACTCCTCATCAGGGAAATAAATACAAATCAAAACCACACTCAGATATCACCTCACGCCAGTCAGAGTGGCCAAAATGTATAAATCAGGAGACTATAGATGCTGGAGAGTATGTGGAGAAACGGGAACCCTCTTGCACCGTTGGTGGGAATGCAAATTGGTGCCGCCACTCTGGAAAACAGTGTGGAGGTTCCTCAAAAAATTAAAAATAGACCTACCCTATGACCCAGCAGTAGCACTGCTAGGAATTTACCCAAGGGATACAGGAGTACTGATGCATAGGGGCACTTGTACCCCAATGTTCATAGCAGCACTCTCAACAATAGCCAAATTATGGAAAGAGCCTAAATGCCCATCAGCTGATGAATGGATAAAGAAATTGTGGTTTATATACACAATGGAGTACTACGTGGCAATGAGAAAGAGTGCAATATGGCCCTTTGTAGCAACGTGGATGGAACTGGAGAGTGTAAGGCTCAGTGAAATAATCCATACAGAGAAAGACAGATACCATATGGTTTCACTCTTATGTGGATCCTGAGAAACTTAACAGAAACCCATGGGGAAAGGGAAGAAAAAAAAAAAGAGGTTAGAGTGGGAGACAGCTAAAGCATAAGAGACTCTTAACAACGGAGAACAAACTGAGGGTTGATGAGGGGTGGGAGGGAGAGGAGGGCACCTTTGGGATGAGCACTGGGTGTTGTATGGAAACCAATTTGACAATAAACTTCATATATTGAAAAAAAATAAAAACCAAAAAAATAAAAATAAAAATATAATAATGCTAAAAAAAAAAAAAAGGTCCCACAATCTCTTGTTAACAAAATCCATCATAAGTAACTAACTTCTGGGCATATTTACAATGTCAATTGCTGATAATTGTCATAAAATTGATTGTATTCATGTGTGACTTACAGTGCATTGTGAGCTTGTAGCATGTAAGTACAGTGTACAATAGGATCCAACAAATATTTTCTCCTCTGTTTAATTATAATTGATAAAAATGATCTATTTAAGATGAGCTAAAACCAACCTCTGATGACAAATGCATAAACAAAAAGCTTAATGCTGGGTCATAGCTTGCTAAGACAAGATAAGATTAAGTTTGGGGTTAAATAGAGAACGGATTTCCAAAATGTGAGGCAGGGCCTCAGAAACTGCTTTATGTACAGATCAATTATTTTCCAAATTGGAAGATCTTTCAAGACCATTGGAGGAGACTTGCATATAATGAGTTTTCAGGAGAGAGAAACTAATGATGGAGTGAACACCTCACAATTCAGGGGTCTTGTCTGTATTTGAATTTCATCCTTCAAACAGCCAAACAAAGGATGAATAGTCACTGCCACTACATTATTATTTTTGCTATGTGCAGATCTTTATTTTCATTAACTTTCAGGGTCATCATGTTTTGAAATTAGGAGGGAGCAAAGGGACTCACTCCTCCTGCCAAATAACAAATTAGCATCTTACATTGTTTATTAACTGCATCCAATTGCAGATGTCACCAAACAGCTATTAAACAGCAAGTCCTATGCACAAGACTCAATGGTGCATGACACTCTGATTAGGTGCAGTTTTCTCTAAAAGGGTGATTATTCTTAGAAGGAATATTTCATTACCTTTAATCTGAGTCCAGTTTATGCAACCATAACCTGAAGCCTCATAAGGTATGTAACCAAACCTCTGTATAAATCTATCAATGCTGTGGGTTATCTTAATGAACCATCTGTATGATTGAAATGCACTATTCTGAGTTATGTGTCAGAGCTTATTAAAACTCTCATCAATTGCATTGTTGAAATTTTAAAAAGGTTCTACTATTTTAATGCATGATTTGTATTACCCTTCATTTGAAACAAAGCGGTGCTCTCTGCAGTTTCCAAGCAACATATCTTTTTCAATTACTATTTAGTATTGAATTCTGGCCCTAGATTTCTAATGCACTTCCCTTCATCACTGTGTGCATAGAGTCTTGCAGAAGAATAAAACTATCCCATTACTTTGCCCAAATCTGCTATATGTCATATGTAAACCTTTTATAAACAAGATAAATGCATTAGGACATTTAAAAATGACTTATATCAGTTGAACTTACTTTAAGCAAAGGAAGAATTCAATTTAGTTAAAACTCTATTCAAAAAGAATTTTTAATGATTGGAGTTTTTATCTTATTTAATAAAAAATAGAGTTAGAATTCTGAAGTCAACCATATTCACTCTTACATTGTAGACTAAGGATTACAACTACAGAGTAGCAAAAGTTTGACTAAAGCAGGCTCATAAACATGATAATGAAACATATCATGTTTATCATGTCCTTGGTCTTGATTTAAGCCATTGACATATATAAGTTTTATAATGCTCAAATTAATGCTTAGATAAGTTAGTCTGACTTGGAACAATTAAGTAATTGATGTTCCAAAATTGTCATAATTGATAGTCCTACTTCAAGTTAAGTCTAATCATCTACCAAAAGAAATTAACAAAGTTTCAACACATCCAAAATTAGTTGTGAGTTTTATAAAGTTACACAGTAATTGATTATTCAAAAAGCAATTAAAATTTCATGATAAACCTTGCAGAGGAAAGTATTAGAAGTAAAATGAGACATTTTATTCCCTGTGCGTGGAGTTCCATCCCTGCTGTTAACCTATTTCTGTAGAAGTTCCACTGCTTTTTTATGTTGCTAGGGCAAATTCCCCTGAAAAAAGAGCGAGGATATGGAAAAGACTTGACAAAGTAGCTGTTGTTGCCGACAAGAGATTCTCCATTGCTAGAGCCTCTGTGTGTTTCTCTGTAAACCTACATGTTACTGGTATTTTCCAGGCCAGTAAGGAAATCAAGTGGGATAAAATGCATCAGTTCATCACACAGCATGTTCTAATTATTTACTTTAACAGATATGGCATGGTTTCCTCATACACAGTGATTTATAAACTTCTTAGATTTCTCGCAAGTGTCGATAACACATTTTGATTAAGTGACACAATGCAGAAGACAACAATTGGCTTCTGAAGAAGATGTTTTTTAATGCTTGGTAGGTTTTCTTGGGTAGTGGACAGAATTTGTGCATAATGAGAATATATGCAGGGGGTTTAACAGTTTTGATGTGATTATCCAGCACGATAACAAATTGCTTAGCAACATACAGTTAGCAGCCAAGAGAAAATAATAATAATAATAATGTTTACCATGGATATGTAAAAGTAGCCCTAGGTGGCTAGATATTTTACATGCACTGCTGTTAGGAGATGTATTCTATGCTCTACTGTTCCAAATCCCAAAATAAATGGGATACTTCTGTTTTTAGCTTTGGTGCCTTAACACCAAGTGTGTAGAGGAGCTCAAGTTCACCACTAACTGTAAATGGAATAAAATATGCCACTCCATTGGTTCCTCCCATAAGTAGCCGTGAATTATTTATTATATGCTTATTATCTCATCATACCAAACAGAATTCAAACAAAATACTAATTAAAGTAGCCCTACGTCGGGCGCTGTGCTGACAGCTCAGAGCCCAGAGCCTGCTTCATGTTCTGTGTCTCCCTCTCTCTCTTCCCCTCCCTTGCTCTTGCCATCTATGTCTCTCAAAAAAAAAAAACATTAAAAAAATTAAAAAAAAATTTAAGTAATTAGGAATACCTTGCCATGTGTCTCCAAACCGTGGCCATGTCTATCTCTTGAAGGAACAGTTCTTTAATCTTTTCATTTTGGTTCACCACTTTATGCAAACCTCAGTGCCTGATACAGAGTGAGCAGAACACCTGAAAGAATGTTGCTGAATAAAGAATTCCTATTGTTTACTGGTCTAACTGACCTGCATGAGCCTACATGGTAGCATAAAGAGGATCAGAACTGCCACTGTTTACACCACTAATGCCCAGATGCAAGACAATACTAGTCAAACCTTGCACGATCCTTTCTGGCCAATGAGAAGGACAGACAAGTGATAGTTTGTATGTGTGCGAGATGTGGAGGGAGGGAAGAATAAAAACAGAAATATCAGCAACAGTCTTCATGAAAATCATTCTCCGTTTGGTTTACTTCCAGATCTGCCATCTTAAATTCCTGTGTCACAGCCAGAGGAATGTTTCTGAAACACAAATTTCATCAGTCTTCCCTTCCCCATAGAAAGTCCTTTAATTTTCTTCCATATTCCACCATTTTAAGCATTCTCCCTCACTACGACCACCTATGTTGTTTATGGTCAAGACATACTAAAGATGATTGTGTCTTTGCAAGAAGAACCAAAATAAAACCACTAGAAAACTCAGACGTTAAATATATAAAACTACCATCATCAATAGCTATTCTTACCCTTTTTCCCTCCTATTCACCTATAGGAATTATCTTTATATAACGTGTACTCGTTCAGAATTTACTTTTCTATCCATTGATGCTACTTTCATCCCTTTTTGCTCCCTTCTCAGGAACTGGATACACGAAATGTGCCTGGCCCCTCCTTGTATCTTTCAACTCTTTTGTGCATCCTCCCAATTACTATTTAAACATAATCTGGTACTTTGCATAGAAGTTCCTCCCAAAGCCCATGTTCCTTTTTTTAAACTACTATTCTCTTCCCTATATTCCACAACTCAACTTATAGGCCAATCAAAATCAATGTGACTGCTCCTGCCGAAGTTACCAATGACTTTACACATGCAAAATCAGGAACTGGATTCTGTTGACTGCTCCATTTTTGAGAGACAGTTACTGCACTTTTCACGGTTTATTTCCCTGATTCTTCCTTCTTTGCACTCTTGTTTTCTCCATTTTTGTTGAAACTTCAAATACAAGAGTTCCTTAGGGCTTTGTCCTATACACTCTCTTCTTTGAAAACTATACTATTCTTGTAAGGAATCACATCGCCTCCTATGGAATAAAAACTAATCTGTATATTGAAGGGTAGCAAAATGTACTACCCCAAACATGCCACTTTGTCATATTGACCATTTTGAGCTGTAAAACCTAAAAACAGCAAATGATGGTCGAGGCTTTCTCTGAATGTCCCTTCCTCAAAATAAATTATCCAAAAGGAACTTAATTGTCATAGATCCCTTTCCTGAGAGTGAGTTATATCAACAAAGGGAGGTTGACTAATCAGAATAGAAAAGTCAACACTATACCCAGACCAGCTTGCCACAAATTATTACCAATTATCACACCTCCCATCTATTCTAAAGACTCACTTATCCTAAAAATCATTGGCTCTCCCCTCAAGGACTGTAACAGCCCTGCATCTCTTTTCCTTGTTAAGATGGTATTTAGCCCTGAATTCTCAAGCCACCTTTTGAGTTACTCATTTTTCCCTGGTTATCTTCCCACCTATACATGACATACACGTTAATAAACTCCTGTTTTTCTCTTGCTAATTTGCGTCTTATTAACTGGGGTCTCAGCCAAGAACTCAGGAGAGTAAGAGAAAAATTTTTCTTCCCTTGCAATGTCAACAAACTCCAAATTTACTGATAGGTGAGACCTCATTATGAGTTCTGTGCACACATATCTGACTGCCTATTCAGCATTTCTACTTGGGTAACTCTCAGGCATCTGAAACACAATCTATTCAAACTGAATACCTGATCATCTTCCTTCCTCTTCCCCTCCCCATCCATTTTTCCTCCAGTGTTTCCTTTATCCACTGATAGCCTCATTACTTACTGTTACCCTCAATATCCTTGGAGACTGATCCCCTTCTGTAACCAATCAGCACATCTCTAGTTTTTTATCTGATCATACCTCAAATCCATTCACTTCTCTCCCTTTGCATTATAATTATAACCAAGCCAAGTTAACATTGTTGTCCACATGACTCCATTGGCCTCTAAGGTTGTCTTCCTAGGTGTTCTCTTACTTTGTTCTAACTTTGCCATTGTTTACAGAGAACCTAGAATCACCTTAATTTTTTTTTAATTTTATTTTTGAGAGAGCAAGCAAGCAAGCAGGGGGTGGGGAGCTGGGCAGAGAGAGAGAGGGAGACAGAATCCAAAGCAGGCTTCATGCTGTCAATGGAGAGCCTGACATGGGGCTTGAACTCATGAACTGTGAGTCCATGACCTGAGCTGAAACCAAGAGTTGAACACTTAACCAACACTCAACCAGAAACCCCAAGAAGGTAGAATAAGCTTGAAAAAAAAAAAATCAAACTTGCACATCTGATCATGTCAATTCTCTCTTCAATATGCTTTGACTTCCCACTGGTCTTAGTATAACTTTCAAAATATTTAACCTAAGTGACAAAAGCTCACTATATTCACTACTGCCTAGCTCATTAGGTTCAATTTAATGAACTCTTGCAACTGTTTTAGCCACCTGTGTCTCCATTTCTTTACTTAAAAATGAATCCTCTTTTCTCTCCTCTGAACACTGCATGATATCTGTCAATCTGTCAGAAAGCTTTCCCTATTTCTTCGAGTCTTGAAAATCTTGAATCACCTTTCATCAGGGCTGAGATTGTATCCTATGCTTCTCGAAAAATATACCTGACTCTCTAGGCTATTTTGAGGGTTCCCTGTTATAGTATCTCATTTTATTTTTTTCATGTGATATTTAGCAAATGCATTAAAATAATTTATGTGATTTTCTGTTGCACGTACGCATAACATACTAGTCATGATTCCATGAAACCAAGAACCTTGTCTTTATTTTTTATCACACTCTGCCAAGTTAATACTAAAGAAAAACCTATGAAATAGATATTGGATCAATTATGCAACCATGTTACTGAGGCATTTTTCTTTAGTTATTCCTCACCTTTAGCAAAAACCAAAGATAAACCAACTACAGAGTTTAATGGAGTTCTTACCAAATTCCCTAGGCCTTCTGTGTCCCACAGGTTTGAAGACAATTAGTGTACTGGTGACTCTTCCTATTTAGTGTATCAAATATCCTATAAGAGGTTATTTTGGGCTTTCAAGATTAGCAAGAGATCCTTACAATTTTACCTTGAGAATCCACATTTCGTAAGTTAGATCCCTCATATGATCATATTTGAGCTTTAGATATTTAAATGAATCATCTGAAGTTTGTTTATCACAAGCATCAAGGCCAAATAGGCATTAATTTATTGCATGTTTTATTAAAATACATGAGGTAACCTATAAAAAATGGCAGGGTAGGGGCGCCTGGGTGGCTCAGTCGGTTGAGCGTCCGACTTCAGCTCAGGTCATGATCTCGCAGTCCTTGAGTTTGAGCCCCATGTCAGGCTCTGTGCTGACAGCTCAGAGACTGGAGCCTGTTTCAGATGCTGTGTCTCCCTCTTTCTCTGACCCTCCCCCATTCATGCTCTCTGTCTCAAAAATAAATAAACATTAAAAAAATTTTTTTTTTAAATGGCAGGGTAAAAAATTCTCTAAAATACTTTTAATCATTTGGGTTTACATTTCCCCCCTTCAACCTATTCATAGAATAATAAGAGGTCATCTTAAGAATTTTTACTTTCAAAAAATTAATAAGGCACTTGAATAAATCATTCCAGAAAATTTCAGATTAATTTGGCATTTGCTCACAAGTTGCAGATGTTATATTCTATTTATAATCATGTCCCACCAAGAAAATTTAAAACATAAAATAGTAGTTGGTCCTTTTGAAAACCTAAGTTATACAAAATTGAAATAACACATTTTAAGAATATTGGATTGGAATTTCATAATTAAGAATACTACTTTTGGGATGCCTGGGTGGCTCAGTTGGTTAAGCATCTCACTCTTGGTTTTGGCTCAGGTCATGATCTCACAGTTCATGAGTTCAAGCCCCACATGGGGCTCCATGCTGACAATGTGGAGCCTGCTTGTGATTCTCTCACCCACCCCCCTCTGTCCCTGCCCAACTTGCACATGTGCATGCTTTCTCTGAAAATAAACAAAAAATTAAAAAAAAACGTATTTTCATTTATATTTCTATTAGTGTTTATCTCACAAATTTTAGTTTATATCATAATAACTAGAAAGTCAGTGGAGTGTAAACCACCTTCTTGGTACATTTTAGTCTCTATCTTCATTCAAAATTTTAATAAACTAAGTTAGAATCATTGGCACAACTAAGGTTTCAGTTAAATCTAAACAAAAACTGAACACACAGCAAGGGGCAGGAAGATCGTGCATCAGTCATGTGCTGCTGTAAAACACTGAATTCTTATGTTCATAAATGTATAACATTCAGGTACAGAAACTCAATACATCAAAACCACATACAGTGAATCACAGTACTCTTGACATACATAGAAATAGGTCTGTTTGAAGATATTTATCAACCACAATTTTATTAGAATTGTGGACTGAATGGCAACCTGTACTGAAAGTTTATGTTTCTACTAAGAGACATGATATGATAGAGTAGGAATGGAATGTAGGCATTAGAAGTCAATGTTTGAAAAGATGTTTTACCCACGTAACTTATTTGCCTAATCATTCTATTCCTCCGGAGATAGTATAGAATTGACAAATGCAATGTTCTTCTAGGCATGAAGTATTTTGCTGTATTCATACAGAAATTGTAACCTCACCATTTGATTTCAGTTAGAGACTTTTTAAGCACTGCTTAAAATTTTACAACACAGATAAGCAATTCAAAATGGAAATGTACAGTTATAATCAAAATATTTTTGAAAAATTACCAATTTGGGTTTTTTTTTTAATTTTTTTTAACATTTATTTATTTTTCAGACAGAGAAAGACAGAACGTGAACGGGGCAGGGTCAGAGAGAGGGTGACACAGAATCTGAAACAGGCTCCAGGCTCTGAGCTGTCAGCACAGAGCCCAACGCGGGACTCGAACTCACGGACCGTGAGATCATGATCTGAGCTGAAGTCGGCCGCTTAACCGACCACCCAGGCGCCCCCATTATTACCAATTTGTAGTAGAGCATCACATAAATGACTCTTTGTCCTGATTCCATTCCAGCGCATTCTTCTCATGGGTGCCCAACCTTACTGTGACACAATGCACACAGAAGCAGTGAGGCATGGGGAATGACAGGTACCTAAATGTGAATCCTTCTTTCAAGAGTTTGAGCTCTTTCCACAGGATAAATCAGTTAACATCTGAGATAATTATATCTACTTTCAAGCAAGATTATGAAGACTGGAGAGAATATAAATTGACCAGCCGTACTTAGCTCATACTAGATAAAATTGTGAATGTTTTTATTAGGTGGTCCAAAAAAATCCTATATATGTCCTCTAAGAAAGTATCTTTCATCTTTATAAGATGGCCAAGAATTAAAGAACAGAAATATTTGGCAGAATTATGGAGAATGGAGAATCTTCCTTAGAAAAGCAGTAGAAAAAGAATTTGTATTTAAATAGTGCCTATTTTTCCCTGGTTGCTTTATATATTTTGTATCAAAATTCTACAAAAATATTATAAAGTAGGTTTTTTGTTTTGTTTTGTTTTTTAACTCCTGATCTTCCAAAGAGGATATTGTGGCTCTAGGAGCTTAATGCACTTTTCTTCTTGACACCAAATCCGGTGTTCATGCTTCCTTAGGCTGGGCTCTAGAATCTCTATGTATGTTGTCCATAATTCAGGAAATACATTTAGTGGGAAAAGCCTAGACCTGCCTTCTAGTGAAGGGCAGAAGACATGTCTACAGGAGCATGAAACGGAGGGCATTAAGACTTCCTGTCCAAACTTCTGCCAAAGAAGGCTGCTGGTATACAATTGTGGTAACTTCTACAAAATATATTGATATGTATATCTTTGTGTATTTTAGATATACCCACACATTTGTATTTTTAAATATACATATTTTTTACTTCAATATAAACAAAAAAAATCAACATCCAATGTGCACTTATAACAAAGTATTCTGGACCTCGCATTAGGGAGTAAGACAGAGCTCATTAAATTAAATGGCATTTAAGCTTTGACCTGAAAGACAGAAGAATCTAACCAGAACTGCATGGCAATAGAAAAACTGAACTGTGTACAAAACGGTATAGGGGTCAAGGAAGTGTTCACAAATGGAGGAGGAGATTGGGATCCCAGGCAGAGTGTCATTGGAATAATCTGGACAGGGCAAGATGCTTCTAATAGGTTTAGTTTGTTAGTGCAATGGGAAGACTTACTAAAAATACATGAAGTAAATAACTTTACAAGAAAGCAAATGTTAAAATCTCACACCTTAAGTTAATGTTAGTCATAACCCAACTTTTTGCAGGAGTAAAAGTTCTTCTTTATGATTAGAATACTTTAAAGAGAGGTCCTGCTGTGAGAAAAGTTTAATTGGTTGTTTTCTATATTCTGTGAAATGCACTTTTAAGAACTTGCTCCTTGGCAGCAAAATTGGCATTTTGCAATGTGTGTGGAGCCTGTATTATAATGAGACATAGGGACCTTTTCAGGGATAGAGCAACACAGCCTGTTGAACATTTATATTCAGTTTTCTAAATAATTAAGAACAGAATTTCCCAGATTAGCTCAAGAGCGTCTTCTGGTCTCTGATTAAGAACTGGTTGGCAGACAGAATAAGGAATGTCATTGAAGTCTGCACTATCTTGATTACTTACAAAATTTAAGTATTTTGTAAGTAATTTAAAGCAATTGTTTAAGGCAATTATTCTTAAAGTGTCATCAACCAACCAGCAGCCTCAATATCACCTGGGAATCCATTAGAAATGAACATTCTTAAAAATAAAAAGGGGGCACCTGGGTTGCTCAGTCAGTTGAGTGACTCTTGATTTCACCTCAGGTCATGTTCCCAAGGTCATGGGATCAAGCTCCACACTGAGCTGCTTAAGATTCTCTTTCTCTCTGCCCCTCTCCCCCACTTGCATTCTAAGGTAAAAAAAAAAAAAATGAAAATTCTGGGGTCCCACCTCAGATCTACTGAATCAAAATCCTGAGGTAAATCCAGCACTGTGTTTTATAACCCTTCCACGTGATTCCAAAAAACACTTAATTTTGAGAACCAGTACTTAGAACTTCCTCCCACCTTATTACTAATCATCAGGGAGATGCAAATCTGAACTACAATAAAGATATCACCTTACATCAGAATGAGTGGAATCAAAGAAAGAAATAAGTGCAGGTATATATGTAAACTGATGAAGCCACTGTGGAAAGCAGTATGGAGGTTCCTAAAAAAATTAAAAATAGAATTACTATATGATCCAGTAATTCCACTGGTGGGTGTTCATCCACAGAAAAGAATACTAATTCAAAAAGACATATGCACCACTACATTCACTGCAGCATTATTTACAATAGCTAAGATATGGAAGCAACTCAAGTGTCCATCCATAAGTGGATAAAGAGGTGGTATATATACCATGGAAAATTACTCAGCCATAAAAAATGCAATCTTGCCATTTGCAACAACATGTATGAGCTGGAGGGGAATGCTAAGTGAAGTCAAGGAAAGATAAATAACATGATTTCACTTAAAAATGGACAAAAAAAGACTCAGAACTGGTAGTTGCCAAAGAGAAGGGGGGAAATAAAGTAGGGGGATGGGTGAAATAAAGGGGATTAAGAGGAGATCCTGGGTGGCTCAGTCGGTAAGCGGTAAGCGTCCGACTTCAGCTCAGGTCATGATCTCACGGTTTGTGAGTTTGAGCCCCGCATCGGGCTCTGTGCTGACAGCTCAGAGCCTGGAGCCTGCTTCAGATTCTGTGTCTCCCTCTCTCTCTCTCTCTGCTCCTCCCCCACTCTGTCTCTCTCTCTCAAAAAGAAATAAACATTAAAAAAAAAGTAAAGGGGATTAAGAGCAACAAACTTCAAGTTATAAATCATGGAGATAGAAGATACAGCATGGAGAATTAGTGATAATATTGTAACATTGTATGGTGAGTATACTCATTGTGGTAAACACTGAATAATGTATAGAATTGTTTAATCAATACATTATATACAACTAACGTTGTATGTTAGGTTAAAGTAGAATTTTTTTTTTTTTTACCTATTAGTTGGAAACTGCATAAAAGAAATCACACATATCCAAGGACCACTCAAATGCATGTAGTCCCATCTCTGTATGGTTTTTGTACATTATCAACATCAGTAGTCTGTACATTACATTCTTTCTCTTAAAACAATGTGAATCAGTAATCACACTCCCCTTATCCCACTCCAGCATTACCTCCTCTGATTTCGTCAACTCCTGGCTATCTGGCTTCCACCCCAGAGACTACTTCTCTTTGGTAATTCCTGTGAGCTCCTCACTTAATGCGTCTTAAAAATTGCATGCCTGCTTATTATCTATGTCCTACTAGAATGTAATTGCTTGCTACTAGGTGATTTTACTGTGTTGTTCACTATTCTATTTGTAGCAGCTGGAAAAGTACCTGGCAGAGATTACTTGCTCAACAAAATGTTTTAAATGGCAAAGAAAATAACTTGCTTTCAATTCCTCGGGTACTCTACAAGGTTAACACACTTCATTAACATCAGTATTCAAAATCATGAAATCTCCACCATGGACTTCAATAGTACTTCAGTGTCTGGCTCTCTCTATATGGTTCTCAGTCTTCTGTTTTCATTATACCTTGCTGGAGATTCTTTTTCTCTTTGTTTTGCAACCTTATCCATTCATAGAGGCACAAAATGATGGTAATTCAAGAAGGCAAATTTTGAAATCAGATCCTATGCAAATTACATGCTATGAGCCTTGCTTATCTCATCTGTAAATTGGCATCCTGATATTATTTATCCTGTGGTATTTTGAATACTAGATGAAATTCCAAATTATAGCAACTAACCCTTACTACGTTTTGTCATTGTTCCTCTGCAAATAATGGAAATCACTAACCTCCAACTTTTAACTTTTTCAGATCTACATTTTCAACTTCCTGATGACCAATACAGATTTTTTAACTTTCTATTCAACTTGTTACCACCACACTGATTAGTTTTCCTCTTCTTTCAGATGACTTGGGAACCCTTGGCTCAACTGCTCACTTCTCATCTTCAACATCCAGTCAATCAGCTGTATTTAAGTTACATGATCATCTTTTCATGTCCAACCACCCCCCAATTTTTCCCATTTCCATCATGACCTCACTGGTGTAAGATCTGGAGATGGGCCCTTTACAACAGTCAGCAAAGCAAATGCTTCATGAATTCCCTCCAGAATCCCTTATTCCACCAATCTGCAGCCAGAATGTTTCTTTAAAAGACAAATATATTGAGACCACCAAATGCCTTCTCATGGTCCTCAGAAAAAATGAATGTAATTACTACTTCAGTCCAGTAATCTCAAGCTGGTTTAGCACAATCCCAGCCCTCTAATGTACAGAGAATATATATTCCTCCACAAAGCATGCTAGAGATCTTGAGGGCACATACACACTAGGATGGCCACAAAAG
Source organism: Herpailurus yagouaroundi (assembly GCF_014898765.1). Taxonomy (NCBI): domain Eukaryota; kingdom Metazoa; phylum Chordata; class Mammalia; order Carnivora; family Felidae; genus Herpailurus; species Herpailurus yagouaroundi. The sequence goes on from NW_024412405.1 coordinate 20,181,782, forward strand.
GCATCCAACAATGCTTATGCACATCCCATCTCCTGGATACAAGTGAGAAGGCCCCATATGGTCCCGAACAGATATCCTGAGTGCTTAAGGTGGCCTCATGCAAATGAATATATTTTCTAAGCCCCATACTACACCTGAAACCAATTTTTACCATACTGTTAACTATCTAGAATTTAAATAAAAACACCTAAAAAAGAGAAATTCATAACATGATCTACAGCATCCTTCCTTGTCTAGCCCTTACCAGTCTCTTCAGTCTCCTCTAATACCATGAGCCCTCTTATTGTCTTCTGAAGTCACTACTGGACCTAAACCAGTTTCTCATACTTGCCAAGCCCTGTCCTGCCACTGGAGTTGGGCAGGCTATTGGTACAGTTTGAAATACCCTTCTTTTCTTTCTTCACCTCAGTTAACCCTCACTGCTCCTTCTCAGCTGCAGCCATTACTCTCCTCTCCTTGACAGGGTAAAATAATTCACTATATAACACTTTAATAGCACTATATTCTTAGGTGCAAGATTTATCGTAAGCATTCCATAAAAGTTAATGAAACCAGAATTAGTAAATACTTTAATAAATTATTTTTGTAGGGTCTGTGGTCTAAATTTGCAATTGTTTATGGGTCGCCCCCCCCAACTATTGCTGATCTGCCAAGAATGAACCTTTCATTTTTTTTACTCTAACAAACTTCATGACTCAAATTTCTTCCCTAGACAATTTTATATTTCCTGCTAAATCTGATGTTAAATTCTGAAATGTCAAATATGGTTAAGTTCCTTCCCTGCTCAACATCCTTCATTTGTTCTTCATATGTGTAAGGAATAGATACAAGTGTCTTAGCATGATAAGGTTCTTTCTAGTCTGAACTCTATCTTTCCCGTATTTACCAACTCACACTATCTCCAACAAAGTACCTTCAGAATTACCTGAATCAACATATCTGCTTTACCTGATATATACTTCAAGCTCCCATGGGTTAAAGCATATGTACAATAAAAGCTGAAAATCCACCGGACTTGATACAGGGCAGAATTAAAGAACTAAACAGTCTGGGCAGACGTAACTTCCCTTCACATCTCAGGGAGAATTTCCCTCCTAGATACATGTTTGACCACCCCACTTTTGCTTCTCTATGTATTTTCTCTTAATATCTGTTCTCGTTTTTAAGTAATGTGGTTTCACTGGAAAACATGTTGTAAATAAGTGCTATTGGTTGTAGTATTCATCATTATAGTACCTTAGAAACCAGTCAGAAAAAAAGAGTGCCACAGCCACATTTTGCTGAGCATGGTCAAGAACTTGCTGTTTCAGACTGTTGGCAAGGAAGAAGTCTCCTATGAGGATGCACACATGTGGCGGTTTGCCACAGTGGAACTGACAGATAAGCCTGTGGATGAGGCTCTACGGGAAGCATTGCCCAAAGCCATGAAGTACGTGGGAGGCCCCCAGGACAAGGGAATTGGGATGGGGATGACAGTTCCTATCTCCTTTGTTGTATTTCTCAGTGAGGATGGTTCCCTACAGAAGAAATTTAAGAAGTCTGGTTCTGGATTCCAAACCAGTTTCAGAGCCACCTGCCAGTTTGCATCGATGAAAGCATTAAGATGAAGAGGGAACACATCTATTCCCTGCAGTTTGGTGGCTACACCGAGCAAGCAGACTGCACAGCTCATGCCGCCCAGCTACGGACCACCTTGGAGGGCACAGCCACGTGCCAGAGTGACATCTACTTTTGCACTGGGTAGGACTCTCCCATGAAGCCATACGGGCATCACAATGAGATCTGACTGGTGAAAGCACGAATAATTCACGGACCCAGAACTTCCTGGATGTGTGCTTCTGTGTCCACTTCCTCAGGGGAGAAGGAGGAAGCAAAGTTTGCAACTGTATCTCCAGCTTAACCAAGTCTTCTTCAAAGCTGGTTAGAGTTAGTTGTCTGAAATGAGCATAGTCTATCTATGCTCTCCTTCTTGTGGTGGGTATAATACAGCCAAGATAGGCAGCATCCCTCTGACCAGAAAAAATCCAGCAACATTTTCCCAGCTAGCTGGGTCGCTAAAAATGGATGTTTTAAAAATTACTGAACATGTATTTTTGTCATTGAGGGAAAAATGTGGTTTGTGCATGATCTTTCATCTGTGATTCTTATAAGGCCTTTGTCTAAAAACAAACAGAAGATCTTTGACTTAAAAAGAAAAAAGAATTGGATATTTTCCTTATAGGGACAACTGGATATGATGGAGTAGTTCAAAGCACTTCTGCAATATTTAACTCAGTGCTGACTGTATATGCAACACTGTTAAGACCTAAAGGAAGATTATAAAGGTGATTATACACAAAATACTGTCCTAAAGAAGCTTCGTGTCTCCTGAGGTTCCAGAAGAAGCAGGCATAGGATTGTATTCAACACAAGGTGCACAGTGTAATGTGCCAAAAGTTCTATAAAAACTAAGTGCTTTGGCAGTGCCTGAAATGGAAAAAAGATTTTTTACTGAGATGACTGGATCTGACTTAATGATGTAAGTGACATTTGACCTGAGTCGAAGACAGTGGAAGATTTGATTAGCCAGAAACAGGGAAAGACGTCACCCCAGGCTAAGGGAGAAGTAGGAGGTGGAGCAGTGTCCACAGGGCGTGACCTCTTTGGAGAAAGGCAGCTAGAACAGAGCTGAGGTTCACATAGGTCTTCTGTAAGAAAAGTGATTCATATGGGAGATGAGGTTCAAAGGACAGATTGGGGTCAGACTGTGAAGTCACAGATACCATGTGAAGACATTTTTATGACCACAGCAAGGGACAATAAGAAACAACATTTTTTTTTTTTGTTATTCTTTTAAAATGATCAGGATTTAGTTGTAGCTATTCTACCATCTCTAGGACATTAGGAAACACAAACTGTTTTAGCCTCAATCTCCTATACAATAAAATGAAACCTATTAACTATGTGGTGTGTTTTTTGTTTTTTGTAATTTACTCTATGCCAGGCTTTGTTCTGGAGCTGGTGATACAGCAGTGAAAGAAAGAAAAAAAAACTCCATACTTGTATGCACATTAAATTTTTGAGGAAAATCAAGTAATAAACCCATACACAGTATGTAACATGGAGAGAAATTCCACAAGGGGAACGACAGCAGAATTGGGGGGGTGGGTAGAATGATGGCGGCCATGATTTTAAATAAGGTGTTAGGGTAGGTCTGAAGAGGAGATTGCTGATCAGGTTCCCAAGTGGTTTTGTGGTGTTCAGAGTCCAGGCAGACGAGACAGCAAGTGCAAACCAGCTGAGAACGAAGTGTGCAGCAGTAAAGTGGTCGAATTTCAGCTATTTGGAAGGTATAGGCTACAGTATTTTCATACGGATCAAATGTGAGATGTGAAAAGTAGTCTGGGATAAACGAAGGTGTCCACTGAAAGCACACTTGACTCAAAGGTGTCAGAACACAGGAGGAGGAACTGGTGAGGAATAGAATCTGGAGTTTTATTGGAGGCTCTTTAGACATACACATGGAGATTTCAATCTGTCTTACTCGCCGTTTCTCTGGACTGATCTCATACTCAGTCAAGCTCATATACCATCTGTGCATTCACTGATGGTTCCTAATGTGTGCGCCCAACTTTAACTTTACCTTGAACTAAAGATACTCATCTTTTGAGTTTGGGAGTGTAGGAGATCAGTCCCAGAGAAACAGAGAATAGAAAATAAGACTGAGTACAGAACCTCTGAGTTTTATCATGCATTAGTGTTGAGACAATGAGGGTCTGATATTAACACCTGAGGAAGAATGGTGAGGAAGAAATAAAGAGTATTCTGGAAGGAAGGTGGAGAAAGCACATCAAGAAGGAAGGAGTGATCAACGAGGGCATGTGCAACCAATAACTCAAAGAATAACTCAAGGAAAACTCAGGACTTACTAGATTGAACAATATGGAGGCCTTGGTGAAAGCAATCAGGGCAGTTTGAGGAAGAATGGTAATATGGTAGGCTTAAAATCTTTCCTACTAAAAGTTCCTTATACCGTAAGACTTTAGTAAAACACCCAAAATATTAACAAAAAAATTTAGCTTTTTAAACATTAAAAAATTTTAAACATTTAAGAATGTGAAGGAAATTTTTGAAGGCCAAACCAAAAAAAACAGAAAGGGAATTATTATTTCTAGGACATTCTGTCACATAGCAAACAGCATACCAAGCCTAAAATTATTTTTATTTGCCAATAGCATTATTTGTAACTGCCAAAAACAGACAGGAAGAACAAAAAATCTAGGCCATAAAATTGCCTGGAGCTGGATTAAAGACCCTAATATAACACTGGGAATCTAGCAGAGAGCTAAATCGTCAATGAAAAGGTGATGTAAGACACGTGCGCATGCATGCGCGCGCGCGCACACACACACACACAAAACACTTATTTGTTACAAATTTGGCTCTAGTCAAGAGAAAATATACTAAGTACTTTTAGATCACAAGTCTTAGTTCACACGTTTTGAGGCCTAAATACATTCTTCAGAGTTTCTATCCTCAGTCTTACTTGGTTTCTAATTAAATCCTCAATTGGAAATGTTTTCAAATATCCCGAAGCAAATATCGTTTTTTTCCTACAGGAATTATGCTCATCTGGGGCCACAAAGAATTCTTGTAAATTTCCAAATACAAAAAAATAAAGAAATAGACAAGGGAAAAAGACACCATAAATGAAAGTCAGCCAAAAAAAAAAAATAAATAATAATAACAAAATGAGAGTGGAGATGCTATCCTATGGGATGTTTAGAGAAATTCTCACAGTAAGGCAGCTTTCCACCCAGGCTTCAGACTAAATATTTTATTTGGGCCTATTATCCAGTTTAATTTTTTTCTTCGGCTACATAAAATCTTTTAAACTCTTAGATTGAGTATTCAAGTTCAGTTATTACACTTCACAACTTTATAAGTATAACCCATTTGATTTCTAACTTTTTTTTTTTTTTTGAGAGAGACAGAGAGAGATTAAACACATGAACAGGGCAGAGGGAGAGGAGACAGAGAATCCCAAGCAACCTCCATGCAGATACTGACACAGGGCTTGATCTCACAACTGTGAGACTATGACCTGAGGTGGAATCAAGTCAGCTCAACTGACTGAGCCACCCAGGTGACCTTTAACCCATTTGACTTTAAAAATTTTTGGGGCGCCTGGGTGGTGCAGTCGGTTAAGCGTCCGACTTCAGCCAGGTCACGATCTCGCGGTCCGTGAGTTCGAGCCCCGCGTCAGGCTCTGGGCTGATGGCTCAGAGCCTGGAGCCTGTTTCTGATTCTGTGTCTCCCTCTCTCTCTGCCCCTCCCCCATTCATGCTCTCTCTCTGTCCCAAAAAGAAATAAAAACGTTGAAAAAAAAAATTAAAAATTTTTTACTTCCGTAAAATTCTCTCAAAGTATTTTGTTTTCTCAAAAATTTTTAACATTTTAATGAATTACTAACAGTGTCTTATTAAACCAATCTTGATCTTCAGGTATCTTTGTTGTGTTTTTATTTTTGGCTTTTGATATCCATCTTTACCTGTGGATATTCCAGGTAAGTTTGATTTAATTACAGATGTGTTTAAAACATTGCAGAGAAATTTTAAAGACCTCAGTCATCTTCTCTAAAGGGAATTTTTGTTTTTAATATGCATTTAGGGGAGGGGCAAATGTCAATCTGAGTAGAGTTTAAGTTAATTTGTAGCTAGGCTTATCTATTTGTTATTCCTTCTCTTCCTCACATTCTCTACCACATTCAAAGTATTTACCAAGACCTCTCATCTTAGCTCTGCAATCCAGTTTTGTTCCTTATTCTTGTAGGATGCTCTGAAGATTTCAGCCACTAAACCTCCCATTTTCCATACCCCACCTAACTTCTCAAACTTATGACTCCTGATTAATGCCTAGAAGGCAGGCCTAGAATATTCGGTTCACTGTTCTTAAAGAACACTCTCCCTTGTTAACATTTGAATTTCTTCACACATTACTTTAAAATGTTTCTATATTTTTTGTGTTTTTCTTCTATGTAAAGGAACTGCTCTAAAATATAAGCCAGATAGGAAACGGTCAAAATCCTAGAGGACAACACAGGCAGCAACTTCTTATTAGGAATGTCTCCAGAGTCAAGAGAAACAAAAGCACAATGAACTATTGGGACTTCATCAAGATAAAAAGCTTCTGCACAGCAAAGGAAACTATCAACTAAAAGTCTATAGAATGGAAGAAGTTATTTGCAAATTACATACGTGATCAAGGGTTAGTATTCATAATCTATAAAATATTTATCAAACACAATACCCCAAAAACAAATGACCCAGTTAAGAAATGGGCAGAAGAGGGGCGCCTGGGTGGCTCAGTCAGGTGAGCATCCAACTTCGGCTTAAGTCATCATCTTGCAGTGAGTTCGAGCCCCGCATTGGGCTCTGTGCCGACAGCCTGGAGCCTGTTTCAGATTCTGTGTCTCCCTCTCTCTCTGCCCCTCCCCCACTCATGCTCTGTCAAAAATAAACAGAAAAAAAATTTAAGAAATGGGCAGAAGACATGAGTAGACATTTTTCCAAAGACAACATCCAGACGGCCAACAGACACAGGAAAAGATGAACATCATTCATCATCAGGAAGATGCAAATCAAAACCACGATGAGATACCACTTTACACCTGTCAAGATGGCTAAAATTAACAACTCAGGAAACAACAGATGTTGGTGAGGATACAGAGAAATGGGAACCCTCTTACACTGTTAGTGGCAATTCAAAGTGGTACAGCCACTCTGGAGAACAGCATGGAGGTTCCTCAAAAAGTTAAAAGTACAACTACCCTATGATCCAGCAATTGCACTATTAGGTATTTACTGTATAGATCTAAAAATTCAAAGGACACACACACACACCCAAATGTTTGTAGCAGCATTATCAACAATAGCCAAGTCTTGGAAAGACTCCAAATGTCCATCAATTGATGAATGGATAAACAAAAATAGCATATACACAATGGAATATTACTCAACCATCAAAAATTGTGAAATTCAGCCATTTGCAACAACATGGAGAGTATTATATGCTCAGAAAAACAAATGAGAAAAACACATTGTTTCACTAACATGTAATTTAAGAAACAGATGAACATAGGAAAATGGAGGGGAAAAAAAGCAAATCATAAGAGACTCAACTATAGAGAACAAATTGAGGGTTTCTGGAGGGAAGGTGGGTAGGGAATAGGTGATGGATATTAAGGATGGCACTTATTGTGTTGAGCACCAGGTGTCATATCTAAGTGGTTAACCACTAAATTCTACTCCTGAACCGAAAACAAATGAAAAATAAAAACAAAACAAGTAAAAAAAAAAAAAATAAATAAGCCAGTCTATGTCCACAAATAGCCCAAAGATAAAGTTTTACCTCTAGGAAGACAACCAGAAATGTAATTGCGAAAAATTTACAGAGAAATTCAGATATTCCATTGATGCTCTACTCTGTGGCCAACCTTGGTATCGGCATTCATTTTATTATTTTTATGCCGGACACACACATATAAGTACTACATAATCTGTAACATGGATCCTGTATTTTAACAGGAAAAAGGTGGAGAGTTAAAGAAATGGGAATCAGCAAGTACAGACAAGGTTTTTTATTTCATTTCAAAGGGGAAATTGAGAACTTGGACATTGCTTACAAGGATTTAAAACAGAAAGAGCCTTTTTAAGACACGGTCTACGATCCAGAACGTCTCCACGCTGACATGGGGTGGTATGAAGATCGCATTAATCATGTAAAAAACAAAGCAAACCATGAATACTTTTTTTTTTAACGTTTATTTATTTTTGAGGCAGAGAGAGACAGAGCATGAACGGGTGATGGTCAGAGAGAGGGAGACACAGAATCTGAAACCGGCTTCAGGCTCTGAGCTGTCAGCACAGAGCCCGATGCGGGGCTCGAACTCACAGACTGTAAGATCATGACCTGAGCTGAAGTTGGACGCTTAACCGACTGAGCCACCCAGGCGCCCCAAACCATGAATACTTATAACAAGAGTATATATTTAAGTTTCTTTCTAGCCTTATTATTTAAGAATTCTAGTTGTAGGGAGAAGAGATGGTAAGGAAAACAGGAAAAGGGTCTTGGAAAATAGAAAGATGAGGTGAGGGAAAGTGGGAAGTTTATAACAATTCTTGGATTTCTAAGCTCCATAACTGAAAGGAAAGCAAGACAGCTCTTTATGTATTAGAGAAGGTAATGTCAGTTTACTATATTAACACCTAGTTCCAGGTCCCAATGAGGAAAGTAATAGTCTGCTTGGGAAATTACTTTGATATGGTGTGTAAGTTGGTATTGATGTCCATCATACCTATGATTATCCTATGCTATGGCAATATGGTAATTTTAACGGGCAGGCTGCTAGATAAACTTACATTCTACTTGAATTCAATATACCACTTAATCCTGAGCTATTTACAGGTCAGCTCAAAGCAAAATACTTTTTTTTTGCCATACTTAAGTGTCCTAATTTCTTTCTCTTAAAGAGTACAATTATCCAAAATTGGTGTTCAGATAGAGAATAGACAGAGCAAAATAGACAAAATTCACATAATCCACAGGGGATGTTATCTCACTGGGATTGCTAGTTTGCATTAACTTGGTAAATTTGGATTCCAAGAGCAATGCAGCTCTGCCTGAATTGGGGAATATTTGTCAGTTAATTATTCAATGCTGTTCTGAATAGTCCCCTAGGTATAAAACTGGAACCTCTGTCAGAGAGAAAGTTAAGTAGTTATGAAAATATGAGAAATTATGGGAGGATAAATTACATTTCACCTAACATTAAACTGTTGATCAACTATCAATACTAATGTTTTCCTAAAGGGGAGAAAACCTTACAATAAAGAATGTTTTTAAGACAAATTACCTTACTATAAAATGTGCCATATCCCATTTGTGTTTCACTGTATTCTAGAGCTATCAGTCTTATGAAGCAATAAATTTCTGTTCTATACTCCATGAGCTCCTGTGATAACATTTTATATTGCTTGTCTGCTGCCTGAAGGAGGAGGGTAAAATATTATTTCAAGGTGCATTTTGCATCCAAGGAGACTAGACCTGTTTATTACAGTAGTCCTATTTGTTACTCTAGGGCAATGGTTATTAGATATGAAACAAAATGAGAAGGATTGGTTTCTCTTCCCCAAGGAGAGACGAAGACACAAAAGAAGGAAAAATGGGAGGGGAAGATAAACCAGTGAAATCTTGGGAGGTGGACACTAAGTGGGCGATTGTCTATTGAGGCAATCTGTCCCTCGAGAGGTGACTGGCTGAAATGCCTTAATATCAACAAGCAATATTAAATACTTGCTCTGAGACAAGGGCTGTAATTCTAACCATGTCGCCCTCAAATATTCACTATTCCTGCAGATGTGGTGGTTTTGTTCATGTGGTCCATGAGGAGGTGGTTAGGTGACATGTTTGATGTTCAGGTTTGAGTTGTGTTTTCTCAAAATTCATAGGTTGAAGTTCTAACCCCTGGCACTTCATCAAGTAACCTGATTTATTAAGAGGGTCATTGCAGATATGATTAAATAGGGTAAGCCTCTAATCCAGTAGGTCTGGCATGAAGACACCTATAGAGAAGAGGATATTAAGATAGAAAAAGAACACCATCTGCAAAGAACACCCAAAATTGCTAGCAGTTTACCAGAAGCTGGAAGACAGGCATGGAACAAATTTTCCCCCAAAAACTCTGTAAAGGAACCAATCCTCACACAATTTGATCTTAGACTTTTAGCCTCCAAAACTGTGACACAATAAATTCTACCAACTACCCAGTTGGTGATATTTTGTTATTGTAATGCTAGCACGCTATTTTTTTTTTTAACATGGTGAAAAAAATTAGCATGAAAGGAATCTTTTCTTCAGAAGTGGAATCAGGGGCGCCTGGGTGGCGCAGTCAGTTAAGCGTCCGACTTCAGCCAGGTCACGATCTCGCGGTCCATGAGTTCGAGCCCCGCGTCAGGCTCTGGGCTGATGGCTCGGAGCCTGGAGCCTGTTTCCGATTCTGTGTCTCCCTCTCTCTCTGCCCCTCCCCCGTTCATGCTCTGTCTTTCTCTGTCCCAAAAATAAAATAAACGTTGAAAAAAAAAATTAAAAAAAAAAGTGGAATCACCTGGTAATTTCAGGTCCTCTAACAGATGGGATTTGATGTGTAAAATTTTATTGGGGGAAAGGCCTATGGAAGAAAAAGGGGGTGAGGTGGGGAGAGTTAACTACATGCAAGTCTAACTCCTATGAAAATAGAGTGGGGAGGAAAGAAGGACTGGGTGAAGGAGTCTTGGAATAGAGCATATTTCTAAGCAAGGTTAAGATAGGTTAACAGAGAATCTTCTACCTTAAGTAACGTATCACAGGAGTCCCAGGTCTTGCAGTAGTAAGCTTTCATAGAATCCCTGTTGTGCTTACTCACAGAGAAGCCTGAGGACAGTGTGACCTCAATACAAATGCAACAGTGGATAGATAAGGGTGGCAGTTGGGCTGTCCATTAACTATGTTCCCCACAGCATGATATATCTGAGCGACACAGTTCCCTGGTTGCCACACTGGAGGATCTGAAGATCCCTTAGAATATTTCTTGAAGGTCAGCTAGAAGTTATCTGTTTATGGTACTCCAGCTATCATGGTGATATCTTTTTGATCAGGAGATGGCAAACAATGGCCTATGGCCCAAACCCAGCTACTGTTCTCTTTTTGTATGACCTTTGGACTAACACTGGTTTTTAAAGAGTAAAGAAAAAAAAAAAGGAAATGAAAAAGAAGAGGAAGAGAAGACCCAAGAGACTATGTGACCCACAAAACCCAAGATACTTAATATCTGGTTCTTTACAATATCTGGTTCCAAAAAAAAAAAAAATAGCTTACTTTTATTTTAGAAGTTACCAACAGCCATTAGTATTGGGGTTCCACACATATCAGGTTGGCCTGTTTCAGCCAGTTATCCCTAGACCACCTAGGTCTATGGAAGTAAGCCAAGTTGGGCATGATTCAGTGAGGTGGAGCGGATAGGTTGTACTCTTTAAAAGGAAGGGATATGGAATCATTAGGCACAACATATCTGTCTTCTGGCAGTCACATATTAGTTCAAGCTTCACATCATTTTCTCCTTTCCAGATAAGAATTTTCATGTTCTGTATGATAGGTGTGGCCAGTTCACAGCCACTGACCTAAGAAGTGGGTGATGGTGGCCAGTGGTCTATCATCCAACCTTACCCACTGGATGTCAACCTATGCTAAATTCAAGCCAGTTCATCTTTATAGTCCTTTTAGATCTCAGAAAAATTAGTGTGTGCTATTTTTTTTTTTTTTTTGAGAAAGGGTATGCACATAGGTGAGGGGCAGAGAGAAAGGAAGAGAGGGAATCCGAAGCAGTCCCTGCACTGTCAGTGAAGAGCCTGACACGTGCTCAATCTAATGAAATGTGAGCCCAAATCCAGAATCAGATGCTTAAATGACTGAGACACTGAGGTGCCCCAATGTATGCTATTTAAGATTTAGATCTAGGTAAATATTGAATCAACCATTTTAAAGTTATTAGCAAAGGAACAGATGTGTAGTTTTTTATTGTGAGTGAAGTGTAGGAGGTGGCTTTTGAGAAAAGGAACATTATGTATTAAAAGGATCAGTCAAGCTGCTGGAATGTGAATACACTATATAAGGGAATATAGAAAGTCCAGAAATAGACCCAAGTGCACATATGCAGCCTATATGTAAGTAATCACTAAACCTATTCAGTATCAACCATCACTTTCTTGTCCTACCAGCCTTAGGCTCAGTTCATTTTACCTTCTTTTACTCTTTCTTCATGTGACTTCCAGGATAGGGAAAGAATGAACAAATGGTATAGGAATAATTGGCTAACTATTATAAAAGATCTTATTCATTTTCTTATATGCAAAAAAAAAAAAAACAAAACAGGACTTGACTATTACATAAAATATCCATAGAAATTAAGAGCATTTCAAATGAAAGAATGGAAAGAAAGTTACAAAAACAGTTCAGAATTAAGTGTATAGGTGCTCCCAATAATCAAGTATTTCAGGTCTGTTTCAAGAGATGAATTAGGCCCTTAGCATGTATCAATGAAGAGAATAAACCACAAAATAGACCAATTGTGCAATTTATTTCTAGGAAGAGATAAAATAAGCCTAATTATAAACATTATTTACCATTTTAGGTAAGTACACAGGGATCATGAGTGGTGGGGTAGGAGGAGGGGCTTTGCAGAATTAGGAACTGTGGTCTGGGTAAGCTGGGTTGAAAAAGTGAGATGTAAGGAAGGACTGAAGTAATTTAGGCTAGTAGATAATTGGGGAGGGAGTATCCTGGGTAAAGAAAATAATAGAGTTATGTACTATGGTAAACCATGTGCTAAGTACTGTAGGAAAGTAAGGATGGTCCATGTGGCTGGAGCACAGTGAGTAGACCATGAGTCCTGGTCTCAAGAGAAGGTCAGTGAGGTAAGTAGGTTCGACAATGACTGGCCTTGGCGGTATTGTACAGAACTGTGATTTTTTACTAGAAGTAAAATGCAGAGCAGGTGTTAGGTGTTTACAACAGAGAAAAGATCTCACACAACATTTATTTTAGGAAAATTACTCCATAAATCTCTTATAGATACCTCATAAGTGGAATCATGCAATGTTTGCCCATCCATGACAGACTTATTTCAGTAGTATGATGTCTTGTAGGTTCATCCACATTCTTGCAAATATCAGGACCCCCCCTTTATATACGTTTTCTTTATCCATTTATCTAAATGGATCTAAATCTACCTATCTAAATCTAAAGCTATTTAGATTATTTCCACATCTTGGCTATTGTAAATAATGCTGTATTGGAACACAGGAAGGCAGACAGCTCTTCAAGATCCTGATTTTCATTCTTTTGGATATATACACCCATCATGTCTCACCTATTTAAGAACATCACTTTTAGGATCTAGTGTTCCTGAAAGGGCGGGGGGCTGGATTTACTTAGAAATTTGGTAAGATCTGGTAACAGGTGGGAAAAACAAGGGGCAAATGTTGATGGATGGGGAAGTTTTGCTGATAGGAATATGTGAAGTTCTCTGCTGATGGCTTTTATATTGACATAGAAAATAATCCTATTAAGGGTTACAAATGGTATGTGGGTAACCCTGTTTACTGTGTCTGAAAGTGATTTTTGAGGATGAGCACTAAGTTTCTAACACTAGAAGGGACTCTGGTTAGTCTGAGCCCAGGAATCAGAGAAGAAAAAAAGGCTTTAACAATTCAAATGCAAGATTTTCTTCTTCAAACACAAGATTATTAAAGGTGTAAATCAAAGGTCAAAATAAGTGCCAAACTGACCGTTCATCTGAAGACGACATTAGGAGAGAATATTTGGGGGAACCCCAAAGTCTATTTTGCTTATTGGTCTTTAATGCTGTCTTTAAAATAAGGGTTTGAGAATGGAGTATTGGAGAATAGAGGCTACAAAGGCACACAAAGTCTTTCATTCCTCACACAGGTTTGTATTCAGTACAGATGATTACACTGGTTGTTGCAGACCTGAATGTCGAACTCTCGAATTCAAACGTATTTTGTTTGCTGAGATACAGGCACCAAATGACTTACAATGATTCTAGATAGCTCCTATTTAATGTTCTTTAATAAACCCTTACAGATTTCTAATTGAGTTCATGACTTGTCCAAAGATTAAGTACAAGGGTGTTTTTTAAAGTTTGAAATAATTTCATAACTTAAAAGATGTGGTTTATAAAAAAAGATTTTATAATTAAAAAGTTAATTGAAATCATAATTCTGAATTAGAACAAAGACTACTTATAAATTACTATAAAAAGTTAAAAATGAGTATTTTCAAAACATTCAAATGTATTGAGCATTTCAAAACATTCGTTCTTTGTAAATACGTTGCTCTGCAAACATTGTTACTATTTTGTGGGGCAAAATCTTGACCCACATGTATCTAAAGACAAGTTGCTTTTTAAGGTTTCAATTTTCCTTCATACTGCTTTTGAATATTTTATTCTAGATGTTTGATTTAGCTATTGAAGACTAATTGCTTAACTTTAAAAAATAGTGATTAAAGACCTTTACTTTTAAATATATCTTTTTAATATGCCTCTGCATTTATTTTTTATGCACACCTTGTGACCAAGAGTAAGCCACTTCTCATCCAACAACTTCAAGTCCTCATTTGAAAAAGTTGTTTCAGACTACCCATAAAGTACCTTCCAACTTTAAAGCATAATGATTCTATGTGTACTTATTCACAAGTATTTCTGAACTTTTCTGAACTTGTGAAACTTAGCAAGAGCAAGGGCTGGGGATTTTCTAGTTCATGCTAAGTTTCCATTTTGCCAGAAAAGGCTTAAAATACTGAATAAGAATTAAAACTAAAGAATTATTAATTTATATGAGATTAGTTTATATATCCATACAACTTTCTGGAAGATTAAACAGAGCAGAATATAAGTAAATTTTAATTAAAAATCTGTTAAAATATGGTCACTTATAAATGATATATATATATATACGTAAAAGGTAGTGAAATTTAGCCATATTATCTATTATGTCATCAAGGAAAGTTTGTGGGTTATTGATGCTATCTGTACCCAAATGACAGAATTCACACTTATAGAAACACAAACGAGTTGTGAAAAATGTAGGTTATAGAAACATATGATCTTGAAACATTGTCTGCATTTAGTAATGCTTCCTGGTACTTTGGAGTATCAGAACATGTTCAAATTTTTTTTTCCTTGTTTGACAAAAGGACGAATACCAAATACATAGGATTATGGTAAGGATTAAATATACAAACTATTTATGATAAATGGTATTACTTCAGGTTGAACTAGACACATTTCTCCGAGTGCAGATAAGCCATTGTTTGAAAGTTTGTCCACAAAATGGAAAAAATTATGATTCGTAAGTGGCTAGATTTACCTTTGTGCACATTCCTTTTCTTTTAAGTCTGTAACTGCTTAAAATATGTATTTTCTCTTTTGCTTTATTTCTTCCTTTTCCTTCACATTGCCTTCTCCCATCCTTCATTTTTGTTGCTTTTAATAAAGTGTTTGGAGATATTCTATTAGCCAGGGTTCTTCAGTGAAGCAGAACCAACTGGGGGTGTAGATGTATGGATTGTGTGTGTGTGTATATGTATGTACATGTGTGTATGCACGTATTTGAGATTTTGAGGCATTGGCTCATGCCATTGTGGAGGCTGGCAACTCCAAAATTTGCAGTGGAGGTCAAAGGCAGGAGCCCCAGGAAGAGTGGATGCGCTTTAAGCCTGAAGGTCATGTGTGGACACAATTCCCTTGGGAAGCCACTCTTTGGTTCTGCTGAGGCCTTCAACAGATTGGTGGAGCCCTACCCGAATTACAAAGATTAATCTACTTTATTCAAAATCCAACTTAAATGTTAATCTCATCAAAAAACCTCAAACACAGAACAATGTTTGACCATACATGTGGGCACCATGGCCCGACAAAATTGACCCATAAAATTAACCACCCCCCTTTCGAAATTGGTATTCTTTGCAGAACACTTGAACACAATGACAGCATAGAATTCACCCTGTAGGCCATGAGACACAAACACAAAGCATGAGCTTTCAGATGGTGCTTATCAGATATGGTAAAAAACCAAAGTAAATATGGGGGAGGAGAGAGTTCAGTCTTTTCTAAATGTACAGGAACTATTGAGCTGTGAAGAGCTCAGGCAGTAATTCATCACAATCTTGTATTTTAGAAAAGAAGTATTACATTTGTAATATAATGGTTTTATAGTTCTGTTTATCATAGAGAACACTTATAAAAATATGAAAGATAAGTTACGTGCATTGAAAACATCTATAGTTTTATTGCCCGTATTATATAACCTAGAATGACTAGACAGAAGATTAGAAAAAGTAGTAAACGCTAGTAATTTGTATGATTAGCTTTGTGGATTGAGCAGCTTTTGATAACTGAAATTTAACTTGTTATGAGTATTTCCAAAGAAATGCCTTTAGAGCCTAATACAGAAATAGAATTACTGTATTAACAGAAAGAATACTATTTTGAAGGAAATATTAAGTGTCTAGCTCCAGAAATTACTTCTAGTTATTTACCAGGTAGGGATTTCACTTTAAATTCATTTATGTATTATGCTATGGCCTTGCACAACCCCCAAGCTGTTGGGCCGGCATTGATCACCCAATAACTGTGCTAAGCAGTTACTGTGGCTGAAGGAGTGACACAGAACATGCTCTGATCCAATTAAATTGGAGAGTAGATTCTAGTTCCAAGTTTTAGTTTGGATGGATTCCAAGCAGGAAAGAACTCTGAAATTGCTCTCATCATTTCAGAGTAAAGAAAATGCCAATGCTGATGGAGGGAAGTAGCAAGCAAAAAAAAAAAAAAAAAAAAAAAAAGAATGCACAACAATATTGCACAATTTAGAGAAAGAACTCACTACCTCACCATCCTTGCCTCTGAGGACAGTGACAAAGACTTAAGAACTCTCTACAAAGAACTTGGAAAAGTAGAAGTGTACATTCCAGAACAGACCAGAGAATGGGAGACAAGAGCAATGTGGGGCCCAGAGAACAGGCTGAAGAACAGAATTTATCATCTTAGCCACAATAATTAAGGGTTTTTGATATGGGGTACCCTGTGTCCCATCTCCCCTTATCCCCAATTCATATGTTCAAGTCCTAACATCCAGTACTTCAGAATGTGACTGTATTTGGAAATGGCGTCATTACAGGGTAATGCAGATAAAATGAGGTCATATCTAGGTGGGCCCTGGTAGGAGTGGTATCATTATAAGAGGAAGATTAGTACACAATATGTATACATATGAAGACAGTAAGAAGGCAGTGACATGCAGGCCACAGATAGAGGGCTCAAATGAAACCAACCCATTCAACACCTTGGATTCCATCAACTAGAGCTGGAAAAAATGCATTTCTGTTGTATAAGCCACCCTGTCTGGTATTTCATCAGGACAACTCTCATAAGCTAGTAGTTTTACTATTAGCTGCTTGGTTATAATTCATTGGACACATAGCACAGAATGAAATACTGTAGGACACATTTTCTGTTAGTGTCGACAGTTCATTAAAATTATTTTTCATTAGGAGAGACTGAGTGGCTCACTTGGTTAAGCGTCCGACTCGATTTTGGCTCCGGTCATGATCCCTCGGTTCCTGAGATCAAACACCACTGTTGGGCTCTGAGCTGATAGTGTGCAGCCTGCTTTGGATTCTGTCTCCTGATCTCTCTGCCCCTCCCCCACTCACATGCACACATGTGTGTGCACTCTCTCAAACATTTTTAAAAATTTAGAATTGAAAAAATAGTTCTCATTACAAAAATGGAGGTTATTTTTTCATTTTATATTTATTAAGGGTCAAGTTAAATAAGAGTTTTAAGTAACAGTTTTCACGTATGTATAGATTCTCAATTGCATGGTCAATTGTGTTTGCTTCAAGATTTTGAGATCAAGAATAAAATAGACCAGTTAATATGGATCCTTTGGTGGTTCCTATTTGGGTATGCCATTTTCTGTTTTTTGTTTTTTTTTGTAAAATTTTTTTAATGTTTATTTGGGGGGAGGGGGGAGAGGGAGAGCGGAGAACACTTGCATGCAAGGGGGAATGGGCAGAGAGAGGGAGACACAGAATCTGAAGCAGGCTCCAGGCTCTGAGCTTATCAGCACAGAGCCCGACATGGGGCTCAAACTCATGAACCATGGAATCATAACCTCAGCCAAAGTCAAATGCTTGGCTGACTGAGCCACCCAGGCACCTCTGCCATTTCCTGTTCTTATACATGTAGTTTAAATTTAGGAAGTGCCCATATTAAGTAATGAAATTTGAACTGGAGAATAGACAAACAGCCTAGATAATTTCATTGATAAAATGACCTATATATAGGGGAAAATACACGGTTACTAACAAAACATGTTCTAAGAGTGGCACAGTATTTACAATCATTAGGTCACCATACCTTTAAGGCTCTGTAACCAGAGCCTGACTTGGGCATATATCTGTCCATTCTTTTTATTTGTACATTCTACATGTTATTTGTGATAGACTTTTAAATACGCCAAGGGCCTAATTCCAGTATGACTTTTTTTCCACAGCAAACATCACAAATATGTAATAAAGTGAGGCATAGAATTAAATATTGTTTTCCAGTTGGGAATACAGTTCTGAGGATCCCATTTAAAAAAGTATCTACAAATACTGTTAACTTATCATTCTACAAAATTTTTTTTGTTAACAAAGAGCAAAGTATGCGTAGTAACAAAAGCTATGCTTTCACATTAATCATTCTTCAGGTCAAGAGAAAGTTCAACAGACCTTGGCATATATGGTCCACATGAATATTACTGAACACTTATTATGTGACATACCTGAGGCTAGATTTAGGGTGGGGAATTCTTTTGGCCATTTTGACTTTTTTTTTTTTTTTAAGTTTACTTATTTTGAGAGAGAGAGAGAGAGAGAGAGGCAACACAAGCAGAGGAGGGCCAGAGAGAGGGAGAGAGAGAATCCCAGCAAGTTCTGCACTGTCAGCACAGGGCCCTATGGTGGCTCCATCCCCCAAACCGAGGGATCATGACCTGAGCTGAAATCCACAGTCAGATATTTAACTGACTGAGCCACCTAGATGCCCCATGCACTTTGTAACTTGTATAGTCATTCCTTAATTCAGAAATTGTGTGACTGGAAGGAATTCTGAAAGAAAATTTTCTACTATTAGGCAAGATAGAGGCAAAACTCTTGTGAATAATTCCTAGTGCAGAAACAGATACTGGATCAACACATCTGTGTCAATGAAATACATGGGATGAGGGGCGCCTGGGTGGTGCAGTCGGTTAAGCGGCCGACTTCAGCCAGGTCACGATCTCACGGTCCGGGAGTTCAAGCCCCGCATCGGGCTCTGGGCTGATGGCTCAGAGCCTGGAGCCTGTTTCCGATTCTGTGTCTCCCTCTCTCTCTGTCCCTCCCCTGTTCATGCTCTGTCTCTCTCTGTCCCAAAAAATAAATAAACGTTGAAAAAAAATTCAGAAATACATGGGATGATGCTTTTAATTCCCTTGCCTTTGGGGATGTGTCGAGCAAGAGATTGCTACGGCTGAGGTCAGAGAGATCTTTTCCTGCTTTCTCCTCTAAGGTTTTGATGGTTTCCTGTCTTTCAGGTCCTTTATCCATTTTGAGTTTATTTTTGTGAATGGTGTGAGAAAGTGGTCTAGTTTCAACCTTCTGCATGTTGCTGTCCAGTTCTCCCAGCACCATTTGTTAAAGAGACTGTCTTTTTTCCATTGGATGTTCTTTCCTGCTTTGTCAAAGATGAGTTGGCCATACGAAAGTGAATTACTGGGACCTTATGAAGATAAAAAGCTTCTGCACAGCAAAAGAAACAACCAACAAAACTAAAAGGCAACCAACGGAATGGGAAAAGATATTTGCAAATGACATATCGGACAAAGGGCTAGTATCCAAAATCTATAAAGAGCTCACCAAACTCCACACCCGAAAAGCAAATAACCCAGTGAAGAAATGGGCAGAAAACATGAATAGACACTTCTCTAAAGAAGACATCCGGATGGCCAACAGGCACATGGAAAGATGTTCAGCGTCGCTCCTTATCAGGGAAATACAAATCAAAACCACACTCAGATATCACCTCACGCCAGTCAGAGTGGCCAAAATGAACAAATCAGGAGACTATAGATGCTGGCGAGGATGTGGAGAAACGGGAACACTCTTGCACTGTTGGTGGGAATGCAAATTGGTGCAGCCGCTCTGGAAAGCAGTGTGGAGGTTCCTCAGAAAATTAAAAATAGACCTACCCTATGACCCAGCAATAGCACTGCTAGGAATTTATCCAAGGGACACAGGAGTACTGATGCATAGGGGCACTTGTACCCCAATGTTCATAGCAGCACTCTCAACAATAGCCAAATTATGGAAAGAGCCTAAATGTCCATCAACTGATGAATGGATAAAGAAATTGTGGTTTATATACACTATGGAATACTACGTGGCAATGAGAAAAAATGAAATATGGCCTTTTGTAGCAACGTGGATGGAACTGGAGAGTGTGATGCTAAGTGAAATAAGCCATACAGAGAAAGACAGATACCATATGGTTTCACTCTTAGGTGGATCCTGAGAAACTGAACAGGAACCCATGGGGGAGGGGAAGGAAAAAAAAAAAAAAAAAAAGAGGGTGAGGGGGGAGAGCGCAAAAGAAAAGGATAGTGTGAAAAAATGAGAGCAAACTGAGGGTTGGTGGGGGGTGGGAGGGAGGAGAGGGTGGGTGATGGGTATCGAGGAGGGCACCTTTTGGGATGAGCACTGGGTGTTGTATGGAAACCAATTTGACAATAAATTTCATATATAAAAAAAAAAAAAAAAGAAATACATGGGATGATGCAAGAAAAATATGCAGCCATGCTCTTAACCCTGCTCTAAGTGATTTATAAAAACAAATTACCAGGGCACCTGGATGGCTCAGCTGGTTTGGGTGTCTGACTTTAGCTCAGGCCATGATCTCATGGTTTGTGAGTTCGAGCCCTGTTGGGCTCCGTGCTGACAGGTCGGAGCCTGAAGCCTGCTTCTGATTCTGTGTCTCCCTCTCTCTGCCCTTTCCCCACTCACATTCTGTCCTGCTCTCAAGAATAAACATAAAAGAAAATTACCACTGGCTCCCAAGCATACTTTTTCTAGAGTTTGTTTCTTAGAAGTAGGTCTACACTTTTCTTACCAAAATTTTACACTATTTACATGAATCCTTTTAAGTTTTTTAATAATCATGTATGGGGCACCTGGGTGGCTCAGTCATTTGAACCACTTCACCTTGTTGGTTACACTCTGGTACTGATGAGCTGGAGTCACTATTTTCCATAAGGTCAAATTCATTCCCCATAGATTAAAAAAATAAGTTTTTCTATACTTTTTATACATTTTCCAATTAAGTGACATTTTATATGTTATGAAAAATATTTTCTCTGGCCTTCTTCCTCAAGCTTCACAACATGCCTAGGAGAAAAGGTTGAGAAGTATTTTCATTTCTAGTCTTGCCTTAGAGATGAGGAAATCGATGTTTAATGAAATTGACTTGACACAGCCAGGAATTTTCTAGGCCAGGTTCTCTGACTTTAAATTGTATGCTCTGTCTTCTCTATTCTACTACACGGCAACTCAAAAGCTGTGGTCTGATTTTCATATTATTTATTTGTCCCAGAAGCATCAGACATTGGTTACTTTGCTCTCATTGCCGGACAAGTTGAATAGCAATTTGCTAAGTTTCTGTGCCTCTCACACCATGCCCAAGAGGATTGCAGAATTTTGTTAACCCCCTCCCTCATGATGGTCTTACATTGCATCGGTTTAAATAACAAAGCCAAGTTTCTTCACCTTTGTTTACAGCCCATAGCCAGTTGAGACACCTGGGTGGCTCAGTTGGTTAAATGTCTTACTTAGGCTCAGGTCATGATCTCCCATTTGGTGGGTTCGAGCCCCAGGTTGGGCTCTGTACTGACAGCTCAGAGCCTGGAGCCCGCTTCAGATTCTCTATCTCCCTCTCTCTGCCCCTCCTCCACTCAACACTGTCTTTCCGAAGTAAATATAAATACATTAGTACATAAATAATTACATAGACCTATTTTTTTTTTTTTTTTCCTCAACATTCTTAGGAGGATTAACAAATTCTTATTTCATGTACATTACTGACTGTTTCAGTACCATAGTTATAAAATGGATTTTGAACCTACAGGACAGATTTGAAAGTTTTGGGTCACCGACAGTATAGAAGACATGTTATATTGAAGCTGATCTCATTGCCTAGGAAACCAATGTGCTAAAGGAATCATTTCAAGGTAATCTGCCATTCAGGAATTTGAGGTACTGACCTGTCTATATATAAATGGAATTTAATTTTATTTCCAGATTTATAGAAACATACTCAGACATGTGTGTAGACAGAAATACAGTTTAGGTTCTACTATGTTTAGAATATTTAGAAAATATTTCAAGAATCAAAAATAGAAATATTATTCCAGTACACCAACCACAGTCATGAGTGCAGTATTTTAACTTCAAAAATAAACACAACCTAAGCCACAAAACCTCCTACAATGGATTGCTTGTGTTGGCCATTTATGATAACATAAATGCTACTTGAAACATAGCTCTATTTACACAATGGCATTTCTTTTCTTGCTGTCATATTACGTTCTGCCCAAAATTTGTGTTTTGTAAAAGCCAGTAGTAATTTTATATCTCAGAACTACATCCTTAAAGATTTGGTTTTTTTTTTTAAGTTTTGCTTAAATTTTTGATCACTGATCTAAATTCACATAAAATTGTCACTGAAAGTTTAAGTGTAGAAGTATCAGTCCATTGACTGTTTTTACTGAAAGATCTGGGTCAATGAATACATATATCCTTCTTACCAAAAGCATTAAGATGAAAGTTAATTAAGAGTTAATTTGGTAAAACCTACCAAACCTTCAAAGAAGAAATAATACCAGCGCTTCTTAAACTCTTCCAAAAAACTAAGAGGGAACCACTTCCAAACTCATTTTTACAAGTCCAATGTTATCCTGATAATAAAAACCAGACAAGGATACCACAAGAAAACAACTCCAGGCCAATATCTCTGATGAACACAGATGCAAAAATCTTCAACAAAATATTAGCAAACTGAATTCAACATTAAAAGGATTATGTATCTTGATCAAGTGCCATTTATTCCAGTATCTGCAATCAAAATGACATACTACATTAACAAAATTAAGGATGAAATTCTTAATTTCACAATAGATGCAGAAAAAAACATTTGACAAATTGCAACACCCATTTTTGATAAAAACTCTCAACGTAGTGCGTATAGAAGGAACATACCTCAATAATAAAGGTCATATATGACAAGGCTACAGCTAACACTATACTCAACCTTCAGCTTTAAGATCAGAAACAAGACAAAGATGCTCACAACCCCCACTTTTAGTTAGCACAGTATTAGAGGTCCTAGCCTGAGCATTAGGCAAAAGACAAAACACATCCAAATTGGAAAAGAAGTAAAATTGTCACTATTGGAAGATGGCAGGATGTTGCACAGAAAACCATAAGGACTCCACCAAAAACTATTAGAAATAATCGATGAATTCAATAAAGTTTGTGTATATTGATTTTGTGTCCTAAGTCTGCTGCATTGCTGCATGCTGATAGAAGGAAAACAATCCCATTTACAAATGCATCCAAAAGAATAGGGTACCTAGTAATAAGTTTAACCAAAGAGGTCAAAGACTTGTACAATGAAAACTCTAAAACATTCATGAAAAAAATTAGAGATAACAGCAATAAATGGAAATTATTCCCTGCTCATGAGCTGGGTGAAAACTGTTAAAATGTTCACACCATCTAAAGCAATCTACAGATTTAATGTCATCCCTATCAAAATTCTAATTTTTCAGAAATGAGAAATCCTTAAATTTTTATGGAACCACATAGTACCCCAAGTAGCCACAGCAATCCCAAGAAAAAATAAGGCTGACGACATGCTTCCTGATTTCAAACTATACTACAAAGCGACAGTAATCACAATACTGTGGTACTGGCATAAGAACAGACACAGATCAATGAAACACAATAAGGAGCCCAGAAGTAAACCCAAACATGTATCTCCAATTTATGACAAAGTAGCTAAGAATGTACAATGGGGAAAGGACGTCTCTTCAATAAATGGCAGTGGGAAAACTGGACAACTACATGGAAGAGACTGAAACTTCACCCCTCTTGAACCATCTACAAAA
This sequence comes from Herpailurus yagouaroundi, assembly GCF_014898765.1. Lineage (NCBI taxonomy): Eukaryota > Metazoa > Chordata > Mammalia > Carnivora > Felidae > Herpailurus > Herpailurus yagouaroundi. The sequence goes on from NW_024412405.1 coordinate 20,205,619, forward strand.
ATAGCTCAAAATGGATTAAAGACTTGAAAGGGAGACGTCAAACAAAATTCCTGGAAGAAAACATAGGCCCCAAAACTCTGAGGTCTTGACAATGTGGATCTGACATCAAAGGCAACAAAAGCAAGTAAGTGGAAGTACATCAAGCTAAGAAGCTTCTGCATAGCTAAGAAATCATCAACAAAATGACAAGGCATTTTATGAATGGGGAAATATTTCCAAGTAGAACTCCTACAACTCTAATAAAAATCAATTAGATTAAAAACTCAAAGATCTGAATCGATGTTTTTCCCAAGATAACATACATATAGCCACCAGGTAAATAAAAAGGTATTCAACATCACTAATCACAGAATGGCAATTTCCAGGGGTGCCTGGGTGGCTCAGTTGGTAAGCGTGCGACTTCAGCTCAGGTCAAGATCTCATGGTTCGTGAGTTTGAGCCCTGCATCAGGCTCTGTGCTGACAGCTCTGACAGCTCAGAGCCTGGAGCCTGCTTCAGATTCTGTGTCCCTCTCACTCAAAAATAAACATTAAAAAAATTTTTTTTAAAGAATGGCAATTGCCAAAAGATCAGAAATAATCAAGGTTAGTTAGGATGTGGGGAATAAAATCACCCTTATACACTTTTGGTGGTAATGTTAATTTGTGCAACCAGTATGGAAAACAGCAGGAGGGTTCCTCAAAAATCTAAAAACAGAACTACTGTATGATCCAACAATTCCATTTCTGGATATTTACTCAAAGAAAATGAAGACATGAATTCAAAAAGATATACACACTCCGTGTTTATTACAGCATTATTTACAATAGCCAAATTATGTAAACAGCATAAAGTGTCCACTAATGGATGAAAGGATAAAGAAAATGTGATACACACACACACATTCAGCCATATAAAGGAAGTCTTCCCGTTTGTTCCAATAATGGATGGACCTTGAAGGCATTATGCTAAGTGAATCAGAGAAAAAGACAAACACCACACTAATTTCATGTATGTGGAATATTTAAAAATAAAACAAAACACTCATATACCAGGAGCAGAACAGAGGTGGGGTTGGGTGAAATGAATGAAAGGGACAGAAATGTACTAGTTTAAAGAAAAAAGGTAAAGAATATAAAGTGAAATAAACACAGTGAAGTAAAAGCAGATGATCTTGATCTTTAGTGATAGACTTTGTCAAGTTTCTGGGATAGGTTTTCTAGAAGCTTATGAAAGATGAGGTTGGCTGCAGTGATATGGAGTTATAGTTTCATTTTCCCAGGAAGTAGACTGAAGATTAGGCATTTTGGAAGTTTCTTAAGGAGTGCTCTTTGGATCAACATCTGAGGATGTAAGGGAAGAATGCAGGTTTCAGAAGAGAAACTGGAATCCTGATTCAATGGTCTCAGCTGACTCCAAGTCAAGTCTTCAGTCATTGTAGAACTTCAAGATCTGTCCCTTATTGGGGCAATCAAATGGGCTTTTATAAGTCAACCGGTCATTGAATGCAGACTGCCTGGGATAGGTCCTGACCTTAGACAACGGGGCCCTCTTCATTCAAGGGGAATTCCCAGAAGGGGTTGAGAAGCGAGGGTTAAGAGCTGGCAGTACTGCAGCAATGGACTGGGAAATTGATCCTTTAGTTCTGAAGGGTAATGGAGCAGGGTCTGAGATAGTGGCCCCTTGTACTATTAAAATGAATTGGAGTGGTCCAAGTCCTGAGAGAAGTTTAGAATAATGGTGGGCTTTTCCCAAAGGAAAATTATAAGGCTGACGTAATTAGTTTTCATCATCCTTCAAGTTTTGAAGGTGCATCTGCTCTCCATCTTCAATCTACCATATTATCCGTTTTAGATCCCCTTAAACTCTCAGTCTGGTCATTTCCACATCCAAATGGCTTACTTGGCACGATAAAGCAGATCATCACTCCTAAAGGGTTTGAGCCTCCTCATAACTTTCTCAAGACTTGGCTGTCACACTTGTCCCTCTACCAATAAGCTAGAGGAAGTGAAAACCAAGACACACCAAATTGGATCATTTGATTCTGAACACATTCTGCTCCACCTCCATTTGTAACATCAGCCCTACACCTGGTCTTTCTGAGCAGGCTCAATTACCCTCATGAGGATGAGGATTCCTTTTCTTGCTTTCTATTTTCTTAACATAAGGAGTTCAAAGTACCCAGATGGCAGGTTAAAATTCAACGGCAACCTTGCTAGGTCTCCTGATGGAAATATTTCCCTTTGAGAAAACTGGATCTCTCTAAACCTGCAGAGTACAGAGCCAGGAGGGAAACAAATTCCCCAAGTGAGTTACAGGAAGTGATGGGAAGTGAGACCTTTACTACTTCCACCTCTTGGTTCTTAGACCTATGTAGTTCATCTGTTGGGGGTTTAACCTCATAGGATTATTGATTTAGAAAATATACAGATTCCTGAAAAAAGTGTCTGTCTTCAAAGGGTATCCTCTTCAAACTGTCACCTAAGCATGTCATCAGCTGATCATCCCAGAATATCAGCAGCTTCTAGATAGTGTGGTACAGACAAGACCAGTGGATACCGTGGTCATGAACCAATTGCTGAGGTGGATTTCTTGGTCTGATTCACGGTTGCAAGTGATCCATTGGTAGTGTTATCAGCCATCTATAAGTGCTGTAATAGTGGCACTTCCTGAGGGTTTGCAGGAAGGAAAAGCAAAATGTACAAAAATTTTGCAACTCTTCTAGTCAAAATTCTGAGTTAAAAGAAGTCCACTGTGTTGCTGCACCAAGTAGCTAGTGAGTCTATGACTCAAAGGTTGATGCTGTAACAAGAGCCCAACTGCTCATCTGTATGGCAGGTTGAGTATTTGGCTCAAGCAGTAGATAAATTTGGTGAGTAGGAACTACCACAGTGACTCCATTCACATTCATGTTGCACAGTAACAGAGTCTGGCTGCCGTGGATGCTTAGTACCTATTTCATGATGAATGCCCTCTGATAGGCATCTGCATCAAATACAATGATCTTCTTACTATGCTCGGTCTCCCAAAGGTCCATCCAGATTCCTCTACCCAAGAGCTTCTTGGTACCCATCTTCTAATCTTGACCAGACCCCTCTCTAAACCATTGGTTTCTTCTCATTATTTCTTATACATTTTAACTTCAAGTCACTTTTCTTTCCATATAAAATGGAAGGTCAAGTATACTGCTGAAAGTTCTGCCCATTGGGATAATCTTCCATCCGTGCTACTCTTCAAGGATAACCCTGAGTGGGACTATACCACAACGACATTGTATCTCAGTTCACTCCATACACTGAACCAACTCACATTTACTTAAATTCACATTTGAACCAAGATTATTTTCCTTCTGCTTGACATGAGACCCCTCCCCATTAAGGTAAATGGATAGGCCCTCTATTACTGATTTGGTCAGCCACTGTTCAGGGGCTACTAAAGAACAATGTGATTTCAGCCATGGTCTTCTTGCTTAGTCAGTGGCCAGGGGTCACTCTGTAATCAGTGTGACCTCAGATCAAATTCTGAGGCAGATTCAGCAATAATAGGAAGAAGTTGTCACTTAACTATGCCTTTTCTAAGTGGGCAAGAAGTCCTTTTCTGAAGGGCTTTCTGACCTATTCATCTCTGTGCCCTCCAACTGACACCAATATATAAAATGAATGTTTTTATGTTGTTTTTTTTTTTACATACAACCAATAAGCTAAAAATTTTTATCTAATGTTTCTCTAATTTGTTCACAATTTCCTCTACCTTCTTAAATAATGGAATATATAGCAGCTACTAATATCATCTCATTTCTGGGTCTGTTTATATGGCTTTTTTTCCCTCCTTATGGACCGTACATTCTTGATTCTTTGCATGCCTGGTAGACTTTGATAGGATATTGTATATTCTGATTTTTACATTGTTGGGTCTCAGACTTTGTTCTGGTATTAACTTACTTGCCAGTTTTGTCCTTTTGAGTTTTACCTGCATTCTTAGTTATTGGAGGACTAGGACATCTTTTAGTATAACCCCACTTTAGCCCCCTTGTGAGAGGATCTCCTCCTTAGAATTCTACCTAGTATCTTATAGCTTATAAGGTCTTTCCACTCCAGCTGATAGGACACAAATTTTCAGCCTTGTGTGAGCTTCAGGAATCCTTTGACCTACTTCTTTCCAGTAGTTACTTCTCTATTATCAGGAAAGTTCCTATTATGCATATTGAGTCTGATACTTAGGAATTCAAAATTCCCTTCATAAATCCCTGGGCTCTATGTACCACTTATTTCTAGTATTCTGCTCTGCAAATTATAACTACCTTGGCGTCCTTAAATTCCTATCTTAATCTCTTCAACTCAGCACCACCACAAGATGCTAGAAAGGTACTACATCCCTGCATAGTCTCAACCATTATCTCCAAGTAGCCAGCTGAGGTAACTCTAGGGCCTACCTCTTCATATTCCTCATCTAAGGCCTTCCTGCTTTGCCTGTTTCCACCATTGTCTGAAGTCATCATTTCATATATTTTGTCCAGTTCCATACTTGTTAAAGTTTGAAGGTTAATTGGGTCTGTATTACATCTAAAAGCTATAATATAGAAAATAAAATTTTAATATAACCATTCTATACTGAAAGTCATCAAATGCCTGGGCTCTAAGGAATTATTTGGAAATTTTTTACAAAAGTCCTAAAACATTAGGAGCCTTAAGACCTAAATCAGAGGAGGAATACACAGTGTTCAACTACAGAAAGCCTGAAAATTGTGAAGATCTCAAACCTCTCCAAATTAATTTATGGTCTTAAAGCAATGTGATTTAAAATGCTAGTAACTTTTATCATGGATTTTGACAAAATTATTCTAAAATGTTCAAGATGTAAAGGGAAAAGTGTATCTAAGACACTCTTGAAGAATAACAAGAAATAACGATTTAGTCTCTCAGAAACCAAGAAGTATTTTAAAGCTGTTTGAATGAATACAGAATGAAATTGGATGGATATCAATAAGGGCGATGGAATAGAATAGACCCACACATATGGATACTTGATTTATGACAATATGGATATTGGATAATATTAAAGGAAAGATGTTTTCTATTTAAAGGTTTGGATGAATTGCATTCCCTTGAAATAAATGGAACTTGACCTTTATTCTCATACTATCAACAAAAATCTGTTTCCTGTTGATTGTACATATAATATACAAAAGGCCCAAAGCTCTTAGAATATAGTAAAAGAAATCTTTATAAACTTAGGATAAGTAAACAGCACACAATAGTCTTGAATATAAAAAACATTAAGTTGGATAATACTGTGTTTATAAAGTGGCCCATTAAAGGAGTGGAAAAAATAACAAAGTTCCAGAGAAGAAAATACTTCAAGAAATAGAACCTACAAATGATCTATATCCAGAAACTGTACATAACTGCTATGCATCACTATTGAAAAGACAGACAACCTAATAGAAAATTTACAAAAGGCAAAGAATTACCAAAAACTGGCATCTAAGTATTCAATGTTTAAAAACTAATCAAGTATTAATGGAAAAATATAAGTAAACATGACAATGAGATATCCTAACAATAGGACTAAAACTAAAGGAACTACCACTACATTCAGCATAGTTTTACCTCAAAGCTAATGTTGAATAAAAAGTCAGACCTAAGTACGAATATTGCAGGACTCCATTTGTAAAATTAAAATAGGCAGTTTGGGAGGGTATATTGCTTTTCAAGATGTTATTTTTAAGCAATCTCATCTCCAACATGGGCTTAAACCTACAACCACACGATCAAGAGTCTCATGATCTATGGACTGAGCCAGCCAGCTATCACCTTTTTGTTTTAGAAGTTGGAATGAATTTAAATTGTATAGGATGGCAAATGTAGCTATAAGTCATAAGGGAATCTTGTTTACAATCTTTTTTTTTTTTGACATGGATGGTCAAGATATTAGAAATAGGTTTACTTCAAGATCACTCACTGAATGTCTAGTTACTGATTTATGTACTTCATGGGTCTACTGTACTTCAGTTAGAATTTTAAGAAGGAGGAAGACCAAGAAGAGGGACTTAGACGAAGAGAAAGTTTGCCACACTTAAAAGATTTAAACCAAAGGTATTTACAGATTTATGTGAAGAAGTTTTAAAAGGTCTGCATAATTCTCAGTGTATTAAAATCAAGAGAAGCGCTCAAATACTTCAAGACTGAAGAGGACTACAAGGTCAGCTCCAAAGAAAGTTGAGACCTGTTTTTTTTGTTTGTTTTTTTTTTTATCAACTTTGAATTGTAGAAAAGCAGAATAAGCTCAAATCTCTAAGGGAAAATTATATTCAACCTGGAATTCTACAATGAAACAAACTGTCTCATAGATGCAAAATACATTTTCACAAATGACAGCACCTTCAACAAAGCAATGAAGCCCTGGGACAAAGGTTGTGTAGCAGGCTTTGTGTCTACATTGTTTGGGTTACTAGAGCAGAATGTAATAGACTGAGTGGCTTGGCTTATCAATAACAAAAATTTGTTTTCCAGAGTTCTGGAGTTTGGAGTCCAAACACCAAAGTAGTAGCAGATTCAGAATCTGGTGAGAGCCTACTTCCCGATTTATTGATAGCCATCTTTTCATTGTAACTTCATGTGGCAGAATGTGCAAAGGGCTCTTAGAAATCTTTTATAAGGGCACTAATCGCATGTCTGAGAGTAGACCTAATCAACTTCCAAAGGCCCAACTTCCAACTACCATCATATTGGGGGAAAAGGTTTCAACATATGAATTTGAGGAGTGACACAAATATTCAGTCTGTAGAACTTTAAAAGTTGTTCTATTAGGACTGAACTTCAGTGGCTCCAGAATGGTTATTTAAAAAGACATTGGGTAGTAGACATGTTATTGAATGAAGAAAAAAAAGGGGGGGGGAAGATTTCGTCATCCATACAATGAATTGTCTACTTTTTTTTTTATTATTATTACAAGATAGAATAATTTACAATTAGGAAATTAAGGAAAACCAATTTGAAACAAAAAAACAAATGCAAGTATTGGAAAGTCAAGGAATACATATGAGCCAAAGTAAAATATGTCATTATTTGGAACAATTAATGGAATATAATTTGTCCTTGATGTTAGAAACATTTTCCTACATTTTTTGTCCTTACACAGGACCTTAGAGAAACTAGAGTGTTTTTCATTTCTGTATATTTTTCAATGAAAAGTATTTTGTAGATTCATGTAAATTCTTATTTTCAACCTTTACAAATTATCTATGGACCAAGAATTCAATAAATAGTTATTCTTAAAAAAAATTACCCTGAGAGATTACCCTGGGAAACTACAAATGTTAAAAAATGAAGTGGGTAATGGTGTGGAAATGTGAAGCTGTTACAGGTATGTTAATATTCACACCTGGTCAGTAATTAAGAGAGAATGAGGGGAAAGGAATCCAAATGGTGGTATAGAAAGACCATGAACTCACCATCTCCATAGACACACTGAATTTACAATCACATACAGAACAATTCCTCCTGAGGAAGGGCTGAACAGCTAACTACACAAGGATAGAGGGATGCACAGAGAACAGGAGGTCAGACACAAAACGTGGTAATGACAGGACCACCACCTTCAACACTGCGAACTGCAGTAGGGATGATAGCACAGAGGGACCATGAGTCCATTTGCTTACCCTGAGGAATAGGGAAAAAAGCTGTGATTTAAAGGGCAACTAGACTGGAAGTGAACTAATTCTAAAGTATCTGCTAAATGACAGGGGAACGGCTGTAACATTCTCCAGGGTTGAAGGTGCTAGTAAATGGTATTGTATACATCTCCCTGGGCATCTAAGCAACCATTTTCCCAAAGCAGGTTCCCCCACCCATTCCCATTCAAAGTCCAGCCATCCTACCACACAGGCTCTAGTGTGGCATGCACCAGGACACCCCCAAAACAAGCCCATTACAGCTTCAGCTGTCTCAGCAAGGTGGCAGAGATACAAAGCACCCTGGGATACCTCAGTCCAGTACCCACCTTAGTTCCACGTGACTAGCCAGGACAACCCTGCAGAGAGCTCATACCTGCTATAGCTCCAGCTGTCCTGCAATGGCACCCCCTGTACAGAGTACCCCAAAACCCCTCCAGCCAGTGCCAAGTTCAGCTTTAGCCAGGGGTCTATCCAAAAAGAGGATAGAACAATAGTAAATACCTATGCATTCAACATAGGAGCACATAAATTATATAAAGCAAATATTAAAGACAGAGGGAGAAATCGATAGTAATACAATAATAGTAGACTTTAATACCCCACTTACATCAATGGATAGATCATTCAGACAGAATATCAAAAAGGAAACATTGGCTTTGAATGAAACATTAGTCCAAATGGACTTAACATATTTATAGAACATCCCATCCAGAAACAATACAGTAGTACATTCTTTAAGTACATAGGACACAGTCCCCAAGAGAAATCACATGTTAGGCCACAAAAACAAGTCTCCATAAATTTAAGGCCAAAATGTATGAGGCATCTTTTCTGACCACAACTGTATGAAACTACATGTTACAAGACAGTGGAAGAAACAGGCTAAGCATGTAACTAAATAACCAATGGGTTACAGAAATCAAAGAGGAAATAAAATACACGGTGACAAAAATAGAAACAATGACTTAACATCTTTGAGACACAAGGAACAATTTTAAGATGGAAGTTTAGGGTGATAAGTTCTGCTTAAACAAATTTCACTTAAACAATCTAACCATACCTCTCAAGGAACTAGAAAAGAACAAAGCCCAAAGTTAGAAGGAAGGAAATAATAAAGATCAAAGCAGAGTAACTGAAATAGGGACTAAAAACAAAAACAAAAAAGATGAATGAAACCAAGAGCTGGTTCTTTGAAAAGATAATCAAAATGGAGTAACCTTTAACCAGACTCATCAAGGGGGGGAAAAAAAAAAAGGACTCTGAGGGGGGCCTGGGTGGCTCAGTTAGGTCATGATCTCACAGTTCCTGAGTTTGAGCCCAGCATCAGCCTCTGTATTGACAGCACAGAGTCTGCTTGGGATTCTCTGTCTCCCTCTCTTTGCCCCTCCCTCTCACCTATTCTCTCTCAAAAATAAACACTTAAAAAATATTTTAAAAAATGAGGCTCCTGGGTGGCTCAGTTGGTTAAGCATCCGACTTATATTCAAGTCATGATCTCACGGTTCATGACTTCCAGCCCCGCATCGGGGTCTCTGCTGACAGCTCAGAGCTTGGGGCCTGCTTCAGATTCTGTGTCTCCTACTCTCTCTGACCTTCCCCTACTCTCTCTGACCTTCCCCCACTCTCTTGTTCTCAAAAATAAACATTAAAAAATTAAAATTAAACAAAAAGAGGATTCAAAACCAGAAAACAGAACACCACAGAAATACAAAGGATTGTAAGAGACAAAATGTGTATACTAACAAATTGAACATCCAAGACTGAATTTGGAAGAAATAGAAAATCTGAACAGACCGATTACAAGTAATGAAATTGAAGGGGTAATCAAAAAACTGAAGAAAAGTCTAGCATCAAATGGACTCACAGGTGACTACTATCAAACATTTAAAAAAATACTGGTCTTTCTCAAATGACTCCCAAAATAGAAGAGGAAGGAATGCATCCAAATTCGTTCTGAGGCCAATATTACCCTGATACCAAAAGCAAAAACACTACAAAAGGAACACTACAGGCCAATATCCTTGATGAATATAGATGCAAAAATCTAACAAAATATTAACAAGCAAATTCAACCATATATTAGAAGCATCATCCATCATGATCAAGTAGGAGTATTCTGGGCATAAAGGATGGGTCAATACCAACAAGTGAACATGATATGCCACATTAACACAATAAAGGATAAAACTATAGAATCATCTCAACAGATGCAGAAAAAGCACTTGTAAACCTATTAGTTCATGATAAAAGCTCCCAACCAAGTGGGTTTAGAGGAAACATACCTCAAAGTACTAAAGGTCATATATGCAAATGCTAACATCAGCTAACATCACACTTGGTGGTGAAAAATTGAAAGCACTTCCAAGATAACAAGACAAAGATGTGCACTCTCACCACTTTTATTCAACATAATATCTTAAGTCCTAGCTTCAGAAGGCAAGAAATAAAAGGCATTCAAATTGACAAAAGGAGAAAACTTCCACTATTTATAGGTGACATTATATACAAAAAACCCTAAAGCCTCCATCCAGAAACTATTAGAATAAATCAAGTTAGTAAAGTTTCAGGAAAAAATCAATATACAGAAATCCATTGCACTTCTGTACAATAAAGTAGGAGAAATTAAGAAAATAATCTCATTTACAAATGCATCAAAAAGAATAAAGTGCCTAAGAGTAAATTTTAAAAAGGAGATGAAAAACTGGTACACTTAAAACTAAGACAATGGTGAAAAAGATAGTAAAGGACAAAAATGCAAAGATATACCATGCTCATGGATCAAAAGAATATTGTTACAATGTCCATGTTACCCAAAACAACCTAGAGATTCAGTGCAATCCTGATCAACATGCCAGCAATATTTTTCACAGATCTAGAATAATCCTAAAATCTGTATGGAAATACAGAAGGTCCAAGTAGACAAAATGATTTTAAGAAAAACAAAATTGGAGGTGTCACAATACCAGATTTCAATGTATGCTACAAATTTATAGTAATCAAAATGGTACGGTATCATCACAAAAACAGACACATAGAACAGTGGAACGGGATAGGAAGGCAAGAAGTAAACCCACATTAATATGGTCAATTAGTCTGTGACAAAGGCAGCAAAAACATAGGATGTGGGAAAGATTCTCTTCAGTAAATGGTGTTTGGATAACAGCTACATGCAAAAGGATGAAACTAGACCACTTTATTTTAATACCGTACACAGAAATAAACTCAAAATGGATTAAAGACCTAAATATAAGATCTGAAACCATTAAATTCCTAAAAACACCTACACAGGCTGTAATCTTTTGGACACCAGCCTTAGCAACATTTTTCTAGATAGGTATCTTCAAGCAAGGGAAACCAAAGCAAAAATTAAAAAGTTTTTGCACAGTGAAGGAAAGCATCAAGACCAAAAGGCAGCCTACTAAATGGAAGATAAATGCAAAGGATATATCTAATAAAAGATTAATATCCAAAAACTTAGGAGCTAGAACTCACCCCACCCCCCAATAACGCAATCAAAAAGTGGGCACAGATGCCTAGGTGGCTCAGTTAAGTGTCCGACTTCAGCTTCGGGTAATGATCATGCAGTTCACGAGTGTAAGCCCACATTGGGCTCTGTGCTGACAACTTGGAGCCTGGAGCCTGCTTCAGATTCTGAGTCTCATTCTCTCTCTCTGCCCCTCCCCTGCTCATGCTATGTCTCTCAAAAATAAAAGTATTTAAAATTTCTTTTAAGTTAAAAAAAAATGAACAAAAGATCTGAAAAGACATTTTCAAAGACAACATGCAGATTGACAGTAGACACAGGAAAAGATGCTTATTGGTAATTAGGAAATACAAATCAAAACTACATTCTCTCACACCAGTAAGAGACTACCTTTAAGAAATGTGAAAACATCAAGTGTTGGTGAGAATGTGGAGAAAAAAGGGAACCCTTGTGTATGGTTGGTGAAAATGTCAATTGGTACAACCACTGTGGCAAACAATACAGATTCCTCAGAAAATTAATAGAAATACCCTACCATTTAGCAATTCTACTAGATATTTACTCAAAATAGAAATGCTAATTAAAAAATATATATGCCCTTATTTATTGCAGCATATATTGTATAATAGCCAAGATAAAGATTCTACAGAAGTGTCCGTGGATAGATGAATGGCTTAGATGTGATAGAAATAGTACTCAGCCACAAAATGGAATGAAATCTTGCCATCCATAGCAACATGGAAGGATCTAGAGGGTATTGTGCTAGGGAAAGTCAGAGAAAGGGAAATACTGTATGATTTCACTTATATGTGGATCCTAAAAAGCAAAATGGAAAAAATAGACTCATAATTACAGGGAAATCGGAGGTTGCCAAAAGGAAGAAGGGTAGGTGATGAATGAAATAAGTGAAGTAGATTAAGAGGTACTTCTAGTTTTAAACTGAGATGGAAGCACATCACAGAGAACACAGTAAGAACTGTTGCAATGTTGTATGGTGACAGATGGTAACTAAGCTTGGTGAGCATTTGGGTAATGTATAGAATTGTTGAATCACTATGTTGCATACCTAAAATATAACACTGTCAACTAAACATAAATACAAAGGAGGTCTAAAGGGAGATTAAACTAGAAACAGAATATGTATCATTTACATTTACAAACAAATCAATCGAAACCCTAAAAGTGATTTTGGTGGAGTGGGTATGAGGCAAGAAGCCAAGTGGCAAAGAGTTGCACCCTTAACTTTCATAGGGGTCAAAAACAATGGACAAAACTATCACGAAAGAGCTCTATATGCATATATTTTTAAAATAAGGTCACTACCATCAGAGTAACCAATAACAGATATGGTTAAAGGACACTGCCTCTGGGTACTCAAAGTTATGAAGGGAGTGGGCACTACAGCTTTTCCATGTAAATCCTTGGATACTCTTATTTTACATACTAAAAATATTTAAGTTTTTCTGTGTTCTCTTTAATTGGAATCATTTAATAGTACCTCAAACAATCCTATCTTTTTCTGTTTTTATTTTCTCCGAAATTACCAATTTTCACTTTTAGGGTGGTAACAAGATCAGGTCCTTGGCTGATCTTAGATCAGCCAAGGACATGACCCCAAACTCCTTCAATTCCCCCTCCAAATTAGCTAATCATCTTCATGCTTTAGGAAAATTGTGCCATCCTCCCTGGTAGTTTTATGAATGGTCTTTTGGCTCAATTAGCACCTCTATCCTCCCTTAGTCCCCATTGGGGGGTAGAGGAGAATTAAACAAAGTCAAAAGCTAAGACCTCTGAGTTTGCCAATTCTTGTTTCAACCAAATGATTATGATTTGATTCTCTGCTTCCAGCTGCTGTGATGGCCCTTTTTACTAAATTTAATCAGTCAGACCTATCAATTAGCAGTTGATGTGAAAACGGAAACTGAAAGGAATCATTTGAGATCCACTAAAGCTAAACTCCTGTTCATTATAAGCTGCTTCTTCCTCAGTATGAGCTGGCATTCCATAAAGCAATAAATGACCTCGGTTTCTTCTGTTTCACCAGTCAAGAATGATTTCTCTTTAAATTTCCAGTAAATAAGTTGCAGTTTAGAAGAAACCAGGTAGAATTTATAGTTCTAAGAATAAAATATATGCAGCAGCTTACCACATGAGTGCCTGGTAGATCCAAATGATAACACAACACCATTTACTAAAATGGTTGCTTTCCTTTATGTATCAGGAGATGTTACATTGGCATATTGCTTCAAAGATAATGACACTTTCTCAATGAAGGAGCCATTTTTTAATAACATGGATTTTACTTAAAACTTTTACAGGTCATCTGTTTTGCTTGCTGCAGAGGTAATTCTTGGGGTCAAACACAGTGTGATAGTGATCAATGGCATTTTCAACTAATGTTGTAAAGTGCATTTCTGACACATTTCCAGTTGTTTCCATTTCATATAATAGCATCATGCACATTCAGCATCAGAACAGATTGCTCATTAAATGGGCTATCAATCTTTGGTTAGGTACATTTAAAAGATGTTGAGGAAATTGCATTCATAATGATGTAATTTCTCAACTGTTACTTTTCCTCATCCTTGTAGTGCTACTAGTATTGAAATTGGCAGAGTATTTGCATTGTCCACACATCCCATAAGATAGGACCCCTCAAATTGAAGAAATCACACCTAACAGGTTTATAAACTGATGCAGGACTCAAGGAGAGATTTCAACATTTACTATTAATGTGCATTTTACCAAACTCCATTAAGGTGTCACAATGCAACATAAAGCAGCCCAACTTATTAGAGCTAAACAATTCATTGAAAAATGGATAGACCTTAAACTATGTAGTTCCAGTTATTCATTTATTGAGCTTAATTCATTCATAGCATAATGGTTAATAGAAATGACTTGTGTAAAGGTGTCTGGGTTTGAGTATTGTCTCTGAATTACTGACCGTGGGCACTCAGTTGGTATCACCTGTAATAAGGAGACAATTTACCTATGTCACAGGTTTTAATATTAAAGAATATGTAACACCAGGTAAACCATGTAGAATAGCACATAAGCACACTTATTCTTTCTTCATTCATACATTCAAGTAGTTATTGTGAATCTACCATTCAATGATGTATAAAAATTTCTGACATTTCAAGAACTTCAAGACATGCTTGAGAACATTAAAGAAGTAACCGTGAGAGCTGTGTATAAAAACAGGTATTTCAGGTATGTAAAGATGTGGAAGATGTACTGCGAAACAAAATATTGCTGTTTATCATGTAAGTGAATAGAAATATAGCAAATGTGGAAAGAGGTTAAGGAGGAGAAAGCAACACACTACAGGGGTATTTAAGGTAATAACGACTTAGTTGATTCTATGTCTCATTTCACCATTTTTTCAAATGACTTACCCACTGTGTCTTTAGTGAAGATTCCCATGAACCTGGAAAAAAATTGGATAAATTCCTAGAAACATATAACCTACTAAATCATGAATAAATAGAAATCTGAACAGAGTTATGACTAATAAGGGGATTGAATCAGTAATAGAAGACATCCCAAAAGTCCAGGACAAGATGGTTTCACTGGTGAATTCTACCATGCTTTTTAAGAAGAATGCTAATCTTAAATGTTCCTTAAAATATATATTTAAGAGGGAACACTTCCATATTCATTTCACAAGGCCAGTACTAGCCTGATACCAAAATCAGACAAAGACACCACAAGAAAATTATAAGCCAGTGTCCATAATGAACATGCAAAGATCTTCAATTATCAAAATGAACTTAACCACAGATTAAAAGAATTATACACAATAATAAACGGGATTAATTTCAGGGATAAAATGATCCACAAAATCAAATTGATACACATTTACAAGAAGGATTAAAAATGATAGGATCTCCATAAATGCAGAAAAATCATTTGCTAAAATTCAACATCCTATCCATGATAAAAAAAAAATTCTCAACATATGTATAGAGGGAATGTACTCCAACATAATAATGGCCAGCCATATATGACAAGCACACAGCTAATGCATACTTAACCATGAAAAGCTGAAAGCTTTTTCTCTAAGATCAGGAAGAAAAGGATCCTAACTTCCACCACTTTTATCTAGCATAGTACTGGAAGTCCTAAACAGAGCAATTAGGCAAGAAAAAGAAAAAGAAACCAAATTGGGAAGTACGGTCACTATTAGCAGAGGACTTACAGGCATACTCCTTTTCCTTGCACTTCACTCTAATGTGCTTCATAGATATTATGTGTTTTACACATTGAAGGTTCGTGACAACCCTGCATGAAGCAAGTCTGGCAGCCCTGTTTTTCCAACAGCATTTTGTCACATTTAGTGATTCTTGAAGCATTTTAAACTTTTTCATTAATGTATTTGTTATGGTGATCAATGAGCCATGTTCACTCATGTTATAATCGTTTGGGGGCACCACAAACTGTACCCGGTAAGATGGGGAACTTAATCAAATATTGTATGTATCCTGACTCTCCACCAACTGGTGGTTCCATCGCTCTCCCTCTCCTTGGCCTTCCCTGTGCTCTGAGACCTTCTAATATTGCAAGCAGGCCAATTAATAACCCTACGATGGCCCTTAAGTGCTCAACTAAAGGGAAGAGTTGCACCTATCTCCCCTTGAATCAAAAGTTAGAAGTGTGGTAAGGAAGACCTCTTGAAATTTCAGATTGGCACAAGAGGCCTAACTTTCACTCTAACAGTTGGCCAAATTGTGCTTACAAAGGAAAAGTTTCTGAAGGAAGTTAGGAGTGCTATTTCAGTGAACAAATGAGTGAGGTGAAAAAGCCTTATTGCTGATAAGAGAAAGTGTTAGTGGTCTGGATGGAAGATAAAATCAGCTACAAAATTCCCTTAAGCCAAAGCCTAATCCAGAGAAAGGCCCTAAGTCTAATTCTATGAAGGCTGAGAGAGAGGACAAATCTACAGAAGAAAAGTTTGAAACAGAAGCTGGTTCATGAGTTTTAGAAGAAACCATATCCACAACATAAAAGTGCAGGGTGAAGAAGCAAGTGCTGATGTAGAACTGCAGCAAGTTATCCAGAAGATCTAGCTAAAATAAAGAACCAAAGTGGCTATACTAAATAGTTTTTCAATGCAGACGAGGCAGCCTTCTGCTGGAAGATGCCTTCTAGGACTTTCATAACTGAAGAGGAGACGTCATTGCATGGCTTCAAAGCTCCAACAGACTGCCTGACTCTGTTAGGAGTTAATGCAGCTGGTGACTAAGTTGCAGCCAATGGTGCTCATGTGCTATTCTGAAAATCCTATGCCCCTTAAGAATTATCCTAGGTCTACTTTGCCAATGTCATATGAATAAAACAAAGCCTGAATGACAGCACATTTGTTTTCAACATGGTTTACTAAATATTTTAAGCTCATTGATAAAATCTCCTCAGTAAAAAGGTTCCTTTTAAAATATTACTGCTTATTGACAATGCACCTGGTCACCCAAGGTCTTTGACAGAGATGAACAAGGAGATTAATGTTTTCATGCCTTACACAACATCCATTCTGCAGAGCTCATGGATCAAGAAGTAATTCTGACTTTCAAATCTTATTTAAGAATTATATTTTGTTAGGCTCGAGCTGCCATAGGCAGCAATTCCTCTGATGGATCTGGGCAAAGTTAACTGAAAAACCTGGAAAGGATTCACCATCCTAGATATCATTAAGAATTGTGATTTATGGGAAGAGGTCAAAATATCAATATTAATGAAAGTTTGAAAGAAGTCGATTCCCATCTTCATGGATGACTTAGATGTGTTCAGGACTTTTGTGTAGAAGTTAACAGCAGATATGGTGGGAGTAGCAAAAAGGACTAGAATTAGAAGTGGAGCCTGAAGATGTGGCTGAATTGCTGCATTCTCATGATAAAACTAACAGAAGAGTTGCTGCTACTTACAGATGAGCAATGCAAGTGCCTTCTTAAATGAAATCTACTCCTGGCAAAGATGCTGTGAAGACTGTTGACATGACAAGGGCTTTAGAGAGTATCATATAACTGTAGTTGGTAAAGCAGCATCAAGGTTTGAGAGGATTCGCTCCAATTTTGAAAGAAGTTCTACTGGAAGAGTCAATCAATGAGGCAAATGCGGTCTTTTAAGAAACTGCCACAGCCACCCCAGGCTTCAGCAACCACCACCGTAATCAGTTCAGCAGCCAATAGCACTGAGGCAAGACCCTCCACCAGCAAGATTTCATGGCTAGAATCTTTTAATAAAGAATTTTTTTTTTAAAGTTTGAGACAGACAGACAGTGTGAGTGGGCAGAGGGAGCAAGAGAGAATCCCAAGAAGGCTCCACCCTGCCAGCTGGGGCCCAACATGTAGCTTGAATTCATGGAAAACCTCGAGATCATGATCTGAGCTCAAACCAAGAACTGGACACTTAACCAACTGAAACACCCAGGCACCCCAATAAAGTATTATGAAATTAGGGTATGTGCATTGTTTTTAAGCATATTGCTATTGCATGCCTAATAGACTACAGCATAGTGTAAACTTTTGTATGTACTGGGAAACCAAAAAAATTAATTTGACACACTTTATTGCAGTGGTGTGGAACTGAACCTGTTAGCTAGGAAGTAACAGGGAGTTACTCGATCAGAGGGCCAAAGGGTATCAGAAGGAGGCAGAAGAGACAAAAGCAGGGAAAGAAGGTGTCTTACAGGACATGTAGCTCTCACCAAGGAGATGTACAGTCAGATGTTCTGTCAGATACTCCTTGTAGGAGCCAGCTTGAGTCTGATTGGCAATGAGCAAAGTTACCCTAACATTAGCAGTAGTAGATAGTAGTAAGATCCCTTCCTATAGGTGTATTTTTCCACTGTTTGTTGAAAATATGATATGTGCACTAGTATGCTGATATGTTAAGAATGCACGGTTGAGCTAAAGTGCCTAATAGAAAACATGTAAGTTCCTTAATGTAAAAAGCTCCCTACCCAGTTCCCCCTAATACACTGAATAAAAGCTTCCTGCACTAAACCCAAGGAGACAGTGCTTTGAGATCTCTTGGTTTTACTTGCTTCAAGTAATGAAAACAATTTGCTCAAACCAGAAAACTGGGGCTGATCTATTGGATAATGCACCCCAAGCAACGAGCCCTTTGCATTCAGTAGCAAAGTCATGTTATCTCTGAGATATTATAGAGAAAACTCTAAAGACTCTACCAAAACTGTTAGAATTAATCAACAAATTTTGTAAAGTTGCAGGATACAAAAATCAATATATAAAGATCTCTTGCATCTGTACACTAATAACATACTATCAGAGAAATTAAGAAAACAATCTTGTATTCGGTTGCATTTCCCAAAATAATACACCTAGGAATAAATGTAACCAAGGAGGCAAAAGACCTGTACACTGAAAATTCTAAAACACTGATTAGAGAGTTTGCACAAAGAAATGGAAAGATATCCATTGCTGAGGAGTTGAAAGAATTTTGTTAACATGTCCATACTATCCAAAGTGATCTACAGATTCAATGCAATTCTTATCAAAATTCCAATAGGATTTTTCACAGAAATGGAACCATTCTAAGATTTGTATGGAACCACAAAAAAACCCCAAGTAGCCAATATAATTTTGAGAAAGAAGGCTGGAGGCATCACAATCTGACTTCATATTATATCACAAAGCAATAATAATCAAAACAGTATGGTAATGGGGTAAAAATAAACACAGATCAATGGAACACAGATCAATGGAACACAGAATCCAAAAATAAAACTGCATGTATGACCAATTTATGACAAAGCTGTCAAAAATATAATTGGAAAAGAACAGATCTTTAAATGGTACTGGGAAAATTGGACAACCAAACACATAAGAATCAAATTGGACTATCTTATACCACATGTAAAAATAAACTCAAAATGGATTAGACTTTGAACAGCAGACCTGAAGCCATAAAACTTGATTTTTCAGTTTTCACAGTAAAGACAAGAAAATGTGGGGCTGCAAAGTAAAAAGCTTCTACACAGAAAAATAAGAACTCAGCAAAATGAAAAGGCAACATGTTGAATGAGAAAATGTTTGCAAGTCATAGGTGATAAAGGATATATCAAGTATTGAAAAGCTCATACGACTCAATAAAAAATCTGATTAACAATGGACAGAATTACTGAATATACTTTTTTCCCCAAAGATGACACTCAGATGGCCAGCACCTACATGAAAAGTCGCCCATCATCATGCATAAGGGAAAATCAAGAAAGCAGGAAAAAAATCAAAACCACAAGGAGCTATCACCTAACACCTGTTACAATGGCTATTTCCAAAAAGACAAATCAGTCTTGGAGGTGGAGAAAAGGGAACCCTTTTGCACTGTTTGTAGGAATGTAAATTGATGCAGCCACGATGGGGGGTGGGGGGGGGGGAGGGTAGAGTATGGAGTTTCCTCAAACATTAAAAATAAAACTACCACATGATCCAGGATTTCTGTTTCTGGGTATTTTTCTGAAGGAAATGAAAACATTAACTTGAAAAGACATCTGTACCCCCATGTTACTGTGGTGTTACTTATAATAGCTTAGACAAGGAGGCAACCTAAGTGTCTATTGATAAAGAGAAAAATGTATATATAGGAATATCGTTCAACAATAAAGGAAATCTTGCCATCTGTACCAACATAAACCTTGAGGGCATTAGGTTAAATAAGCTAAGTCAGAGAAAGACAAATATCCTATGGTCTCACACATGGATTCTCAGAGGAAAAACAAAGGTCACAGATACAGAGAACAGATTGGTGGTTTCTAGAGACCAGTGGTAGGAAGTGGGTGAAATGGGTGAAATAGGTGAAGATGCTCAAAACGTATAAAATTCCAGTCCTAACGATACTAAGAATGTAACATATAGTGTGGTGACTACAGTTAATACTCTATTGTAATACTGAAGTTTGCTAAGAATAGGTGTTGACAGTCCTCACAAGAGAAAATAACAATGTGTATGGTCACCCATGTTAACTACACTTAACTGTGGTAATCACTTCGTAATATGTACAAATATAAAATCATCGTATTGTACATCTAAAACTAATATATATCTCAAACAATCCCTATTTAAAATACAGATGTACTTTATTGTGGTCCAAGATGTAATACAATGTAAAATACTGACATTTTGTAAATAAATTCCAGTTTTCTCTAATTCAACATTTCAAAACATTTAGGACTGTGAAGAGCAGTTTGTTCCCAGGTGCAACTCTTTCCCCAAATGTAGGGACTACTGAAATAAATCCAGAGACTTCCAAGAAATAAATAGTAACCAAGCTCACGGACTTTTTTACATTACCATCACTAAAAATATCCTTGTGTGTTACCAGTGTATCCTTAGCCATTTCTGAAGCACTTTCTACCACCTCTTTGCCTACTCCTGAGAATTTAATCACATAGCCATTTGAGGCAGATATTTTTGAGTAAACCAACTGCTGAGCTTCACTTCCACTGCCAACCTTCAGGTAGATATCTGCTCTCAGTATGTTTAATGCCACCATGTTCCAGCCAGTCTGCTCCTTAAGACCAAGAAAAGCATGCACGGTAAGCTCTGAACGCTATTCAAACACCTGGGAAAATTGCTTTAAACATCTGAGTGATTGCTTATACCATTCCCTTGCAAGTTCCCAGGATTCTCATCCATTCAAATTCTATGCAAGAGAGTTTCATGATCTCAAACCTCAAAGCCTTTTTAAAAAATCTCTTTACCTGAAATAATTTCCAGCTTTAGTATCCAACCATTACTTCACTACCTAGTGTCTCTAGGACCACAAAGACACCATTATTTCATTCATTATTCTTGTGTAACATGGAACAAGTCTGTGTCTTATCTCTCAACTAGATCACAGCCCACATTTTGGAAGACTCTGCAATGTGATGCAAAAAGCACCGGTTTGGGAACCAGAAACATACCACTGTACTTGCTGAGTGACCTTCAGCCAATGATTAAATATCTTTGAGTCTCAGTGTCTTACTTAAAAGAATGAGGATATCCATCTCTTCATTTAGAAGGCCTCGTATAGCCTGGATTTTAAGGGTTCAATCGTTACCTCATTCTTTGAGATCAATGACCATATCTTGCATTCCTTTGACTCCCCATAGGTAGTGACTTGTCATTACTTTCAAACTCAAGCATTTGTAATTGATTTTTTAAAAAAAGGAAATGTGACTCATTAAAGCATAGCAAAGGAACAGAGCATTTTTATATATAACATGATGCAATGCCCCATTGCTATTTATTGCAGGGAAGCAGCATTGGCCACTAGATTGATGAGCAGCATGACAATCAGAAATGGGCTGAATTGACTAGATCGAAAACATTAGGCAGCCATTGAGGAAAAAGGCAGAACATTAAATTTAGGTTTTGCCAGTAATATTTTGAGTCTCCAACTGGAGGACACATTACAAGTATTCTCACTGGCAAAAAAGACCTTAAGTCATGTAGTTGCCTTTTAAGCCTCATTTATTCATACAAGTTGTGCAATCAATGATAATACCATTGCGGGAAGAGAAATGTACATCTTTAAAAGCTGAAGTATATTCCAATGAAAGTAAAATGGAGCTTTGCCTTACGCAAAACAGCTTTCTTGATACAGATCACGCTTCTCAATCTTAGATTATATATTTGTGTGCTTGAGATACTCAACTGGAAGGAGATATCTGTGATTCTGGAGACATTGAGAAGTGACATAAGTAGGATGTGAAGCAAAATTATTTTGGTTTGGGATTCAGTTCTCCTAAACAGGAGGAATTGTTTTGGATGCAAACGAGATTTTCCCCTCCATTTTACCCATATTGCCTGGGTAAAAAAAATTGTTTGACAATTGTAAGAGGAGCCCACTGCTGATCAACAGCAGATACTGACAACTTGTCATTAGATATCCAACTGAAGTTTTTCTCCTCCCTTTCCAGCACTGATTGCTGTGTAATTTGATTTTTAGAATAAGGAAAACTGTTAGGTTGGAAAATAAACACGAACCCTTTTGTATGTTAAGGTGGTTTTTAAACATCCGTAGGCCAAGATAATACACATCTCAAGTACCTTGCATTCTTCTCACCCGCCCCGGAGTCAAAGCAGTTACAATATGTTCTTTAGGCAATATCTATTTTGTAAGTTTATTTTGAGAGGGAGAGGGAGAATACAAATCCTTAGCAGGCTCCACACCGTCATCCGGGAGCCTGACTCACGGCTCGAACTCATTAACCATGAGATCATGACCCAATCCAAAATCAAGAGCTGAAATTTAACTGAGCCACCTGGGGGCATCCCAAGGGAAGATCTTATTTTCAGAAGTAAAACTAAGTTATTGTGTGCATCATGCATTTCTCTAAAGCACATGTTCAGCATTAAGATCAATAGGCATTTTGATGAGGCTGACAAAGTTTCGTGTGATCTCAGACTGGTGAACATTGTGGCACAAATGATGGATGAACCAGAAGACCTCTGATTTCATGGCTGGAGAAGGGTGAAACTAACATCGTTATTGGTAGGGTAAGACTAGATAAACAACCAATGTTCTCTAAACTGTACAGGACTGCAAGAATTTCTTTGTTCAGCAAAACTGTGTGCAGTCAGGGGTGGTTAAAATATATTACACTGAGATTCTAGAAACCCAGGTTCTATTCCTTGCTGGTTCTGCTAAGTAACAATGTGACCTCAGCCAGCTCAATTAACCTGTATTTCTTTCCTTGCATATAAAACAGGCAGAACAATACCTGCCTTTTCTAACTTTCAGGATTGTTTTCCAATTAGATGGAGATAAAACATGTACAAGTGTTTTTGCAATGTATTGTGCAGCATACAAATGAAAGTTAATACTCATTGCCAACTCTGTTTATGACTTTTTTTTCCCCAAAGGCTGTCCTTGCTCAAAATGAGTCATTCCTCTTACTGCAATTACTTCGAGCTGATTAGGTGTTCATTTTTATCCCCCAGCATCCCACAACCACACCACATCCACTGTGGTCCTTCCACCTGTGTTTCTAAAGTTTTTTTGTAGACTGCTTTACATCTGCCCAAATTTACCTGTCATCTAGGAGTTGTTTGGGGACATAGATATTGGTCATTAAATAGGTTTTTCTCTGCTCAGCACAAGTTTCAGTAAATGATTTACTCTATATTTGACAATGCACCATGTTCCCAGATCTTGTTTTTAGCCATATGGTGTAAATTTACTGAGTTATACAAGGCCCATAGGTGATATTAATGCAACTGTTTAAGAAATTGGTTATGGTTGGGGCACCTGGGTGGCGCAGTCGGTTAAGCGTCCGACTTCAACCAGGTCACGATCTCGCGGTCCGTGAGTTGGAGCCCCGCGTCAGGCTCTGGGCTCATGGCTCGGAGCCTGGAGCCTGTTTCCGATTCTGTGTCACCCTCTCTCTCTGCCCCTCCCCCGTTCATACTCTGTCTCTCTGTCCCAAAAATAAATAAATGTTGAAAAAAAAAATTTGGTTATGGTTGTTGTAGGAATTCCATGTCTGAAAAAACTTAACCCTATTGTAACTGATCAGAAGCTTGATACCCTTTTTGATTACCTTATCCTACTGGGTCCCTGGAAAACCAGGCCAAGAAACATACCTCACTGTGCGTTATTCCAGACTTCTAGTGCCTCCAACCCTCTCCAGCTACGTTTCCATATTTGACTATTGCTCTTGAAAATGTTACATTAGTTATGGGGTAGCAACGTTGTCAGAACTTACGTACCTTACAACACTAAATATTTACAACATTCACAGAAAAAATGGAATTTTGCCAATGATACACATAGCAGGGTTTTTATGCAGATGGCCTAGCTCTTCTCCCTCTCTCGAGTCCATTTCTAAAGCCTTTAGTGATTCAGGATAACTTAAAAGGTCCTGCTACAAAAATATCTGGCTCCAACTTGAGTGGCAGGTCATGAATGATGGTGGCCGATGCTAAGTGTGTCTACGATATAACAGACCCTAGGAATGGAAGTCAGAAATAGGTTCATGGCTTCACCTATTGGTCATTCCCTAGAATTACTTACCCCGCCCTAGAGCTTACCCATAGGTGGCCCTGCAAATTCCTTAGAAACAAGAGGCAGGGGGATCCCCTGTGTCATGGGATTGTAACTATGCAACTGACTTCATGCTTGGTTCTCAGGGAAGGCACAGTGGTTTTTAGATCAACACGCCTATATCCTCTGGTAAGGTGTTTTCAACTTTTCAACCTCACCTGCCATGCCCTGGAAAATATAAGAACAGGGAGTTTATCTTGTGCTAAGACTATCATGGTCCAAAATGCTGATGAGGAATTTCTGTTGGCTCAGGTTTCATAGCTCATTATCCAGTGTAGGCTGCAAGAAAAGAGATTCACAAAAAAAGTTTTCAGCAAGTCTTTAAACTTATCTGAAGACAGGAAAGCCATTACTACAATATACCTTACAATGTAAGGTCTGAGAAATGATCTTTGGACTCAAATACCTGAGCTACTCAAAAACCCAGTGAGCCAGATTTTCAGTGACTGAGTACCTCAACATAAAAGCATCTTCGCTGGAATTGGTTTCAGATAGCCATGTTTGGATGCCTCTAGAACTGACTGTAATAATAGCATCTCTAGGCATTATGGAATACTGTGCTTATAAGTCCAAAGTCTAAGTACAAAGGTTCTTGGAGACCAGGGTATTGAGATTAACAGATGGAAATTTTCTTAGAAATTGCACCACTGGGCTCCCATGAGTGTACAAGTATTTTTGATATTTCATTGATTTAAGATCTGATACTACTTCTACAGATCTTATTGATACCCTAAAGAAAGGGAGAGGTGTTTGTCTGAACTTAGAGATATCCAAAGTACTTTTAGGAGCAAAAGGTCTCTTCCTGTCAAATGAGAGATGAGACTTCTCACATTTCAAAATTCACAGGGAAATCAGAAAACTTGTTTTTATCATCTCCAGCATGTGGGCAGTCCGCATTTTCTTGCTGTCTCATCCATTCTGATTAGACCCATTCCATGTCTCAGCAAGAGTGCAAAAGCAAACCTGGCAGACCATATTCATCCTTCCTTGGTCACCATCTCATATCCACCACTGGAGATCAGTTATACTATTATACTGAGAATGAAATATACAAGTTTTGGGGCAAAAATACATAATTTTATATGTCAACTTGGGTAGACCATATTATCCAATATTTGGTCAAACATTACTATAAGTATCTCTATAAAGAAATACGCGACCCAAAATAAAGATATTTTTAGAGGAGATTAACATTGAAATCAGTAGACGGAGTAAAACAAATTACTTTTCCTAATATGGGTGGGTAATTTCTAATTGTAGGAATAGAAAGACTGACCTCCTTGGAAAAAGAGGAAATTCTGTCCATCTTTAGCAGAATTTAAGTCTGCCTTTATACTGAAACTGAAACATTGGTTCATTCCTGACTTTCTAGCCAGCTGGCCTACCATGCCGATTTCGAAATTGCCAACCTCCATATTTGTGTGAGTCATTTCCTTAAAATAAATTGGTACACATGCATATATACATCTCTTACTGGCTCGGTGTCAGTGGAGAACCCTAATACATCCACGTGATTTCAGAATTATGCACACATAATTTTGTTTATAGTTTTAATGCAACTAGGTCCACTTTTCTACATGAGGAAAGTGAAGATTTGGTCCTTTGTATGGAATGTGTTCTCCCACAAATTTCTCCATTTTTTAGCTTGGCTCTGTCACCTCTGTTTACCTTCCTTACTGCAGACAGGACGTCACTTATAGTTAGGCTTAGATAGGAGTTCCAAGCCATGAGCAAGTTTGAAAGTGGGTCATTTAATTCTAATTCATTCTTCTCAGTAGTAAGAGCTCTGAACATGCCAGTCCTTTTAGTAAGTGACCTTTTCTGAAAACACATCTTTCCAAATACTTTTTTTTTTTTTTGTCAAAAGGATATAGCCTATTTCTATATTAAGAAGACTATTTATAGAATTAATAGGTGCTGGATAACCCTTTACAATGAATAGATCCCCGATGCTCAGTTAAGGATACATCTACACACAAGGCAGTTTTCAATGGCCATCTTTTTATTGCCATGGGGATGGAGAGTAGTTTTATTTTAACCTCCCTCTGATGAAAAACAGGGTAGATTTTGTATGTTATTACCATAAACCTTTCCTCCATCTTGTCTTACCCTTAGTTATCACAAGGATTCTAGTAATAAGCACGCCTTATTAAAGGTAACCATCTAAGTAGCAAATTGTTCTCCTTTCCATATATATATAAGGTGGTTATTAGGATATCCAAAAAGGAATGCTATTACTATTACTGATACTATAATCTTAACACAAAGCTGTGTTATGGGACTACATCATATAACATCAAGTCCAGACACAGTTATTATACCCATATTTAGAGCTTGCTTTTCTGGGGCCATCGTCTCAAGTTGTTGGCCTCTGCCATCATTTTCCAGCTATCTCTACTGCAGTATATAGTGCGTCGCAGAGATTGAGTACTACTAGAAATAAACATTGCTCACACATTTCCCCTCCTCTATTCCATTTACCCTTGATAAGTTACTTCATACTCTGACATGAGAAACTCGGGTGACACTTTCACTTCTATGTTCTATTAAATGTACATTTAGTTAATTCCTGTTTAGTCCTCATTCTTAATAACTCCTGAGTATTTCTTCCCATCTCTACTGCGTCCATTTTTTTTCTAATTAAAAACCTTTTTACAGAGCAGTTTCAGAGCAAGATTGGGTCATAGCAAAATTGAATGGGAAGAGTTCTCATATCTCTTGTCCCCAGATACCCACAACCTTCCTCACTATGGACATTCTACAACCACAGTGGGACACTGATTATGATTGATGAACCTACATTGGCACATTATCATCACCCAAACTCCACAGTTTATGTTAGGGTTCACTCAGGTTTTAAAATTAAATGGATTTTGACAAATGTGTAAGGACATTTATCTACCATTACGGTATCATACACAAGTTCCACTGGCCCAAAAATCCTGTGCTCTGCCTTTTAGTCCCTTCTCCCTTAATCCCTGGCCAACACTAATCTTTTTACTGCCTCCAGGTTTGCTTTTTCTTTTCACTCGGGATATGTAACGCCCGTTTTAACAGATCTCCACCTCTCCTATCAAATCTTCCCTCCTGTTACAAGTTTTCCATAAAGAAGGTTCATCTGATGTACAAGTTGATCATACCACTGTCATATTTAAATGACTTCTCATTGCCTCCAGTCCCCATTAGCGGATCTATAGCTTTTGTATCTGGCCCCTGATTACCTTCATTACACAAAACCTTCCAGTTGCCTATTCTATTCCTGCAAGTACTTATAGTTTACAGAATAAACTGTATTCTATCTCATCGATATATACTTAGACAGGTCTCTCCCATTACCTGGATATGTTAAACATGTTCAAATCTTGATATAGTACCTTCCTCTCAAAGTGAATATAACCTAACACTAAACTCTTCTGTAGCATTCTGCATTAGGTCTTCATCGTGGTAGAAAAACCCTCAATTTTCACTCAGGGTTAAAAATAGCTGCTTTCCAGCTGGCCTTCTACATTAGGTAATGAAGTCCTTGAAAGCAGGATTTGTACTTTGCTATTTAACTACCTTCTTGACGTTATTTCTGTACATGCACATTTTTCTTTGTTCTCGGTGAAATTCAAAGCAGTACTCAAACTGTGGGAATAATTTACCTACAGGATGGATGGAAATAGTCAAATCCCCTTATACGTAAACACTGTTAGGTTTTGTACTTAAGTAAAAATGTTCTAGACTAAAACATGATTTCCTTCCAGGAAGTCAGATCTTAGAAAACAATGGGAGCTTTTCAATAAATAGAGATATAGGTAATTGTTTTACATTGTATCTTAACATGTGAAAAAAATCCTATGATGATACCAGCCAGGTTGAGGGTAGGACTTCATGTCCTTTAAATTCTATGGTTCCTTACAGAAACAAATGACACAACTACAGAATGAATGGATGTAACTTGTAAAAAGATAGATACGTTAAACAAGTAAACATTTGGTAAGAGAAGTGCAAATATCTAAATAGGTAAGTTCCTTAATAGGGATGCCTGAAAGCTCTGTCAACCCTTCTCACTCGTACTGAAAGCTACTTGGTTGAATTGGAATACTTTACAGCAATTGAGTCCCCCCCCCCCACCAAGAAATCAGAGACATAATTATTCCAATTTTCCCAGTAAAGAGAGCTAGGAAGTTGATTGAACTGCTATCCTTTTTCATCATCAAGAGTCAGGTCCTCCCTATCCTACTTCTTTCTCCCCACTCCTCATTGACTTTCCCATTTAGGTTTCTTCTATAATAAGTTTAACAAATACCCATAGATAGGTGTCCATTTGTATTGTTTTATATAAATGATCTTGAATCGGTCATTCCTTTCCCTAGTTTGCACTAAGATTTTTCATCAAGCTCAATGTGTCTTTTTACATATCAAATTGCTGAAGAGGATTTCACAGAATCCTGTGTAACACTTTCATGTCCTGAAAGACCACTTCATTCCAATTCTTCATTGCTATAAATAGTGCTGTCTTTACATTCTTTCAGATGTGGATTGCTGGGTTATAGGGAATGTGGTCCCTCACTTCCATTAAGCAGTAGCAGACTATAATCTGGAATGGCTACTTGGTTCATATTCTTATCAGAAGGAAATGAAGATTCCTATTTCCCCACGTTTGACAATGTTTTGTAAACACATTCTTAGCACATGCTTAAAAATTTTAACAGTCTGTGGAATCCATCTATTACCTCATTCCTCAGATCTTTTTGGTCTACTTCGATTGTACCTCTTTCACACCCTTGCATTTTAACATCTAATGTATCACATAGTTTTCTCTTCGTTTGCCAAATATACAATCTTCCTTAGGATTGAAACTACATATTATGGATTTTTTTTTTTTGCCCACACCACTTAACGATACATTAAGAAGTTCTATCATCTTTTCTCTTCATGTAATTGTTCACCAGCTTTGAAATAAGTTATCAGGAATTCAGTTTTATCCTAATGGTTGCACAGAGAAGTAAAATTTTTTTCCCCAACTTTAAAATACTGCAGACCATCCTCCTTAAAACTCATGATATTTCCGTCAAACTTACTCCTTCCCATCCATTGACGTGATTTAGAAGTCACACATACACAGTGTGCTTTATGTCCTTGGAGGGAATAATATTGTGTTCAAAGATTTCCATGCATTTTTTGTGTTTTGACATTCACTTCCCTATCTTTCTCTAATCTTGTGAGGACCTAGGTTAAAAATAATGGCAATGTGCGGGTTCTTACCCTTTTTGGTCATTCTTAAAATAGTGGGTGTGTAATAACATGCCTTCTTCTTTTCCAAAGTAACTATAGAAACAAGGTTAGTGTACAATGAGCTTTAGAATGATGACAAAAAGATCTCCCGCATCAGGAAGGACACTTAACTTTTTACTCCCTCCAGTGAGGTAGGAAGGTAGCTTTTGTCTACAAGATACATAGACAATTTTTAATTATGTAAAAATGTTTTAAACCCAATGAGAATAGGAAACTTGGTTGTACTGGCTGGTATCAAACCCCCCTACGTTAGCAGTAACTTCAGGTTAGTGGTTATAAAGTGGGAGGTTTTAAGAAATAGAAGTTTAATATTGAAGTGATGAATTACCTTTCCAAAAGCAGTTGCTAGAAAGCACTATAATTTGTCACAATTTGAATCAGTAGCTAATTGGTCCCAAAATAAGAATAGTTATAAAACTCAGCCCTAGGCCTTCAGGCTGCCCTGCCATTGATCTATACCAAACATTTGCTTTGCTATAGAATGATTTTATCCAGAGGAGATTCCACTATAAGCTTTTACTAACAGTTGATTCTCATTAACCAGAAAACATTTAGAATACTGGCTTATTTTTTGCTAATGACCAAGGTGTAGGTTTCGGTATGTGATCAAGAACTGAAAGCAGTTCGTGTGCTAGTGCGTCACAGCCAAGCTGCCTCTCCTTCCAGGTAAGCATAGAGCTGGTCAGAAGTAGACGCACCCAGGAGGACACAAGGGAAAAACATCTGTCAAAGTGAATGCAAGTGTAACCATGTGGCTCTACTACCCTATGAACATGCCTTGTTCAGGCAACACTTCAAGCAAGAAAGCATACCTAGAAATGTGGAGGAGGAGGTAGATATTAAGTAAAAGGCAGAAAACAAATACTGTCAGCAACCACAGGTAACCACTATCATTTTAGTGTCTTTATATCCACAAAGAGGAAGGCAGACCAATACATACTTAAGTGGACACTATTCTCATTTTGATGTGGAAGATATAGCTTTGCCTTGTTTTTAGTTTCAACATATCAGCATTTAAAGATAGTTGTAGTAGAAGGGTTTTATTTTGTAGATTTCATCTGATTTAAATAGCAGCCTATTATTGCAAGTTTAATGTTTCTAATGTTTTAATGCTGTGATGAAAAGTTTAATGCTGTGATGAAAAATTTGCGACTATTCCTTAGAATATCACAGCAATGAGGGGCACCTGGGGGCTCAGTCAGTTAAGCATCCCACTTCGGCTCAGGTCAGGACCTCATGGTTTGTGGGTTCGAGCCCTGCTCCAGGCTCTGTGCTGAGAGCTCGGAGCCTGCTTCGGATTCTGTGTTTTCCTCTCTCTCTGCCCTTCCCCTGCTCCTACTCTCTCAAAAGTAAATTAACATTAAAAACTTTTTTTAAAAAATCACAGCCATTAAGTTACTAGGAAAACTAGTTACATTTTAAAAAAATTTTTTTTCAACGTTTATTTATTTTTGGGACAGAGAGAGACAGAGCATGAACGGGGGAGGGGCAGAGAGAGAGGGAGACACAGAATCGGAAACAGGCTCCAGGCTCTGAGCCATCAGCCCAGAGCCTGACGCGGGGCTCGAACTCACGGACCGCGAGATCGTGACCTGGCTGAAGTCGGACGTTTAACTGACTGCGCCACCCAGGCGCCCCTAGTTACATTTTTAAATATTTGATAAATGTGGACAAGATTTTGACCAACAGTCTGCTTTTAAACTTGAAACACTCTGGCAACCGGTGTAAGTAAATAATGATCAACTGAAAATAGGTGTATTCACAGTGTTGACGTGAGGACTGAGGCACAGTATAGTAGCTCTTTCCTTAGTGACAGAGCAAGGAACTGGTGGAGCCAAGGTGAAGACTGAACCACATTTGTTTTTACTGTACGTATAAAATACTACAAACATACACATCTACATGTACGTAGGTATGTTATATACATAACTATGAATATGTTTTACATATAATTCATATCCCATTATATAGATTGTCCTCCACACACATACCACAGACATTTTACTACAAAGGGTGTAACCTAAAAACTTTCTGATCTTTTGGCTTAGTACTTTTAGAGGGAGTTCCAGATCAATATTTGCATTTTTTGTTGACAAACGCATATTATATCCCAATGTAAAAATTGTAGTTTTTTCCCCCCATGCTCTTAATGAATAAACCACTTCCAGTCTTGCTATTTCAAACAACAGTACAGTTCTTTTTTATGGACCTGCATGGCATTGAAGATTTTAAAACATTAAAAAATTTAAGCAATTATTATATGGTTTTACTCAGTCATGTTTATAAGGAAATATAGATGCACAGTTTTAAAAGTTAAATAAGCATTGGGCCCTTGAGTAGCTCAGTTGGTTAAGTGTCTAACTCTTGTTTTTGGCTCAGGTCATGACCTTGGGTGGTCGGGAGATTGAGCCCCACCTCTGCTCCATGCTGAGCATGAAGCCTACTTGGAATTATCTTTCTCCTCGCCCCTCCCTGCTTGTGCTCTCTCTCAAAATAAAAACAAAAGTTAAATACACATAAGCAGTCCCTATCTTACCACAACTTTACTCCAAATTTTCAATACTCAGACTACTATAATCTCTTATGGAAGTAAATATATCAAGTATCCCTATCTCCCATTAATATGTTTATACCACTCACACTATTACTTGATTTACCCTGGTAAATGAAGATTTAAGTCTCTGGCCCTTCATGCTCACCACAGCACACACCCTCCCCACTCCTTAAGCACATGCACATATACATGCCTCTGTTCTTAATCTTCTAATAGTTCACAATATTTTGTTAATATTCCCACTGTAGCAGCTAAGATGTTTAGGTTGGAAGAGTTTTCTTGGACTTCTCCTTTATCAGCTCAGTTGTCAAAGTAATTTACCACTAATGGTCCTGATTTCTGAAGGAAGTCTGGAACATCCTTCTCCATGCTGGCATTCGTCAGTTCTTTCCTTGAGGCTCTTATCTTCCATTCTGATCTGGATGCTTGCCCTGGAGGCCTCCTGCCTGCTTTCACCCTGCAGAACCGGTCTTGCTCCTGGTTTGGATCCCATGATTCTCTCCGGGCACCCTCGCCTCAAGTAGTAAACTGAGAAACAGTAATCTGGAGGTACTCTGGTGTATTTGTATTTTTGAAAATGTCATTTTACGGTCTTAAACTTTTATTAATAATTCAGTTTTGTAGATAAATTTCTCTTCAAAGTACCTTCACAGGGTCTTTAAGCTTCCACGGTGTCACTTCATAATCGGATGCCTCTCTGGTTCTCAATTCTTTGTGCAATTTTTTTTTGTTTGTTTTTTTTAAAGACCTTGCTCCATTGTTCCCCTGTTCTCAGGTTTTACAGTTTGTGTGCTTTGGTGTGGAGTCTTCCTTCCTGGTTTTACTGTGGCCTGGTGAGCGCTCTCAATGCAAAATGGAGTATCCTTCAGTTCAAGGTTTTTATATTATGTCCCGTAATTTCATGTGTTTTAATTCTTAGTGTAGTATAAACATTAGTGATTACTTTTCCTCTTTGCTCCATTTTTTTAAATTCGTCTTTGATTTTGTTAAACAATTATCTTGAGAGAGAGAACAAGTAGGGGAGGTGTGGAGGGAGAGAGACAATCTTAAGTAGGCTCCCTACTCAGGACACAGCCTAATGTGGGGCCTCAATCCCATGACCATGAAATCATGACCTGAGCTGAAATCAAGAATCAGAAGCTCATCTGGCTGAGCCACTCAGTCACCCCAATTTATCTTTTAGTGTTTTGAGCATTATCAAAGTCCTATTTTCTAAGCAATTACCTCAATTTATTCTTACATTCCCCCTTTCCCTATTTTCAATATTCAATCTTTTTGCGTATGTAAACACTTTTCTATTTCAAGAAGAACAAAAAGTAACATAAGCAACAGTAGAAAAGGATTTTCAATTTCCATTTATTCCCAATGACTCAACCTGTTTATCATCTCAAACTGATGATCATCTGTTGATAGTTTACTTTCAAAATATGAAAGTTTGAGGAATAACTTTAGGGGGGAAATTAAGAATTTGGTTTGTCCCGATTTAAGGTGGCATCCTGAGAAACATAGTACCTCTCTTTGTAAGCATGTCTGTTAGAACTGAGAGTGAAACCAGGCAGCCCACTGAAGCTGTATCACATCATACGGGTGCAGAGCTAACTGGAGCTAATGTCAGATATCCCAGTTGTATCAAGAAGGTAGTTGACAACACTTAGGATCTATTCTCTTACCAAATTTTAAAGTACACTTTACTGTAGTTACCATGCTGTACATTACATCTCTAAAACAGAGCAGAGAGTTTCTATCCCCTGACCAACATCTTCCCCATTTCCTCCACCACCTCCAGCCCCTGGAAACCATCTTTTTGTTTCTCTAAGTTCGATTGTTCTAGGTTCTACATAAGTGTTCTCAATATTTATCTTTCATGTGTCTGTCATAGGTCACCTAGATAATGCAGTCCAAATGCATCTATATTATCGCAAATGGGATTTCTTTTTTAAGGCTAATATTCCATTGTAGACACAGAACAATTTCTTCACCCATTTAGCCACTGACATTTAGGTTGTTTCCATATATTGCATATTTTGAATAATGCTGCAATATATAGGGGAGTACAGCTATTTGAGATATGGATTTCAAATCCTTTGATCATAACGCAGTTCTATTTAATTTTTTGAGCAAACTCCAGTTTTCCATAACAGCTGTCAAAATTTACATTCCCACTAAAGTGTTCAAGGGTTCCCTTTTCTCCACATCCTTGCCAACCTAAGTATTCTCACTACACATAAATAGTAACTATGTGGTAAAGGGTAGGTTAGTTTGTACTAATCACTAAAGGTATACTTACATTAAAAACCACATTGTATACCTTAAATCTACACAATGTTTTTTCGTTTGCATCTCAATGCTGGAAAAACTAAAACTAAAAAAAAAAAAATGTGGTTGAGATCCAAGTGCATCACAATTTCTCCTAATTGTCCTTAGAAATGGAAGTTAAGATGAAAACCATCAGAATTATTAAGTATTGACCTTATGTTGACGTTTTGGAGCCATGAATCCAGATACAGAAGTCAACAGAGGAGATGTGCTTTTTATTTTCTCTCATCTTATGAATTCTGTCAGAACATGAGAGGCTCTGCAGCTTTTATTGATCTTTCCGTAGATTTGACCCTGAGAGACAACCAATACCTAAGTTGTTTGGTGTCAACAGAGACACGAAAATGATGCCAATAAAAACCTGAAAACCACCATGGTGTTGGAGGTCAATAGCAACAATCTCCTGGAAGCCAGATAAATTTGAGAGGCCAAGAACGTTTTAACTGGTAACTTCATGATTTGATAATTTTAGATAGTCTTGATATAAACATGCCACCCGTACATGCACATATAGAATATGTACATATATGTATACATTTCTCTATTTTGAGGGCTGGCAAAAATCAAAATTTTATTTTTATGCCTTTCTGGCTTTTTAAAACTTAAAGATGGAATCATTGGTGACAATTTTAAGTTTTTGTAGGAACATTTTATCATCAAGTATTTTAAAGTTATTTGCACATAGTCCTCCCAAAAGTTATTGATCTTTTAATAATTGTAATGTATCAGGTTAATTCGTTCACTTAAATGTACATATGAACCCACTATGATTGCTCTGGTTGTGTAGGCTCCATTGAAACTTTTACATTTTATGGCCATATTAGGCAATCACCCGTTTTTAAAGTTTTAAAGACACAAACTATTGTGCCCACACTTCATAGCACACCTTTGTGACCCATCCAGTTTTAAACTGATGACCAGATATGCTCATAAGGAAAACCTTAGCTTAAAATTGTACACTGTTCCTCTTTAGCCAAATATCCTTGTTAGTTCCTACATAACTCAAATGACTTGTTTAATGTGCAGGTTTTATAAATTAATCAGCAAAATGGTATCCCTTCACTCATTTATTACAGTTGAATATGATTTCAAGGTCTCTGGCAGACATTTGTCAAAAACTGACATCTGAGAAATAAGAATACAGTCAACCTTGTTTCTACAGATCAGTTTTATCCAGTGTTAACAGGAACAATTTAAAGAACAAAGATTTAGGCAACCAGCCCTAGCCTGACTAAATCAGAGATGCAGCGATCAAATACTAGAAGTATCACTTTTTTATAGTCATTTCATGTAATTCTTACGCATATTAAATTTTGGAAGTTCCTGCCTTGGGTAATCCAAATTCTGTCCTTAGATCAAATTAGATGATAAAGCTGCACACTGGGATTGCTGTCTTTAGCCTTCGTGTACTTCTGCTGTACTGATACAGATAATTGACTAGGTATCATCTGTTTCTGTTGACGGGGGATAGAAACATAGCCTTATAAAACACACTCTTATAATTAACCTGGGGGATATTATGGATAGCATTGGTTCCTTATGTGGTTCCTGAGAAAATATTTCTCTTAAGTTCCCATAAGATTTAAGAGGGCTTGCATAACTTGTCTACACATTTTAGATTTGATGTATATTTAATCATTTATTCCGCAAAAAAAAAAAAAAACATTCTAAATATATATGGCAGCAAGGTGGTAAGTCAGGTGAAATTTAAGATACTTCTAACTGTTACAAGCTAAAATAACTGGTCCTATCCTGCCTTTTCCCCTGTACACTATCTGCAACCACACTGCAGGTAAACAAAGGGGTTCTGATGCAGCATAGAAATTCTGGGATTTATTTTTTATACTGAGGGAAAGCAAACTTGTAGAAGGTCACATTCTATTTAGCACTACAATCAAACAGTAAGCATTATTTTGGAAACTAGGATGAGACATTTTATTTCAACATTAGTCTGTGGTACCCTCCCTTTCCAAGACAGCTTACATAGACAAACCTGGATCACAGTGGTGCTTTTCTTTCACTTTCACCATCGTTGGTGTGGTTACTTAAGAGATTTGATTTTCAAGAACATACAGATCAAATCTGGCTTTTTTTCATCTGTAAATACCTACATGCACATCAGACAATATGCACACTCTTGCGCATGTGCATAATCACGCGTAAGTGGTTTCTAGGCTTCTTTTGCAAAACTCTTATTCTTTGTGAGTAGATAGAGTCCTCACACGTGATTAGGACTTAGGGCTTGAAAGCACATGCATGTGTGCACACACATGCACAGAATTTTCACATTTGAAACTCAGGTAATAAGAGGAATTTTGAGTTTTCCACAGTTTCTCAAAAATTACATTATGGGTGTATAATCTGTTTCAGCTAATTACAACTTCTGAGTTTCTCTGCATATTTGAGTCTATAAATGCTGACCTCTTCATTTCTTAATCTACGATTTTCCACCTTATGAGATTTTTCACGGTTTTTCTTTAGATTTAAAAGGCAATTGTGATGTTTATTTAACATCTTGAAACAAAGCTTGACCATGACCACTCCATGGAAACCGTGTTAGGAAAGACATTTCTTCAGTTATGTGTGTTCGTGTTTGTTCTTCATATATACATACACAGAAGTTTTTTTTTTTTTGTTTTTTTTTCCAACAGCAAGCTAATCATGAGAGCTTTAAAATTTTAGTAAGGGACAAGGGCTCATGAGATTACCAAAGATACCCTCAGATGATCGTACTTGTCCTTTTCTGAGACACATAATCAAAAAAATTAAGCCCCAAGAGTCACATAGCTGTAAGAGCTATAACCTAAGTATTGGTTCTCTGTAGACCCTTTGTTAAATATTGACACTCTAGAAAAATAGAAAACAAAGCTCTTACAGAGTACGTCTGGAATGTTTGCCTTACATTGGAAAATACTTCTAGCTTTATGAATTTAGATTCTCTAAGGTATTATTTGGAATTCTTTCAAATGACACACAACTTGTAAGGTTGGTAGCATTTCATATTATAAAACTGCAATAGTATAGAATATAAACATGTACGTGTTGCAGACTTGACAATAAGTCAGTTTGCTTCTGCTTAGATCAAGTGATATGGACACAATATTCTAGGTTAGATCGTGTATTAGAGATTGTAATAGATTCTAAAGTCCTTCTAAAAGACTTTGCTCTGTCTTTGTGGACTCAACAATGGCCACAAGCCCCTGCATGATACTTGGACTAATTTCGGATTATTCCATTTCAAATAACAAGAGTAATTATTGCCAGTGTAAAGAAAACTCCACTCATTTACTCAGGCAAGGTTCCTTCTACCAGTTACTGAGCATCTTTAATATGCCATATGTGGGGCTGGTTGCTGAGTAACAAAGAATCCCTGCTGTGTTAAAGCAGCCTGAAGTCTAGGATGTTATGGTTAGGACTTCTATCAACTTCCCAAGTATTCATTATCCCTGCTTAATAACAGTTGATTTTATCCAAGACATCATCTTCGAGTAAAATATCGTATTTCTTATTGCTGTTTGTAGCTATGAATACCAGTTTGATTGCACAGATGTCACAGGTTCAGGAACCCAGGGAATGTCTTTGAGATGACGACTTGACCAGGAAGGTATTTTTTCACCCTTGCTATTCCTTACATGGAGATAGATTAAGCATCCATCCTATTACCTTCAGGATGAAAGCCATGTTCTAACAATTGAACAGATAGGGTCTAGTGATTTGGGGATATTTTGCACAAGCAGTAGATTATTGGACTTCTTTTAAGTGACAAAATAAGATCTTTATTTGTGTAAGACACCATAGCATGTTTTTGTGAGTTTTATTTCTTCACGCTATTGTAGTTTCCTTTCCTTTCTGTAGGCAACTACCAGGAAAGCAACTGCTTCATCAGCAGCTTGACAAAAGTGACCAAGTTTGGGGAAGAAACCATTTAATCATTCTCAGGTCCTGAGCAACAGTTGATCTAGTCACCTCTGCTCTCCCAGAAGATGGTAAAGCACTCATCTGGTCCCAAAGCATTCCTATCTTTCCTGGGAAGCCCTGTAACTGTTTGGCTAAGACTAGGCTCCCGGCAAGTAACACTAATACTTGAGGACAGGGGAGCTCTTCATGCATAGGTAGGTTTTATTCCCATCTTTTGTAGGAAATTTGCCACACATATTTATAAAAACTCTACCTTTTGACTGTATGTTAAAAAAAAAAAACATGGATATAGAAAAAACCCTTGTATGCAATCAGTGGGAATGTAAATTGGTATAGCTATTATGGTCAGCATGGAGGGGGTCTCAAAAAGCCAAAAATAGAACCACTACATGATCCAGCAATTCCACTTCTGGGTATTTGAATAAAATGAAAACACTAACTAGAAAACCTATATGCATCCCATGTTCATTGTAGTATTGAAAATAGCCAACATATGGAAACAGTCTGTCCAGTGATAGGTGAAAAGAGAAAATGTATATATATAATAAACTATTCAACCTTAAGGAAATATTGCCATCTGTGACATGGATGGACATCAAAAGCATCATGCTAAGTAAAGTCGGTCAGACACATACCATATAATCTCATACATAGAATCTAAAAGGTAAAATCTCAGATCTAAAGAACAGATCATTGTTTGCAAGAGGCAAGAGGATGGAGGGGGGAGAAATGGGTAAAGGGGTCAAAAGTACAAACTTGCAATTTATGAAGTCATAAAAATGTATTGCACATATTGTTAACACTGTATTGCATATTTGAAAGTTGCTCAGAGTACATCTTAATTTGTCACAAGAAAAACATTTCGTAAATATGTATGTTGACGGATGTTCTGTCTATGCTTCGGCAGGTAAGCATTGGTAGAATAAGCCTTCTGGACTTCTGAATGTTTTCCTAATTTTCAAACTGGAGTACTATTTCCTTGCATTACTTTGCAAGTCAAAAAATGAAAAATAACCAAAGGTGAACTTCTGCACTCATTTAGCAGTTAGGTTTGGCAAGGTAATAGTCAAGTGGTATTGTAGGAAAAGACATTGCACCTTCACGTTCAACTCCATGTGGGTGTATGGTACTACACAAATATGCTGGTTACCCCTGTAAAGCAATGGTTAAGTCTTTTGTAAGCGTCTAAGCAGTTTTCCTTAGTCATTGTTGTAGTGCTCTTATAAACATCTATTCCAAGTGTTAATTCTATACATGCATATATAGTATTCTGTTTTTAAGTTGCTCTTTGGTATGAATACCATGATGTATCAGTGAATGGAAGTTACATAGATTAACGTAAATGGTCTTACTTCCACATGCATTGCATAAAGAGGTTTCTAAGAATGCTACTTGCTAACTCTCCAGAACAGTGTTGTATCAAGCATCCATTCTTCATTGAGGCACTGATCTCGTTGTTTTAACCGTGCTTAAC
Source organism: Herpailurus yagouaroundi (assembly GCF_014898765.1). Taxonomy (NCBI): domain Eukaryota; kingdom Metazoa; phylum Chordata; class Mammalia; order Carnivora; family Felidae; genus Herpailurus; species Herpailurus yagouaroundi. The sequence continues at coordinate 20,245,349 of NW_024412405.1, forward strand.
AGTAGTGCCAGCCATGTTCTCGGTTGCTCATGTTGTTAAATCCCATGCTATGCTACTGGGTCAGTTTTCTTTTACATGTTAGTACGGTTTAAAAAGTGCTATCGGTAGAAATTCGCTAACATTTCTATACTTGTACTTGAGACCATAAGCATTACCATTGCTGTGGCTCCCATTGCTGCTGGAGTAAGTGCTGCCAGGGTTGTTACCACTAGCTCAGTTAGGTTTTAATTTCCCCCCTGTATTTGTTCATGATACTATTTGTCCCAATTAGGAGGAATACAGTTAAAAATAACTTTTTAGTCTATTAAACTTCAAACACACTATAACACATCAATGAAGTTCAAGGAAAGAGACCATCAAGAATTGTTTTCCAGAAAGTAACTAACTTTGGTTTCCTTCTAGGAGCTCCTATTCATATTGACCTGCAATCTCAAGCAGACATGAATCTTCTGGAAAACAAGAGATGACGATGAAGTTCTCTGGAAAAACTCCTTCAGTCTTTTGCTTCAAGTTTTTGTGTATATGTTTGAGTTTTGTTTATAGGCCCCCTTCCCTCTTTTTACCATAATAGTATAGTAGAATAACTTAAGAATCAAAAGCACAATGAGGTACCAGCTCACCCCTCCCAAAATGTCTAAAATTAACACCACAAGAAACACCTTAGTGAGGATGCTGAGAGAGGAACCTTCTTTCACTGTTGGCAGGAATGAAAACTGGTGCAGCCGTTATGGAAAACAGGATGGAGGTTTCTCAAAAAATTAAGAATAGAACTACCCCATGACCCAGAAATTGAACTACTAGGTATTTATCCAAAGGATACAAAAATGCTTATTCAAAGGAGCACATGCCCCCAGTGTTTACAGCAGTGCTATCAACAATAGCCAAATTATGGAAAAAGCCCAAATGTCCATCGACTGATGAAGATGTGGTGTGTGTGCGCATGCGCGCGCGCGCACACACACACACACACACACACACACACACACACTGAAATACTTCTTGGCAAGATTTCATTCTTTTTGATTGCCATTTGCCAACAATGTGAATGGAACTAGAGCGGATTATGCTTAACAAAGTCAGAGGAAGACAAATATCATGATTTCACTTATATGTGGAATTTAAACACAACAGATGAACATAAGGAAAAGGAAAATAAGATTTAAAGAAGAGGGAGGAAAACCATAGAGACTCAAATACAGAGAATAGCCTAAGGGTTACTGGAGAGGTGATGGGTGGAAGGATAAGCCGAATGAGTGATGGGTACTAAAGGGCACTTGTTGGGATGAATACTGGGTGTTCCCATTTAAGTGATGAATCACTGGGTTCTACTTCTGAAACCAATACTACACTGAATATTAACTTGAATATTTTAATATTAAATATTTTTATATGAATAATTACATTAAAAATAATAAAAGAAAAAAGTCCTAGCTAATGTTTCAAAGGTGGATATGAAGTTTTCCCAGTAGATATATGTTAGAGGAATTTTCATATGCATTAATTTATTGAAATTATACATAACTTCTATGTGGATCCATGAAGACCTACTACCCATTCTAGTATCTTGAAAGCTGTTTACCTTGAATGGTTTTCTATCAGTAAATTTTTTTTTTTTTTTTTTACCAAACATGATATTGACCTTAACTTTTTGTTGTTAAGAATTCTATTTGCTAAAATAGGGAATTTTGATAGTTTCAGTCCACCTAAATAGGATGTAACTTGTAGCCTAAAACATCATTTTTTAATGAAGTAATGGATTAGAACAGTGATTCTCAATTGGGGTAATTTTTCTCACCAGCGGACATTTGGCAATATCTGAATGTGTTTTTTTATATTGTATAATTATACACATAGGTGTATGTATGTGCTGACATCTAGTCCATAGAGACCAGGGATGCTGCTAAATGTCCTCAAACGTACAGGTAAATTCTACAAAGTTGGTTCCAAATGTTGACAGTGCAGAGGTTGAGAAATACCATATAACTCTTTGGATATTAAATGGAATTTAAGTTTAATTTCTAACTTAAATATTGTCTTACAGAAAATTTACAACGTATGTGTTGTGGCATGAAAAATATTCACTCAAGAGTGCAGATCTAATTGTTTTATTTAATGAATTCATACAGAAGTATAGCATAAGGATAAGTCATTTCAACAGGATACTCTGAAGACCAGACCTCTTTGACTTGGAAGTTGGTATTATGGAAAAAGGTATTTCCCTCCCTTGTTAACACTGAAAAAAACCTCCCTGAAGACCACAAACAACAACAACAACAACAAACTTCAAAAGGTATTACATATTTCTCTTTGTGGCCTAAGAATATGTTTTAAACATTTATTGACACATCATGGACTAAAATCTCAGTTTACAGAGCACAAACCCTAAAATGGATACAACTTGAGAAGATTTAAAATCATCCAAGGGGTGCTGGGTGGCTCAGTTGGTTAAGCAGTGGACTTGAGATTTCAGCTCAGGTATGATCTCTCGATTCAGTTCGTGGGATCAAGCCCTGTGTCAGGCTCTATGCTGATAGCACACAGCCTATTTGAGATGGTCTCTCCTCCCCAGTTATATATGTGTCATGCTGCCTCAAAATTAGTAAATAAACTTAAAAAGCTACTTGGTATCATTTGTCAATAACCCTGACAGTAAGATAAAGTATCTGCTCAATCTTTCTTCAATGAACTTTTATACTGATTATTGCTTAAAGTGTTAAGTGCAGGGAAAGAAAAGGGAAAATAAGGTTGCAAAACTAGTTTTCATGATTTTGAATTACTTTTGAGTTTAGATATTAATGATTCACAACCGTCTTGAATTTCACACATCAAGTAAATTTATAGGCTGTATCTTCGGTCAAAAAGAACACAAAGATAATTGCTGTGGAACTGATGGATTGCCACCAAGTCACATGCATATTTATTTATAGCAAATGAATAGATTTCCAAGAACTTCTGGTATAAGTTGTTATCCACATCTTCCCAAAATTCAATCAAGAACTATTATGGCAGCCACATTATAGTAATTGTTTCTGTATTAACTATAGCATTTATAACTTCATCACAATTATATGGCCAGCTTCACAGTATTGTAAACGTTAGTATTTCAGAAGGAAAAAGATCTCCTAAATGTTAGCTGATAAGATGTAATCAAAAAGTACCCTCATGCTGTTAATTATGTCCTTTCTCTACAAGGAATCATGATCCAAATGTGATGTTTTTGCCAAAGAATAAAAGTGAATTTTCTGGTGCCAATATGAAACTCCATTAAATATTTCTCTGAAGTGACTGGATTAACATGCTTCCTTCAATGGAAAAAAGCAGTTACTTCTACACCATAACAGGATATTCTCTTGTTCTTTTTTCCTTTAGCATAAAAGAGTTCCGCATTGTAGCGTAACAGCCAATTTCTGAATTTCCATTACTGGACCATGTTAGCAGAGTAAGCTATGTTTCAATGCTATTTGTCCAAGCAACCTAGTTGAAAAAAGTAAATTTCTATTGAGAATCAAGATTACAACTATATGTAGCCAACAGAAAGGGATCTCAGGAAGCAAAGTGTGAAATTATAAGGAAATGCTCCTTCCTCTTGGCATTATAATCTGCTTAACCAGTGGTTTTCATTTTGAAAGCAGGGGAATGAAGTTTCGGTGTATAAATTCAATGATCAAAGATGCTATGGTCGAAAGAGCGTTCCAGACATACACACCAATCTTCTCCAATCCTTTGTCATTCCCATAGCTATACAAAAGAGGTCTAGGAAAGTTTGAGAACTGGTGCAAGTGGAATTATCTTAAGAGTTTCTAAAGAAATACAGAGCTATATGGTACACCTAGAGAGCAGATGTGATCTTTGTCCATTTCTTACATTTTACTTTCTTCAACTGATGTATCAAATTTTCAAATTTCTAGCAGACCGCAATTAAGTTGCTGACAATATGTATATTTAGGATCACTATACTATACCTGTATTAGTCTTTATTAATACTCATAACTTCAGTCTGAATTGGAGTACATGCACCCTAGAAGGGTGTCACATGATCCATGTGGCTTAATTTTAGGATTTCTACGTATTTAGAGAATTCTTTAAAACTTTGGTTTTACTATAGACATACATATATGTTCACATATGAATACACGTAATGTATACATTTGGGGATACACTCAGTAGGAATTTCATCTGTGGATGCGAATGTTGATGCCAGAATTCCCTGTGCTAAATGTAAACGATACATGAAGGAACCTAAGCCTGTTTTTAATCTGATCTCTAATCTCCTGGATGAATTCCTTGCATGTCTGAACACATGCTACAATTTAAAACTTCTGTGGTTGCCCTAAAGCTGTTCGCTCAGCTTGATTTGTCTTCATGTCCATCTTTTCCTGCCGATTTTTCCTATCCAGTTTTCAAAGCTTACCTCAAACCATATGCAATTCCTATAAGGAAGTTGAAGTAACCTCAGAACCATGGTAAAAACATTTAGCCCAAAATCTTGTGCAAGTTACATTTGGCTGTAATTCGCCAAATGGCTGGGCTTTCAACAATGAGGACTGAAGAAGAGCCAGGAAGTTTAGGGTGTGTGGCTTCTTGAGCATCTCCTGTTCCTCACTAGACACACACTTTGTTGGCCATGGAATTCTGCCTTTCAGATGAGCTCCTGCCAACTTGAATAATGTGAGCGGGCACATACCAAGGCTTTTCATGCATTTCTGATTAAGACAAATCATGTAGACCTAACATTGAGTTCCAGGTTCAGTCTCTTACCACATCACCGGTAGTGATTCATGTTGAAGGTGAAAGTAAAACTAAGGATACATTATGAGCACACTATTCTTTTCCTGTTTTCTAGGCTTACGCCAAATCCTCTAACGCTCTTTTTAAGCTGGAAATCCTTCGGATAGTGTACACTTTGTCAATGTAGTCCTATACATGAAATCAAGTAGAAAATTGTCTGCATCTGATATAAAAGGTGGTATTATGGAAAGAATTGCAGAATTTTAAACTCAGAAGTAGAAAAATAGAGAATATTTCATACTTTGAGATTTTTTCCCCTTACAGTACCCGTTCTGATATATGTTACAGCAGCTAAAATAAAAAATGCTATTTTTAAAGAGGAAAATTATCAAGTTGTTTTTACTAAAGATTTTATGATTGTAGATTTCAATATTGAATTGCTCACATTTCAGTGTTTACTAGAATATAGTCTCTACATAGTTACAGGCTTGATTTATTTGGTGTGACTTTTCTGGTCCTTCCTATTGTTAATGAATTACTGCCATTTTCGGAATAGATCTAACTTTGGCTTTTTAGAAACAAGGAAACCCCTCAAACCCTACACAGTAACATCATGCAAGAATGAAATAAAAAGCAAACTTTGGGGGAAAAATGGTGTAACTTTGAAAAACATTTGCTTAGTAAGAAGACTGAATTACAGAATAAGTTTGGAAGCTTTCAATTTCCATACAGTAATTCACCTTGTAAAAAAAAGGTTGTGAAGTTGGGAGGAAATAGTTTGACATTCACAACTGGCATACTGTTTATAGATTGTCAAGTGCTTAATTTATTCTCTTGAGTAGGCAAAAGTATATTCAGTATTGTGCTTTATATTATCAGGTTTTATTCTAAACCTCGGGTACAGAGACTGAGTCTTCAGTCCATGTCACATCATCCAATATGATGTATAAAAGGGTTTCTCTTGCACCCCAATGCTACTTTATACTCCCTCACAGGCATCTACTAAGCTTTTGAAGTCATATATAGTGTGTCTAATATAGGTCTTACATTTAGGCTATAAATCTTGCTCTATTTTTATTTTTTATTCAATAGTGTGTTTTTAAGGTGTATCCATATTTATTCATTCACAGCTGGTCTATTTCTTCTCATTATCCCATGATTAGAAGTATGCATCTACCATATTCAGTCTCTAGTGATGGAAACAAGTGGGCCCAAGCTACCCAAGTGCCACTGCAGTGAAGATCCTTGCATGTGACCTTCGTGAGTTAATCTCTGCAGCCACAATAGAAGACAGCTGGGCCTCAAGATCTGCATATTTCTAATTTCACTAAATACTGACCGATTGCTCTGTAGAAAAGGTGATGCAATGGAAACTCCCAACAGATATTCCTCCAAATTTATTATTTGCTGTTGACTTTTAAATTTTGTCCATTTTACAGGTTTAATATGGTAGTTTATGTGGTCTGACAATATTTTCCTAAGTTTTAGTCTTTTGGATTTAGCTGCATATTGTCTATTAACTCCCTCCATTTTGGATTTCCTGCCTTTTTCTATGTGCAGCAATTTCTTCATATACTTCTAGACATTAAGGACTGTAGGATGTTGTAAACATCAGTCATTTCCATATACCTTATAAATATGTTGAGGTTCTCAAAACAGGGATTCCCAATTTTCTTATAATGACATAACAATTTTACTCACATGGGGTGATATGTGACAGAATCATAGCTGACTTATCTGTGGGATGCTCTTATCGTCTTTCTTCAAACATTTCATCATTGCTTGACATTAGCTCCTAGATGCCTCACAGAATCACAATGGTGTCCTTTAGCTCATGAAAGTATCACATTGACTACCAGGAAAATTGTGTGCTGGGACCGGAGCACGGGGGGGGAGATCATAAAACCAAAGCATCTTTAAGTATTTCTCATTTTTTAGCAGAAATTAAAAAACCTAGATATGCTTAGTATAATCACTAGGGTGGCCCTCTAATGAGGAGGCCAAAAATCCACTAGTTTGAGGTCTTTCTGGAAACTACCACAGATTTATATGCACTTTTTAATCAATGTGTTAAGAACACAAGTAATACATCTAAATGAAATTTTACTAGACTTTGTCATTCTTTTATTCTTGGGTAAATGCAATAAACTGTAAAGCTCAAATACATAATTAGGCAAGTACTTTTCCTTTGTTATATGGTGAACCTGAGTCCTCACATAATCTGCTAATAAACTGAAATTAACTTTTTCTAGATGGCTGTAACATGTTATTTTAGTTAGAACATCTTAGTGTGCTAAAAACTAGGATTATAATAGGATTTACAGGTATAGCAGAAAAAAATTACTTAAAATCAGAAAGATGTAAAAATTTCTATTAAATACCGGATATTCAGTAAGTTGGAACGTTTCGTTTCATAGTTTTCCACTGGTACTTAAAGTCAGAAACATGTATGTAGTTATTTGAATCATACCTAAATTTTCTTCAAAGACACTAGTTTTACAGAATTTTCTGCTTTGACTTCTGCTACTTAGACATCCAATTTATGCTTATTAAACATTTAAGAAGTTGTTCATATGTCTAAAGTAGTACATTTAAATTAGAAATAGATTTGTTAGAGAAATCACAGAAAATCTAAAGGACTTTTTTTAATTACTTAGGAAGTTACAACTTGCCTTTTAAAGTAGGACAAAAAGTGATTTAAATAGGATGGGAGGCCTTGGGGTGTAGTGAAAATTTTAATTGCATATTTAATTAGAAATATGCTAGAAAGGTAGTGTTTAGTTTAGCTTAAGCTCATGGGCCTTGGAAAAACATTTCTTTCTAATATTTTCTTTTACCTTTTTAGAAATTAGATTGAGCTGAATAGAATTTTGTTGCTATTCATTATGAAGGGATTAGAACCTTTTATTTTCTTATGAAAAATAAGCTGACAGGTTTATTTTAAAGCCTTTTTTTTAATTATCCTTGAAACTTATTTAGTACCTGAACATTTGCTTGGCAGTTCAGGAAAGATTAAAATAGTACCTGGATGTGCAAAATACAATGTCTTTTTCAGGTTTTCATCACTTAACACAGAGCTTCAATGTCCGGGTGATACTGCCATTAAGAGTTTAAAAGTATGAAACATAAATTAACTGGACTGGACTGCTTTATGTGAAGGAGCTGTATTATTAGCAAGGAATAAGATTCGTGTATCACACTGTATATGACAAGTTTTAGTCCCATGATGTAATATGCTCAAGATAGCCTGTTTTCTGCAATGTTCAATACCACCTATTTAAATGGTGAACAGAAGCTAAAGTAGAGTCCACCTCTGACTGCAGAGTTTTACTGTCACAGTGTCTTCAATTCTGGGCAGAGGAAGTTGAAAGCCTGAAACTACTCAAAGGGCTCTTGATTGTACCCGGCCGTACATTCTTTTTGTTGTCCTGAGACTTAATCATTTACTGAGGCACCTGTATCAACTTTTATCATGATGGTCTTTCAGAAGGTGTTATTTTTTCAAGTGCATTGCTCATTGTCATGAGATACTGATAGGCAACTGGGTGAATGAGAACATACACTTTCTTCCATCATTATTGGCATTCCTCTGTCTCTAGAAATAAATGTGCTCTTGGAGAGTAAACCAAGTTACATAGATCTAGGAAGCATCAGAAAGGAAATTTGAGAGGTAGAAGGCATAACTATGGTAGAACTTAAAGAATTTGGCTCATTTTAATGGACTAAATAATGGGTTTCTGGGTTGAGAAGGCATTGGGGGGTGTTATATGTTGAGTGGCATGTCAGATTCCTATTTACCACCTTGAAACACCTGTTATCTCAATTTTGTAGGTCAAAATTATGGTGTGTATGTGGGTCCTCTGCCTGGGGTCTCCCAAAGCTTAAAAAAAAAATAAAAGTCAAGTTATTGGCTGGACTGTATTCTCATCTAGAGCTAGGGGTTCTTTTACCAAGCTCACAGTGTTTTGACAGAATTCTATTCAAGTAGGTAGGAATAAAGTTGCCTTCCTTGCCATGTCCCCCTGCCCCACTTCATTTTAAAAGACAACAAGCATCTCCCTTTCACCCTTCCGCTTACCCATATCTCTCACTTCAGAATCAGTCTTCACAAAGAACCCAGTCCCTTTTAAGAACTCATCTGATTAGGTCAGGCTCATATATGGCTTTGGCCTTCTTAAAGTCCATTGTGATGTAACATCCTAAATACAGGAATAAAACAATCCCTAGAGAGGATATAGGCTATGCACAGCACTGGCAGCAATTTTGAAAGCCATTTTTAGCATTTGTTGTATGAATTTAGGTTCATTGTATGAAATTTTAAGGAGCTATACTTTTTAAAATATTAATTTTGAGAGAGAGAGAGAGACAGAGACAGAGAGAGACAGAGAGGATATCCCAAGTAGGCTCCATACTGTCTGCGCACAGCCAGATGTGAGATTTGATCTCATGAACCACGAGATCATGACCTGAGCTGAAATCAAGAGTCAGACGCTCAAATGAGCCACACAGGTGTCCCTAATGAACTATACTCATCCATATTCAGTGAAAGCACTTAAAATGCATGCATACATGTAAAGGGATGAGAAGGAACTCTTAAAAAGAATTTTAAAGTGTTTTCTAGAGACCCATGAGCTTCAGCTAAACTAAACTGATACTATTTGACACTTATTACCAAGTTATAATTTTCAATACATGGTACTTAATACAACCTAGGATCAGACTCTTGAAAGTAAGTAATTTTAGTATAGGATAGCAGTCACACCATAAATCAGTAGGATAATGGGACTGAATAATCTTAACAGGACTCAATTCAAAACAAGCATGCAAGCTTGTACTGAACCTCTGGCATGTTTAAAACTCTGCTAATACTGTAAAGATACAAAGATCCAAAGAACCCAAGTCTTGACTGATTAAGAAATTCATGATTTGACCAGAATAAACCATCTCTCTATAAAAGTCACAAGTGCCTAACTATGCAGTGTTCACTCTCAATGCAGTGTGGAAGTAGAAAAAGAAAAATATTAAGGATTGAAATAGTTTTGTTTCAGAGGCTCTAGATAATAAAGAGTGTGACCTGGGCTTTGAAGGATGACCAGTATGTGAACACAGGCAGTGGAAGAAGGACAGTGTTAGGGATTTTAGTCTGAACCCAGACATATAAGTTTCCAAAACTAATTTGGACAGAAGGTGTATGTTGTGGACAAGTGTATTTGAAAAGAAGGAGTAGGGAGGATTTATTGGGTACTTTCAAGATCCTAAGAGGCACTGTACACAGAGAACAGCTAGAGAGTGACATGAGAAAACTGGTGTCTCAAAGATCATTTTGGGGTGATGTGTAGGTTACACAAGATTGTGGAAGTGCCAAAGGTAGGAAAACTAGAACGTCTTTTCCATAATGCAAGTTGAAAACTCTCTACTTCGGTGGTAAACTGTGGAACCAGAGGAGACTGAAACATCAGCAAGACTTGCTCCAAAAAGAAACCATTGGAATTGGGACATCTGGTCTTTAGCCAAGTTGGAGCACGCTATCAACATCTTCCTGGTTTTCAACCTGGTTGATTAGAAGATGGTCAGCACCTTAAAGAGACCTGACGAGCTCCATTATAATCCAGTTTTGAAGACAAAGAGCCTAGTTATAAGCAAGCATATTGACCCTGAGAGGATGGCTCTATGCTCAAATATACACACTAAGTTTCAAACAGCACCAGAAACAGCCAAGTTCATGATTAAAAGTAAGATTTTTAAATAATTTGATGAGTAGAAGCCACAGGATGAAAGATTTCATGGTGAGTGTAAGTGAAAGGAGATACCATTAAAGGTTGAAGGAAAGGGTTTTGTGGGGCTATTCTGCTACAGCAAGAAGCATCAAAATTGAGGAGAGTCAAGGTAACGGGCAAATAGAAATCAAGAGATAAGACCTATAGGAGAGAAAGTAGTTCATGAGATGCTGAGAGAATATTGGAAGATAAACCATTTGTTTCAGGTATTTAAGAAAATAGAAATTTTCATCTTCACTTACTTAACATGTATTAGATTCTTGATATCTACTACATATGTTCCAGATTGGGTCTGTAGATGTTCAAGGAACACACAAAATTTAACAATTATTTCTCAAAAAATCCTAGAAGTGCTAAGAGCTTGAGGTAGTAACATATACCACATGGCATTTTTTCCAATTTACTACAACAAAACATCCCAACGTTACAAGCATATTTACTAGACCTGTGTATGAACTTTGCTCATTCTAAGAGCCTGGTCTTTCTTTCTTAAGTGATAAAAAGTGATACCACACCAAACATGTAGAACAACGTTAGGTTTTTAGTGACCATGAAGCAGCAAATAAAAATTTTTATTCTTCCGTATGTTTACAATTTTATTGGAGTACCATAAGTTACATACTTCAGGAAGTGCAAAGATCCTTTTTAAAGGAACTAAATGCAAAGACCAATTAAGGTCACAACAACAGAATTTTTTTTTTTTTTTTTGAATGAGAGCACACACATGCACACTCACAAGGGGGCTGGGGGGAGAGACACACAGAATCTGAAGCAGTCTCCAGGCTGAGCTGTCAGCACAGAGCCCAGTATGGGATTCAGACTCACAAACTGAGATCATGACCTGAGCCGAAGTCAGACACTCAAGCAGCAGAGCTGAGCAACCCAGGTGCCCCAAACAGCAAAATCTCAAGGCTATTCAAACACGCATGTAAAATTTGTCCTAAGTCTGTGTGCAAATCTCTAGGTCTTGTAGTTATAGTAATGATTAACAGAAGTTACGGAGCAAATAGAAGTTGTGACTTACTGTTCCAAGTCCTCTGCATGTATTTTAATTGAATCCTTGCAGTTACATTAGGAAGCTGTAATTATTGGCACTTTGATTTTACAGATAAGGAAATTGAGGCAGGTCACTCCAGCTCATAAAGTAGAGTAGTCAAGATTTTAGGATTTTGTTCTAACTGATTAGTATTAGCTGAAGTACATTAGATATCTTTGTTTTCAAGGAGACTGCCACTTTTGGGGTTCACAGAATACTCAGGATGAATCTATAAATACTACTCAGAAATTAGGATAAGTTTTATTACAATAATTCAGTCCTTCCTTTCACCAGTCCCAGGGGGAAGGAGTGGGATTACCCAGTCCAGCCTTGACGAGGGATAGAACTGACAATTGCTCCTTTTCTGGTCTTAGGCTTCCCCCAGCCTCTATCCCCAAAGGCCAAGACCTAGGGGATTATCAAGGTCTGAGGAAGATCTGTCTACCTCAAAGTAGGATAGCTACAGAAATTCTACTACAGAGGAGCTGGCCTTCCAAGCCGTACTACACATGCACGCGGGCACGCACACACACTCACACATCGCCTTTTTCCATTTCTCAAAGTAGCCATCCATCCTGAGGGAAACTTACACTTGCTAAAAAAAACTTCTGCACACAAAGCCTAAATATGGGGGCTTTACCTTCAGACAAAAGTTTTCACTTTAAAGCAAAGGGAGGAGAAAAGCACAGAAAACCGTCTATTCTAGCTCTGGCAGTTTATATTGGAGTTTTCGTTGTCACATGTAATATCAAGTGTCAACTGGATCAGCTTTTCTAGAATAGAATCGGATGGGCTTTCTCCTAAAAATTTAAAAACCATATTGTTACCATTTCCCCTGAGGTTATCATAGATCAAATAGAGAAATGAAAGTCAAAATAAACTTCATTTCTATTATCGCCTAGCAATGTAAGGAATGTATATATAGGCTGGAATACCAGGGAAAAAGCCTGTAAAATTCTGAAAAGAGTAACTGATGACAAATGATGGCTGTCTGAAAAAAAAAATCCTATGATGTTGACTGTTCTCACTTTTATAGTTTACCATTGATAAGTTTTTTCCCCTCCCTATTCTCCTTCAATTCTAACTCAAACTAAAAGAATAGCTATTTTCATTTCAAGGTTTAGAGCATCAAAAACATCCAGTTTTATTTGAAACAAGATGGTTTTATATTCAAAATCTATAATTTAGGCTTCCAACAGACTCCAGGCAATACACATGCTATTCTTTGCTCTGAACTCTTTGCCCCAAATTTGGCTTTAGAAAATTAAGTTTTCCAGTGATGTAGACAGCCACAATGAACTTTAAAGTAGTACTTTTTTCAGGCAACTCTGAGTGCCTAAGAGAAAAATCAGAACCCTACTTCTATCCACTCAATGGGTTTCCAAAAAAAGTGTCAGATATGGCTTAGATTTAGAATGACACCATTACAGCCCTTCTAATAGGCTTTTGTCCTTTGACCCATTCCAGTCAGTTATGCAGTGAAAAACATTACCAGTACGATCTTGGAGATGCCAATCTAAGAAAGCTACTGCTAAATTGTTCTTATTCTTATAGGCTTTTAAGTATAGATCAAAGCCTGTGGGCCATTCTCACTTCCAAAACTACACACTGAGTTCATATTTCACATAACATGGAGACTTCCTTCAGGCAATTATTAAGGGAGTCTGTATCCTGAATAATGACAAATGCTACATTTCCAGAACTGGAATCCTTTTTACAGAGAATGTTAAAATATGTCATGGGATGGTATTAAACAGCATTCTGTAAAAGCCATTTGGGTGTTTCTGTGGGAAGGATAAGGACTATTGTCTGAATTTGTTCACTATATTCCTTCAATGAACATGTTAGTGTTTCTAAAACTAAAGTGTTATTAGAGAAAGTCAAAATAGGTTATGATTTAGCAGAGTTACTATTGGATAATTTAACATTATGTATTGAAGAAATTTTATCAAGTAGTTTGCAAATATAAGCAGCTAAAATTTGGACTAAGGGCCTTTACCTTGGTTTTCAAAATTGCAATGCTACTATGATGGTCGCAGTCGTCACACAACAGTTGTGCTGATAAAATCTGCTGAATCAATGTCTAGATACCTAACTGAAATGACTAGTTACTAAGCTAGCACAACAGTTCTCAGTTTAGATCAAACTGATCAGTTGCCACCTGTTTAAGACTCAAAACGACCCACGACCCACTAAAGTAGTTTATGTTGCTGCAATTAAGCTGTGTGTGGTGTGTGAATGTTCTGACTGTATGAAAAACCTTACAGTCCTCAGTTTCCTGGCAATTTTGCAAGGAAGAATGGAACCTGGATTAAGCCAATCCTTGGGTTCTAAAACGTTCAAAGAAAACATTTTCTCCATTCCGAAAGTAAGCAATTTTTTGATCAGACTTCTCTTTGACAGACAAAAAGCCTACCTCTGAGATAACAGGCATTGGATAGAAATATGGAGAAGATGCTTTTCAGAAGGATTTCAGTAAAGGAGATTTAAGTGAAGCACATGCCTTAGGTTTCTGTTGACATTGCTGTCCAATAGAAAGCCTCACTGGTCCAAGGATTGGCTGTCTATTAAATTGAATTCCAAGTTACAGGAGGCACTTTTTAACAGCCAACTAAACTTCACGGCTTTTTTACCCTGCTTCTACCAGTTTTGTTGAAACTAAAAATTAAAGAGCTGACATTCATCGCCTTTATGTTTTACAATAGAATGGAAGTACTTAAAATTCTTGATGCCAACAGCTATGAAACTTTTGTGTTACCCTGGCAATGTTCATGTATTTGTAATGATGGTAAAGAATTACCAGTTAGCTATGTCTGGAGGAAAAGTCTCTGGCTTGAAGACCTTTCCAGAAGAGATTTAGCATCATTATTTCTGAAATATGACCTTCCCCAGCAGCATTTCTAATTATACTCCCAAATTAGAATACACTGTGAAGACCAGACTCATCCTTGTGACTTACACCATTCCGTTCTATTGGCAAGTGAGCACTCATTGCAGCAAAAATGGTGTTAAGAATTGTGGACTGAAAAAAGGCAGCCTTTCGAATGCACCAATTCCCCTTGTTAGTAAATAACAGTGGCAGTAATTATGGGCCATAGAGGGCCACATTCTCAAGCATGCTTTGAGAAAAACTCATCACTGTCAGCACTCCTGGCCTTGGTTAGGTTCTCCTGAGCATCAAGAGAAGGAGTTTGAACAAAAGTCGTCTATAGAACCAGAGTATATGTTTAAGAAGTTTTAAGCTGCTGGATAGCTTCTCCAACAGGTTCCTTCAGAAAGGAAAATGAAGGACACCAATACATTATTTAGATCTGTTTTATAAATTTGCAGTCCTTGGCAACATACATTTGAAAGGATGAGATTAATAACCAGAATATCCTCACAAATGGGCTTTGAGAGCTTTGGTGTTTATAAGATCTCTCAATATTGTCCTCATAGAATTCTGGAGTCTTTTTTTATTATTATTCTTTTCAAACCTCCGTTAGTCCCAAGCCTCTTTTCAGCTACTTTTTTTGTATTTCAGTAACTTTCATATGTAGGTGTTTACTCAGGTAATTTACATCATGAAGAAAAATTGATGTCAGCAGAACACAGAAAGCAAAGGAAGAGAATAAGTCTAAGGGTTTCCTTGGAAATTCTCAGTACTTTTATGAATTGTGTGTCTGGGCCTTATTCCAGAATTCTGATGTACAACCATGACCTCAGACTTTACCAGTGTTCAGAGCGTTTTCAAAATGTTGATACAACTACTCATCTTTCAGGGCAATAGAGGCAGATAGAAGATTTTCTTTATATCATGCCCTTTGAAAACACAACTACTTATAAACCCAGAGAAAGATACCCAGCTGCTTGGTAAGGACACCAAATAATCAGCAACTGCTTAGCATTTACTGTATACTCCCACTCATTTATTGGATTTTCACAACACTGAGGTAGGGATCATTGCCATTTTTCACATGGGGGAAAGAGGCATAGACAAGGTAAAAATTTGCCAGAGGTTACACAGCTAGTGAGTGGTTGAAGATTTCAGCCATCTGTACCTATATCTGGAAACCCTATGTCTTGAACCCCCTCAGACCATCTTGCTCTGAATATCCCTTGATTCCCATCAAAATGATCTTCCCGCCCTTACTTTAGGACAAATACCCATAAGCCTATCAATCATAACTGGACAATATGCCCATTCTGAAGGACATCCTTGAGCTACTCAATGTCAGAACGCTTTTCTTGTTTGAGATTTTCTGGTATGTGGTAGGCACTCTACTGTACAGCGGATAGAAAACTAAAGAGATACAGTCCTTAACCTCAAAGGCTCTTGTCCCAAAGACTATACAGTCTCAGCTTTAACCAGCACATATCTGAGTCATCTGGAAAACTCTTAAATACTTCAGAGCCAGACCCATCTCAACATAATCACATCTGATGATCCAGAATCAGGATTAAGTAACTAGAATTGGCATGAATTTTTTTTTTAATTTTTTTTTCAACATTTTATTTATTATCAAGTATGAAAGAGTGTGATGGGTAGCTTATAATAGGTTTGGGGATGGATGTCAAAGAGATTTCTCTGGAGAAGCATCAATTAAGCTAATGCCAAAATAATCAACTGAATTTAGGAAGATGAAGTCACTCCTGTGAGCACTCCTGGAAGAGGGGAACATGTGGATGCTCAGGCCTTAGTGCGTTCCAGGAACAGACAAGAGCACTGTTGCCTGAGTATAACATGGGAGGTAGGAAGCCACATATAAAACGAGTCAGGGTAAATATTCATGGCTCCTGTTACAGTCTGATCAAGTAAGGTAGAGGAGAACCTCAGCTTTAGTGTCCCTCCCCTGTATTTTCCGTTCTCTTTTCCTATAAATTCTGTCAACAGTGTGCAGAACAATAAAACCTAACGATTGATGCAGTCTCAAATGAGCACACTCAGTTTTCCTTGTAAAATAGTCCTCCTCATTGGGCATTTCACAGATTCTGCTTTGCAGGAAGCACAGAGAGGTAGCACAAGGGATCTGTAACGAGATCACAGAACCTTGGGAGTAGCCTGAGGGGCTGTAAGCCAACAGTAAAGGGCTAGTATCAAATAGCCTCTATGTGGACTTCTCTCTTTTAGTCTTCAAAATGATTTCTATTTATTGAAAGCCCCTACACAGCAATAGCCATAGACCTTAATGCTTGACTTATTGTAATCACAGTCCTCTATCCCTCAGAAATGCCATTGTTCACTAAAGTATAAAGTTACCTCCCCCTAGAGTTCACCCCCCAACCAGGTGACTGGGAAAACCTTGCATTAATTTTGGTCATGCACTAAGTATTCTCAGCCTCCTCTGGGTCTTACCACATGACAGAGGACACCATTCCTCCCCTATGAGCAGTGGGGACACATTGCAGAAAATCACTGGCCTCTTGTGTAAATCTTAACTATGGCAGGCAATCACAAGTCACCTTGACATCGTATCTTTAACTGACGTGCATAATCATTTGCAAGTCAGATACCATTTTAAAATTTAGAAATTAAACTTTCCTTTATATCTTATGACTATACATATGTATAATATACATATCTGTATATATAGGTAGAAAATTCACTTAGTAAAAAAAATGATGCAAACAGTTAAGTTAAAAAGAAAGGAGCCAAGCATCAATTCCATAAAGAAAGGGTAGAATTGGCACAAACTCCCCTGAGGTCTCACATACCAGGTAACTCAAAACTTGAGGCCAAATGGGCAGGATGTAGGTCTTTGGGGCTCTCACCTGCTCTGGCTCCTCTGTAGTCAGTGTTTCTCAATGACCAGAATTCACAGTCTTTGCAGGTAAAACTTCTGGGCATGGAGCCTACCAACACTACCATGACACATGAGGACTGGATTCTGAGCATTTGAGGAAGAACTCGGAGAGGTCTAGAGAGAGGCTTTAAGAGCAAATAATCCTTTTTGGCCTGTAGGCTTTTGCCTGGGAACTCTCCAATCTTCTCCACCCTTCTCAAATTCTGTTTCCTCTCTTGTTCGTTTAAAATGCACATTTCGGGGGCGCCTGGGTGGCGCAGTCGGTTAAGCGTCCGACTTCAGCCAGGTCATGATCTCGCGGTCCGGGAGTTCGAGCCCCACGTCAGGCTCTGGGCTGATGGCTCAGAGCCTGGAGACGGTTTCCGATTCTGTGTCTCCCTCTCTCTCTGCCCCTCCCCCGTTCATGCTCTCTCTCTGTCCCAAAAATAAACGTTAAAAAAAAAATAATAAAATGCACATTCCTTCCATTAGGAAGGTGCTTTAGATCATGGACAGCCATACCTCTCAGGAATTTCAAAGATTGCAAGAAAAAGAGATACAGGGTGACTCTTCTAGGTTAGATAATAAATGGTTTTTCTTCAAACTAAATAAATGGCAAAGTAACACGTCATAAGTTTCAAGTTGCTGTTAGTAAAGTAAGAAGGAGGTTCTTGATGTTTTCCAAGTTCTATGGTCCAATTTACCAATTTTCAAAACATGAGATTCAGAACAGCATCTTTTCGGATAGAGATGAAGTATTTATAGGCATCTCAGATTAGTGTGTATCTTGAGATCTTGAGGTCAGAATAAACTTGACCCCCAAAACCACTGCCTTTTTTATTCATACATGAATAGTCATAAGTCGATTGATAGTTCCTGACCTAATTAGGGCAAGAACCTAAGAAATACAAGAAGCATCCGAGGCAAGAAGGGACTAAAAAATCATGAAGTACAGGTATATTGACACCTGTCCTTCTCAGGTTCCTCCTGATGGCCTCGAAGGTCCTGTCAGCTCACCTTGAATATTAGAGCATATGACAAAGGCCTATTTTTCTATAGCCATAAACCTTTTGAAAGAAAAATGAACCTGCTTCCTTGTTTAGAATACCAGTTCTTTTAGGATACTTTTAGATTTGAGATTCTACAGTTTTCAATTACCCTTTCAGACTTAGACAGTCTTTTAGTGATAAGACTGATTACATTAGCTAAAATTTCAGAGAAAAGCCATATCTTATTCTAACTTGCATGATTTTTAACAGTCTAATATTTCAGAACCATGCCTGCAAATAAGGGTTATTTGATATGTACTTTTTAGTATTGGTCTGTTATGCAGAATTAAAGAATTTATACTGAAACATTAGGCAAGTGATTCAGAGGTACTGGGCTAATTTTCTCCCCCAAATATGAAGTAGGCCCCCCACTCCCACCTATAATTACCTGGTAAACAAGAGGGCAAATTTTGTTTTTAAGGTTTTTTTTTTGGGGGGGGGGACTGAGCATGAGTTGGGGGTGGTGGGGGAAGGGAGAGTATCTCAAGCAGACTCCATGTTGTCAGTGTAGATCTTGATGCAGGACCTAATCCCGTGAGCCAGGAGATCATGACCTGAGCCAAAAATCAAGAGTCAGACACTTAACCAAACTAGCCACTCATATGCCCCAAATTTGATGTATTTTAAAGGCAAGAATATAACAAAAGATGTACAAGAAGCAAAACGCTGTCAATTTATCATTGTCAGCATGCTTAACAGTTCAATCATTCAATATGCAGACCTCTAGGATTACAGTATATAGTAACGAAACAAAAGTGAAAAGTTTGGCAGTAAGACAAATTAAAGATTTACAGAGACCTAGGACAAGTCGTTGTCCTTAAGTAGTTCAGATAAAAGACAGCAGTGCTTATTAAGAGATCTACTAGGACATTAAGAGGTTGCCAGAGTGCTTTAGGGGACACTATGGGAGATAGATTAGTGATCTTAGAAATGGGGCCTAAATGATGAAAGTGCACTCTGCCTCAAGAATACTGCTTGGCATCAATTGCTTGGAAGGGATCAGGAAAAGAATGAAGTTCTTGTATATCACCTTCCCAGTTACCCAAGATGTAGTAGGGATCATTTTCCTTCACAGATGAGAACATGGTGGGGATAAAGCTGGATATAATCAGTATAACAGAGCTAGGGAACAGTTTATAATTCACCTCAGATCAAAGGCTAAAGTATATGCTTCTTTTTACTTTACATTACCCTAAAAAAGACAACTGGAGATAATTGTGAGAAAGTTGGATGGGGTCATATTATAGGTCATCTTGAATGCCTTTTAAGAATTTACATTTTAACTTCAAAGTAATATGGAGTCACTGAAGGTATATGAATTTGGAAGGATCAAATAAATTGCCTTTATTAAGTACCAAAGTTCAAGAGAGAAAGGTGTTGTCATCCAAGCTTCCCATTCTTTTATGTGGGGGACACAGATTTTTTTCATGGGTTTTTGGGGGGGGCAGGGGGAAAAATACATAACTTAGTTCTTCAGGCATTTATTATTCTCTGGTTTGAATCCTGATTAAACTGATTTGTAGGACTTCAGATAAGTTGCCTCAGTTCTCTTTAAAATGTGGATAATACCTAGTTTGAGAGTGTTGTATGAAAATCAAATAAGCTAGTATGTATAGAGTGGTGACAATATGTCTTGACATATTCATGTTATTTTGTACTATGTAGTGTGTACTTTTATTCTTAATCAATTTTATATTTAGTATAATTATCTTGTTACATTTCAAAAAAGATCTAAAACACCTAAAAAAAGTAATAGGAGGAGAAATTCTGGTATATAGGGTAAGGAATTCTAGTAATAGCCATTAACAAATCAACACAACAGCTTACCTCTGTTAGGATTGCAATAACCTGGTACAGCTAGTGTAAAAATGAGTTTAATGTTCTTAATGGGAGAGACATGAATTAGTCAACAATCCTTTTCAAATCACTTTTAGCATTGGCAAATACTGGTATGTAGTTTGTGTTTAGGCAACACAGATGAACAAAACGCTAACAAAAAGTAACAGATGTTTTTGGTCAAGTTGTGCAGTCAAGAGAGCTGGAGCTAATGCACAGTTTATATAAATGTCAAAACTTTTATATTACATTTTCAAAATTAACAGAACTGTATCCTAGGACAGTACATGTCATTTGATTTTATGAAGGTCATTTTGACAATGACAAAAATATGTCCAGTGTGTTTTGAAAGCATGGAGTAGGGAGACCAAACGCCAGTAAAGTCAGAGAAGACTATTCAGAGACAATCTGGCAGCTGTCAATGCAGCAGAAGTGGGATGTAGAAAAGTACATACGTATATAGATACGGCAGGTATAGTTTTGACAGTAACCTATATGTTCAGAGTTTTAATGTGATGGGACAGACAAGTTTATAATCTTTTCTCTTGTTCATTAGAGTTGATACCCAAGATGTGCTTATTCAAAATTGAGTAGTGATATGCAATTGAAGACCTCCATATTTGCTTTACATTTGCGAATGCTTAAAATGAGAACACTGGACATTGTAGATTTGAAGGAATGGAAGAGGAGAAAAACAACAAAGGGGAGAGAACGGAGGACAGATGAGCCAGTTGGCAAACCTTCACGAAGTTTAAGAGGATTTGGGAAACACCATTATTTGCATACCAGCATCCATTCCTCATTATTGACAAATAGATTCAACCCCAATTTTGTGGAGGTGGCAATATATTCAGGAGAGGAAGGCTTCTCTAGAGCTCCAGTAAATGAATCAGTCAGTCAAAACTGATCACAGTTTAGTGTTTAAACTAAATCACTTCCAGTAACTGGTTTTGGAGTGAGTATACTTCCCTGTCCTGATCAATGAAACTTAAGAGCCATTCTACTGGGAACATAAGGAATGTGGCTTCCATTTAAAAAAAAACAAAAAAAAAAAACAAACAAACAACACACCATGCTCTCCCTCCCCCACTCCATAAGGAGAGACCTGCAAGAAACCATATGTTCTTCCTTTAGGTGGTCAAAAAAGAAAAAAAAAAAAAAAAGTGATTTGGCCATAACCCTGGAAGCCTGAAGATTCACCACTGCTGGGCTATCTCATTTTCACCAAGGTTGTAGAAAGTTCCTGACAAGCTATGTTCAGAGTGAAAAGCATATGAAATACTTCTCAGGCCACATTAAAAAGTTTAAACTTTCTACTATAACCATACAGGAATCACTAGATTAAATACTTGAAGTGACATGGTCAAAGTTGCACTGTAGACAGTCCAAGTGGGGACTAGAAAGGATTCAAAATACTTGTGTCAAGAAAAATCAGCAAGGAAGAACATAAAACTCAACATCCCCCAAAATTTAAAAATGGGCAGAAGGCATGAACAGAAAATTTATCCAAAGAGGACCTAGAGATGACAAACAGATGTGAAAAGATGCTCCTCACTTATCAGGGAAATGCAAATGAAAACCCCAATCTCACACCTGTTTGAATGGCTAAAATTAACAAGAACCAGGAGGTGGCAAGGATGTGGAGAAAAAGGAATCCTTGTACACTGACGATGGGAATGCAAACTGGTGCAGCCACTGTGGAAAACAGTATGGAAGTTCCTCAAAAATTTTAAATAGAACTACCCTATGATCTGGCAATCACACTACTGGGTATTTACTCCCAGAATACAAAAACACTAATTCAAAGGGATACATGCACCCCTATGCTTAAAGCCACTTGATTTACAATGCTCAAGGTATGGAAGCAGCCCAAGTGTCCTTGAATAATTGATAAAGATGCAGTGTGTATGTACACACACACACACACTTATTTAGTGATGAAAAATAATGAAATCTTGCCACTTTCAACAACATGAAGCTGGAGCTTATAATGGTAAGCAAAGTCAGTCAGAGAAAGACAAATACCATAGGATTTCACTCCTATGTGGAATTTAAGAAACAAAAGGAGCAATGGCAGGGGTGGGAGGACAAGAAACAGACTCAACTATACAGAATTGATGGTTGGGGGGGGTGGTGGTCCATGACTCATGGCCCATGAGTTCAAGCCCTGCATTGGTCTCTGTGCTAACAGCTCAGAGCCTGGAGCATGCTTCGGATTCTCCCCCCCCCCCCCCATTCATGCTCTCTCAAAAAAATGAACATTTAAAAACTTAAAAAAAAATAAAAGAAAAAAGGAAATAGTCAATGTAGTCAAATATCAGGACATAGAGATGGGATGGAAAAGGGCAATTTTATAGAATGTTTAATAGTTGCATTTAAAAGCAATTGATGTTATCACAAATAAAGATGGAGTTAAAAATTTCTTATTTAAATACTTTTTCAGGGAGCACTTAAAATTACAATTCCTAAAAAAAAGAAATCACTTATCTAAGACACACACATTATGTATTCAAAATTCAGAAGTCACTATTTTAAGATGTATTTTTCCCCAAGAAATCACAGCATGCTATATTGAACAGAGAAGAAGGCCAAATTAAAGTTTTGTGCAATGGATTTGTTCTTTTATCATTATATGTAGACTGAGGGGGAAGTTGTTTTCTTGGAATTACCTACACTCATTTTTAAAAGTGTAATGTTAAATCCAGATTCTTTACATAATTAATCTTCTGATTACAATACTTAGAATTCATACCAATGGAATACCATTAAAATATTTAGCAACAATATTGAGATAATTGTGTTTACTTCAAAGTATTCTCATTTTAATATGTGAAAACTACACTTTCATACATTTTTTATTCTTTCTTTAGCATGCAATAAAGAGTTCCTTTCAGATGCTAAGAAAATCATACTTTTCCAGTGCCAAATGTAAAAGTTGGATCTTGGATGCCAACATAAGTTTTAGTTAATGTAGAAAATTAAGTGTTGCTCATTTAAGAGGTTTTAGATTTAAAGTAGGTCAGAAGTTTATTAAAACAGATCTACTTTAATACGTATCAACATAGGGGGATTCACAGGTGGCTGAGAGAACTCAGTGCTATACTTGCAATTAGAAGGATCCTGAATATACAGGAACTTTCAGACAATAAGAGATTTAAGAATTATGACAAGACACACTCTACAAAGCTGATTTTCTTATGTTAGTTTAATAAAACAGCTCATTAACTGATACCCAATTAAGGTTTATCCTCCTTTGTCTCCCAGTGGACTATTTCATCCGTCAAACCACACTCTGGAAGAACCATATACGTTTACTGGATTGTGTAAGCAATCCTGTGTGTTTGTGCATGTAGTTTCCTGTGCAGGTTTGTAGATTTGCATGTGTGTCAGACTTTTCTGTACTCAGTACTGTGCTAGCATGAAGAGTAATCAACAAGGTAGACAGGGACGGTAAGCTCTCAGGGCAGGAGCCAACAGGGGATATGGATAACAAAGGTAGGGTTATAAATATGATGAGGATATATGGAGCTAAGTGTTTTAGGAGGATATATTGTTCTGGGATCGGTCTTTTCTGATCAAGTTTAAGGATTAATGGAACAAACTAGAAAAATACACGCAAGAGTGCATTAGAAATGGGATGGGAGGCTGCAGGATAGAGGACACAGTATTGAATTCCAGTAGCTTCTGCAATCACTGAACCCTGCAGGGATACCAGCCAGTTATCTGCAAGTAGACCTAACAATGCTTTGCCTCACAGACCAACCATGCAGACTTGCTTCCTACCCCAGTTATTAAAGTTTTAATATGCAACACTTGCTTACATATACAACTGGAAAGTGCAAGGGAATTCTAATTTTTCCTCCTTCCTCGACCAGATAAGCTATCCTGGAAAGCTGTTGTCTTTCAAAAGACAGTCTGGCAATAGCATACAGTCTTGATAGTAAAGTGTGGCCAGTTAAGTAACAAGCTATTAAATCTGTTCCTCTTCGTATCTGGCTCACTCTTCTTATGTGCTTGCTTTCTGCAATTCACAAAAGCACAGAAAACTTTTCCTCAGGCTTATGGTTTCTGGGAAATCCAGGCATGGTATTCTTTCTTCCCCCCACTATGTGGCCTTAGCATAGGGTAATGCCACTAGGTGACTCACTGATCTAGTAGAAATTGGGAGGTCTTTGTTGGTGTTAAATGGGCAGTGATGACTGTAGTGCCATCATAATCATTAAGACTTTTACTAGTGCTTCTGGTTCAAAGTGGTGACATGAGAGAATCCTGAAATCACTTGCTCTCATGGACATGAGGCAGCTTCAGAGGGATATTGGGGTTCGTAGTGTCTGGAGCTGATGGCCATGAAAGAATTCTTGAAGAGGTCTTTGGTGGAAAAAGTGATTTTATTAAAGTATGGGGACAAGAAGGGGGGGCAGAAAGAACTCTCTGCAGGACCCTGTGGAGAGACTGCTTATATAGTTGGGACTTGAGGGAGGGAAAATCCAGGGGAAGTTTCCAAAGAGATTTTCGTATGCTAAAGACGACTTACAGTATACTGGAGGCCTAGCTATTGTCAAGCTAAGGTGGTTTTTCCTCTAGCAAAGCATTAGCATTAGGACAGTAGAGAGTTCCTGGAGAAATGTTTTTACTCTGCCAGCCTCGTGTTTGTCAACGGACTGCCAGTTATAAGGAAACTTAATTTTATCTGCCATTTACTTCTGCCTTTGTTTCCTGTATCAGGTAGACCAAATGTACAACAATATAGGAAACAAATTTCTTCTGAAAGAAATCCAGTAACTAGCTGAGCCACTCTTCTACTAGGCAAATGAGGGAAACACCAAGTGGGTAGGAGAGGCTAAGACACAATCTCGGGATTAACCTCACCCCCTGAGCCCCCTACACGGCAGGCCACAATTGGTAGGGGACTTAACTTCAGGCTTCTCCCTGGGAAGATAAAATTTGAACCTCACATCTGTCACTCTAACTTCTAAGACTTGAACTGGGGAAATGAGACCCCAAAACAGCTAGTTTTGAAAGCAAACAAGGCTTGCACCCATGAGACCCACAAGGTTATAACAAACGGAGAAAATGTTGTAACAAGGCTCATGTGAACTCACCCACCCAAGGGCCCAGCGTAGAGGCAACCACTGAAAGTGTCTACCCTTTTTGTGACACTTAATTGCCCATCTTCAAGGCTTGGCCTCAGGGGCAGGCATCTAATTTAACACAGGGGACTAATCCTCCCCAGAGACCTCAGAGGGCAGGCACTGTGATTAGTCTTCCTCTGCCTTGCTCTGCCACATGGTCACAACTTGATCACCTAGCTCTGATTGCCAAGTAGGGCTTACATCTGTGGACCCCACAGCACTGCATCAAACGGAGGAAGCCCACCCTCAGGGCCCAGCACAGTCACAGCAGATTGAAATGTGCCCCCAGGCATGCTATTATCAGCTTACTTTCATAGCTGTCCTCTGGAGGATCAGGCTTATTAAACACATCTCAAAAGTGACTCAACTCTTCAGGGATCAGAGACATGAATAGGTACCACCCTGGCAGTCTCCCTCTGCCCTACCGCAGGTGGCAGGGTGTTTGAGAAAGGAGCATGCATACACATCAGGCGCCCTGGCTTTTGTGGCTACTGCCCAAAGGACACATCCCCTAATAGTCTGGCTCTGGTGTCTATGGAGGCACAGGGCTTGTATTCACAGGTTCAATGGGACAGTGGCAAACAGTTAACTGGGTACTACTCCAGAACTTCAAGCAGACGCAGCAAACACACACCAACCGGTCTTCCTCTGAAAGATGTAGATTAGCATACTTTAAGAGCTACTGCCTGAGTGTCTAGAACTCAGAGGTCCTCCCCTTTGGGACACTGACAGGTATTGGTACATCCTCAACTACTGGGAGACACTAAGAATCAGGGAGACTTGTTAGGCAATGAAAAAATGTTTGAGAGTCAAGAGCTAAGGCAGAGTTGACCAGGAAAGTCCATCTCCTACACATGGCCACTCCTTCAAGACCAGGAGATTTGGTTGTTTTACCTGATGCATAGAAACCAACACCATCAAGCAAAATGAAGAGGAATAGGTTCCAACTTTAAGAACAAGATAAAACCTAAGAAAAAGACTTTAATGAAAGAGATAAGGAATTTACTGGAGTTAAAAATAGCACTCAGGTAGAGACGAATTAACCAGAATATAGAAATATCAAATAGAAGTCCCAAATTGAATAAATTCACTGAATTAAATACATTCAATAGATTAAAAAAACAGACTAGATGCAGCAAGGGGGAAAAAGCATCATTGAACTCCAACACAGGGCAATGGAACTTGCCCAATCAGAGTAAAGAGAAGGTAGCTTAATAGGGATTTATAGGAAAACATCAAGCAGATTAACATTCATATTATCAAGATCCCAGAGAGAGAAGACAGGGCAGAAAATGTGAAGAAATAATTTCTGAAATCTTCCCTTATCTGGAGAAAGACATCCAGATCCAGGAAGGCCAGAAAGCTCCCAATAAGGTGAACCCAAAGAGACCCTCACAGAGACACATCATTAAAGTGCCAAAAGGTAAAGACAAGGAATTCTTTTTTAGGTTTAGAGAGGGGGGGAGGGGCAGAGAGAGAGGAAGAGGGAGACACAGAATCTGAAGCAGGCTCCAGGCTGAGCGGTTAGCACAGACCCCAACATGAGGCTCAAACTCACAAAACCATGAAATCATAACCTGAAGTCAGAAGCCTAACTGACTGAGCCACCCAGGTGCCCCTCTTCCCCCCCCCCCCCCCACCGCCTTGTAAGTTTAAGAGACAAGGAATCAAAAGCAGCAAAAGAAAAACTTGTTACATACAAGAGGACCCCCATAAGTCTATTAGATTTTTCAGGGAAATTGTGCAGGCCCAGAAGAGAGTGGCACAAGTATTCAAAAAGGCTGGGGAACAAAAAAAAAAAAAAAAACCCTGCCAAACAAAACTTCCCAACAAACTTGCCCTTCAGAATTGAGATAGTTTTGCAGACAAGTTAAATAAGTTCACCACTAGACCAGTCTTGTGAGAAATGGTGGAGGGACTTTGTTTCGCTGAAAAGAGCACTAATTAGAACAAAAATTGTAATCCTTAGTGGTAAAGATATAGTTAAATTTAGAATGTTGTCAATTCAATGGGTTAATTACTTATAAAGCTAGCATGACATTTGAAGATTTTAGCAAAAATAACTATAGCTGTAACAACTGGTTAGTGGTTACACAAGATAAAAAGATGTAAATGGTGACAAAAGATAAACATGGTGGGAGAAGTCAATAAAAATACAGATCTTTATAATGCACTCAAACTTAAGTTGTAATCAACTTAATACTGTAATCAACTGTAATACACTGTTACATAGAAGTTGTTTTACAGAAGCCTCATGGTAACCACAAAGCAAACCCTATAGTGGATACATGAATGATAAAGGAATTTAAGCAGACGGCTACAGAAAAATCACTCAAGGCAGAGTAAGAGAACATGAAAGGAATAAAGAAATTACAAATAGCCAGAGTGTAAGAGCAATAATTATGTGCTTACTGCTTTAAATGTAAATGGATTAAGTTCTTCAATCAAAGACAGTGGCTGAATGTATTATCCTCTTTATGTGCGGTCTGCAAAAGACTCGCTTCAGGTGAGAAATAGACGGAGGAAAAAAAAAAATCAATGGATGGAAAATTATCCATGCAAAGAGAAACAAAAAGAACAGTGGGTAGCTATACTTCTACCAGAAAAAAACAGACTTTGAAACAAAGACTGTAAGAGGCAGCAAGGTCATTCTATAATAAAGGAGTCAATCCAGAGGGTAACATTTGTGAAGTACCCAACAAGAGCCCTTAGATCTATACAGCAAATATTAATGCACCAACAGGAGAAATAGAGAATAGTAGAAAACTTAAGTACCTCAAGTCAATGGATATAGCATCCAGACAGAAAAATTTAAAAATTAGGAAATATTGGCCTTAACTGACACATTGTATCACATAACCTTAACAGACATACACAGAACATTCCAGCCAAAAATACATTCTTAAGTGCACATTGGCCATTCTCCAGGACAGAAATGTTAGGCCTTAAAACAAGCCTTAAGAAGTTTAAGGTTGAAATACATCAGGCATCTTTTACTAAGCACAATGGTATAAAACTAAAGATTAAAGTTTTTGGATTTATGCTACCAGCAAATGAAACTAAAAGTAGGACCCCAAACTAAAGTTTCACACAATGAAAGCCAAGAAAATTAAAAGGCAACCCCCAAATGGGAGAAAGTGTCTGCAAATCTTGTCTCTAATACCCCAAATATATAAAGAACTCCAACTCAAAAATACAGTTAAAAAATGAGAAAATCTGAATAGACATTTTTCCAAAGACATACGGATGGCAAACAGGTATGTGAAATGAGGCTCAACATCACTAACCAGGGAAATGCAAATCATAACTGCAATGAGATCACTCTACACCTGTTAGAACGGCTATTATCAGAAAACAAGTGTTGGTGAGGATGTGGAAGAATGGGAACACTTCTACAATGCTGATGGGAACATAAGTGGGCACAGCCACTATCAGAAACTTTATGAAAGTTCCTTAAAAATTAGTACTATTATAGGATCCAGTAATCTACTTCTGGTTATCTTTCTGAAGGAAATGAACACTAAATGGAAAATAGACCTGTATGTCCTTGTTTATAACAACCAGGAGATGGAAGCAATCTAAGTGCCCACTAATGGATAAAGAAAATGTGATCCATACAGAATATTAAGCCATAAAAGGAAATTCTGCCATTTCTAATATGGGTAGACCTTGAGGAAATTACACTAAGTGAAAGAAGTCAGAGAAAGAATTACTGTAGGATCTCACATGCAGAATAAAAAAGAGCTCATAAACATAGAACACTTTAGTGGTTGCTGGAGGTTGGGGTGAAGGTAGAAAAATAAAGTACAATCTTTGTTATAAAAGAAGGGATGTTATAGTCCAAGGGATGTAATAAAGAACACAGTGACTATAGTTAGTACTGTATTGTATAATCAAAAGTTACTAAAGGTAGATGTGAAAATTCTGATCCCAAGAAAATAAACAACAAGCAGGGATAGAGGTTAAGTAGACTTTGTGGGGATCTTTTAGCAGTATTTACAAATATCAAGTCATTATGTTGTACACCTGAAACTAATGCAATGTTCTCTCTCCATTATAGCTCGTTTTAATAGAAAAAAAAAATCACAGTGCCTTCCTGTGTGCTAAAACAGGTCACAACCAAGACGACAAAAACAAACCACATAGCTTTGTTTAGGTAGTGGCATATTGATTGTATCCAAAGGATCAGGTAGCTTTTCTGCCCACGGACGCCACTGGCTGCCTGAGGAAGCATGGTCTCCCCACCCACTCCCCATCATTGTCTAAGTTGGGGTCTCCCAAAGAGCCTCAACAGCTGAAGAAGCTCTTCATCAAAGGTTTGAGCTTTGAAACAACTGAGTCTGAGGAGCCATTTTGAGCAATAGGGAACGCTCATGGACTGTGTGGTTAGGAGATCCAAACAGCAAGTGCCCCAAAGGCTTTGGGTTTCTCACCCAAACCCACTGTGGAGGAGGTGGGTGAAGCCACGAACACAAGACAACACAAGGTGGATGGAAGGGTTGTAGAACCAAAGAGGGCGGTCTCAAAAGATTCTCAAAGACCTGGTGCCCACGTAACTGTGAAAAAGGTTGCTGGTGGCCCTAAAGATGACCCTGAAGGCCATCATCAAAGAGATAATTTTGAGCAGTATGGGAAAATTGAAGTGATTGAGAGGACGAGTGGCAAGACGACAGGCTTTGGTCTTATAACTTGAGGACAGTGACTCCGCAGGCAAGATCATCATTCAAAAATGCCACACTGTGAATGGCCACATCTGTGAAGGAGAGTCCTAGTTAAGCAAGAGATGACAAGCACTTCTTCCTTCTCAGAAGTCGTTCTGGAAACTTCGGTGGCCGTCATGGAAGTGGTTGTGGTTTTGATGGGAATGACAACTTTCATCAGGGAGGAAACTGAGGTAGGTGGGGTGGCTTTGGTGGCAGTTGAGATGGTGGTGGATATAGTGGGAGTGCAGCTGGCTGTAGCAGATTTGGTAACAATGGAAGCAATTTGGGAGGTGGCCGAAGCTATGATGATTTCGGCAATGACAATCAATCGTGAAATTTTGGACCAATGAAAGGTGGAAATTTAGAGGCAGAAGCTCTAGTCCCTATGGTGATAGAAGCTAGTACTTTGCCAAACCACAAAACCAAGGTAGCTATGGCGGTTCCAGCAACAACAGCTGTAGCTAGCAGTGGCAGAAGGTTTTAACTACTGCCAGGAAACAAAGCTTAGCTGGAGAGGAGAGCCAGAGAAGTGACAGGGAAGATACAGATTACAACAGATCTGTGAACTCAGCTGAGCACAGTGATGGCAGGGCACAGCTGCTACGAAGATGCCATGTTTTAGGCAATACCTAGGTGTCTGGGAAAAACCTGGAGAACTGTATTTGTGATGGTTTTATAGGTTATCTTAGTTTCTGTTCTGTGGAAAGTATAAAGTATTCCAAGAAAAGGTTTTAATGTAGTTTTTTTGTACCTAAGCTGTTGATTGGTAAATGTAGTGGTCTGATCATGTTGAATAAGTGTCAAAAAAAGAAAAAAAAAAAAAAAAAAGACCAGTAGAGTCGATAGTTACATTGTGACCTGTTCTTCCGGAGTATACCAAAAAGTACACAATTCTAAACCTAGCACAGAAACCCTCTTTGTGAGCATGAACCAGTTATATACTTATTGAAATGGCTTTAGGTATTTTTATTTTAATTTTTATAAAAATTTTTAATTTGCAATTCTGAGCATCATTTTAAGCCAGCATGGTTTTAAGTCCAAACTAGGTAAGGACCCTTGATTTTGGCAATTCAGTATTACTAATAACCATATATTCTTTTTTCCCTAAAAATCAGACTAGATGTTTCTATGTGGATAATGCTGTCATTATGTTGGGCTTTCAGGAAACTTTGTTACAGGTCTTTAATCTTATGTGATAGGCTTATTTTTATTTTGAGCAAGGAAACTAAGTGTATCAAGGGCCTTTCATTTCATATGTATGTGCTGTTAAGCAGAATCAGTATTTCAGCATTCCTAATTAGTTTGGGTGTGAAAATTTTAAAGATTCTGTAAGACATACTTTGAATAAAATAGGTTTTCTAAATTTGTTATTCAAGTTTACAAAACGATTATATACTTTTTTCTGCTTTTAAAGATCTCATTTATTCCAAGTTTTATCCATACTTTCTTTAGCATCCTTACTCCAAAAGTAGATTAATGGTCAATTAATCTACAGCAAAGGAGGCAAGAATATACAATGAGGAAAAACATCTCAAATGGTGTTGAGAAAACTGGACAACTACCTGAAAAAGGATGGAATGACTGCTTTCTTACACCACACACAAAAACTCAAAATACATTAGTGACCTAAATAGGAGACCTGACACCATAAAACTCGGGTGGCAGGGGGGAAACAGGCAGCAATCTCTAAAGCCTAAGCAACATGTTTTTCTAGGTAAGTCTCTTCAGGCAAGGGAAACAAGAGCAAAGATACATTATGACTACACAAAAATGAAAACTTTGCCATGAAAGGAAACCAACAAAATGAAAAAGCAACTTTCTGAGAGAAGGGATTTGTACATGATCTATCCAATAGGGGGTTGATATCTAATATGTCAAGAATCTATAAAACTCAATGCCAATAAAAGTCTGATTAAAACACAGAGGACCTGAATAGACATTTTTCTAAAGAAATACAGATTACCAAAAGGCATATGAAAAGATGTTGCACATCACTAATGCTTCACAATGCAAATCAAAACCACAATGAGGGATCACCCCTCAGTCAGAATGGGATCAAGAGGTAGGAGGTATCAAAAAGACAAGAACAAGTGTTGTTGAGGATGTGGAGAAAAAGAGGAACCCTCACGGACTGCTGGTGGGAATGTAAATTGGTGCAACAACAAGAAAATATGGAATTTCTTCAAGGTTTCAGAGAAATACCATATTATCCAATAACTAACTACACTACTGTATATTTACCCAAACAAAAACACTAATGTGAAAAAGATACACGTACCCGTGTTTAGGGCAGCATTACTTACAACAGCCAAATTACGGAAGCAACCCAAGTATCCACCCATATGTGAATAAAGATAGATTATACACACACACGCACAAATGGTAGATTAGCCATGAAAGAACGAGGTCTTGCCATTTGTGATAAGATGGATGGAACATAGAGGGTATTAGGATAAGTGAAAGAAGTCGAAGATAAATACCTTAGGATTTTACTTAGGTATAAAATGTAAAGCACAACTAAAGAGAACTGGTGGTTGACAGAGGGGGGATGGGGTAATGGACAAAACAGATGAAGTAGATTAAAAAGTCCAAACTTTCAGTTACAAGAGACGAAGGTGTACAGCATAGGAAACATGGTCAGTATTGTAACATTGTGTGACATAACATATGGTGACTGACAGATGGGGACTGCTCTTACCGTGGTGGGCATTGAGCAATGTATAGAGTTGTTGAATCACATTCTTGACACATATCATAGGTCAACTGCAGTGAAAATATTCAAGGCAAGTATTTAAGGTAGGTTTAAAAGCAACACTGCCCAGTTCTAGACATTTCTATATGAATATCAAAATATCAAATCACATAACTATCACAAGCACATAATATGTAAGCTGTTTTAACTTGTTCATTTAGTTTTATAGGCAGATAGAAGTAAAATAGAGGTTTTAGAATATGAAAAATAAGGTGTTCTGTTTTCACACACATGCTGTAAGTTTAATAACAGTAAGGTTACTACTCTATCATCTTAAGTTTATGTGAATTACTCATTGAACATGTTCATTCTACTTACATTCAAAAACACCGTAGCATTTTCTTAGCCTATAATGAAAATCAGCTCATTCATTGGATGGTCTATTCCATTACAGAAACAAACAGAATATTCTCTTTCCCAAATCAAAACAACTTTGGACAGAAGCCAAATTACCAAGACCTAAAAAAGTGTTTTGTCTGAATCCAAGGGTAGATGTTGGATATAAGTTTTGGCATCATTTTTTAAATGTTTTTAATTTTTGTTTTTCAAGAGACAGACCATGAGCAGGGGAAGGGCAGAGAGAGAGGGACACACACATAATCCAAAGCAGATTCCAGGGTCTGAGCTGTCAGCACAGAGCCTGACACGGGGCTCAAACTCATGAACCACGAGATCATGACCTGAGCCAAAGTTGGACACCTCACCAACTGAGCCACGTAGGCACCCCAGCAGTATTTGTTACTCAATTCCATTAGTGTGTATTCCAACTTATTCCTTATAATGACTAAACTTACAACTTTTATTTGGCAAGTGAATTATGACTTAATTAGGAGGGAAGACCACTATCCCTCTACAAGATATCAGAAGGAATGTGGTCACCCATGAACAATTCCCTGATGCTCTTAGCTGGGCTTCATACTATCTGAATATGTTTTAACATTTTGCATATGGTTTTCATTATAGTATCAGTGCTAGCACACATGGAGGCTTTCTGAGAATGGAGAAAAGCCCCATGCTTGGGTCTTTGGATATTGGACTTGAAAGGATTAAGACACATATCTGTTATTACTTTTAAACCACCCAAAAGCTATGGCTTACAGCAATCACCAACCCACCCTACCCTGATTCTGTGGGTTGGCTGGGCAGTTCCTTATGTGGTTTACTTTGCCTTCCCTCGAGACTGCATCTAACTGGCAGATCAGCTAGTCTCTCGCACCTGTCTACTACTAAGTGCTGGATGTTGCTGAGGGCACCTTCACATCTTCATGTGAGTCTCTCATCTCTCAGAGCCTAGACTATTTTCTTTACATGGGGATCTTAAGGTAATGATTCAAGAGGCCAAGGGGAAAAGCTACAAAGCCTCTTAAAGCCTGATTTTATAACTCACAAAATGTCCCTTCCGCCACATTCTAGATTGGTCCAGTCAATACACAAGGAAAGCCAAGATTCAAGGTTAGGGAAACAAACTACCTTTTGAAAGAACAGCAAAATTATGCTGCCCCACTTTTAGATTTGTAACCAAACTCCTCGAGGCTGACACGGCATTGGGAACTATTGTTCACTTCAGAAAATGATGTGCCTTCCTCCAAGTGTACCCAGCTGTACAGCAAGGTAGGAGAATGAAAAGTAGAGGGGAGAAAGCTGCAGTTCTGGAGGTCTTCTTGGCTGGACAGATTCATTCAACGTACAACCTGCACAACTGTATTTGATGGATTGGCATGTTACTAAAAGTCTTAATTCCTAAAGTCTTCATGGATAGCGTTCAGATATTTTCAGGAAGATAACTAGAGAACAAGAGGACTACCATAAAAGCATCTGGGTACAAAGAAGCTGATGATAAACTAGAATTTGGAGTAATATTGTCTATACGCATAGGTGTCAAGTTTTCTTTACGTTTGAAGTCACTAGAAGGTATTCCAATATGAGCTGCAATAATTGAAAGTGTTAGATTTTATAAAACATTCAAGTGGCAATGTAGCCTAGGACTTAACTGACGGGACTTTCCCCGACACCATCATATGAATATTTCAAAGGATGAATTGGTTATGAGATAACCTACATTTTTGTACTCAGTTTCTCTAGAAGAATGAACAAGAAGCTGGTAGAGCTGTTGAATTTACACACAGAGGGAACTGTGCAGGCAATAGGAAAGAAAGGGTGAATTTTCACGTATGCTCTTTGGAAACTGGAGTTTTGTTCCCTAACATAAGTACACATTTATTGACACAGTGCAGAGGCTGATTGGGAAAACAATTGCACTGTATTTTTTCAAAGTGTTTTAGCTCTTACATTTTCCAATTTACACCTATCCAGCACAAAAGCAAACGCCTGACCTCTTCAAGGTTTCTTTTACTTAAGAAAACTGGCCAACATACAAGACAACATGAACTTGAAATCCCCCCTCACCCCACTGCTTCATCTAATGGTGGAAGGTTTCGGCTGACTTATCGCATCCTAATTAACTCCACCTTATAAGTTTTGGCCTAGGTAGAAACCCAGTGGGCAGTCATGGGATGATGTATTTCCGTGCATCAAGCTAATTGGCATGTATGCTGCTTTACTCTCTGACCCTAGTCTCATTAGAGATGATCTCTAACCACCTTAGTGGGTTGGTTACTGCTTATCAAGAGGAGTTCCACCTTTTAATGCAGAAAAGTAAAGAAAAATAATAGTTCTTAACTTTCATGAGAGATAATGGCAGGAAGAATAGGTTTTCCCAGCATAAAAATATTTCCCCATGAAAGCTCAGATATTGAAAGATCTCTAAAAGGCTACCAAGAAGATAGGAAGAACCCAGTTTCCTCTATTTAGTACCCATGCCAACAATAAATTAAGGTCCATTTGGAGAGGGTTGAATTTCTTCTTTTCTGGATACCTTGTCAATCCAGATTTATTCTTTGATTTTAATCAGCTAGCTCAGTATCTTCTTAGTGATTAGATGTTATACAGTGACAATAGGGATAAGATGTCAACCTAACAAATTACATACCTACTGTGAATGTTGAGAACCACGTATCACCATCCTTCTTAAATATACAAAGTATTTTTTCAAAGGCCAAACCAGCTCACGCATATACAAAGTTCAGAATACCAGTTGTGCTTATATAGCCAGTATAGAAAGCTTTAAGATCAGAGAATTTAGAATCATCATCTTTTCCATATTTGCCCAGAGTCCAAACCCACTGTATGAGAAGAGCCATATAATGTAGAACACTAAAAAATAATCACAGTGATAGTACTTGGGGATATTTTACCTACTTTTTCTGATCAGATGTACAGATGTAGGTGGTAGCAACAGGAGCAGTGGAAGCAATTTTGATAGGTGTATTATTTTCGCAAAGCTCCCTTACATTTCCACTCAAAAGTATTCAGCATTTTTGCTATAGGGTGCTAAACACTTGGCAGGGGAGAGCTAGTTGTGGATAAGTTAACTACATTTGCTATTGTGCAGCCTACACTATAGTCATTTATTGCAACAGGAAATCCTTAAAAGTTGATCAGAGACCTCTAAGTTGATCACACATTAAAATCCTCTGCACAGTAGCAATAAACCAGAAGGACAAGCATCAGCCTAGAGCCTCACACCGTAAAATGTCAATTCCAAGACAATCTTAGGCTACAGTCCTGATACTGCCATTTACCAGGTACATAATTTGAAGCTTTTTCTTCTCTAAGCCTTACTTATACAACAGTAGGTGCTTCAAAGGATTGGTAGGCTGATAGACAAAGCATTTAAATGCTTGTTAGTATCTGGCTCAGTAACTATTAGTTTTTTCTATCATACTGCATAGTAATCAAATATTTTAAAGGTTAGAGTGAACATCTTTTACTTAAATAGCATAGCTGGATTGTTCGTCCATCTCCTTGGCAACACTGTAGACCTAGGGATCACAAAATGGAAGTGTGTGAAGTTGGTGGTTTTCGTTTCCATTTCTCTACTTGTGAGGTAGAACATCTCTTATTAGCTACTTAAGTTTCTATTACCATAACTCAACTCCGTATAACTTTTTCTAGGATTTTCTGACATTCTTCCCCATACATGGAGCCAATTTTCGGTCTCCACTAGTCCATCCTTGCCTGAGGTCCCGCTTAATAGCGCCCATACATACGCTTCTGTTCCAGGATCTTTCCAGCTCCTGTTCGAACCTTCCTGTGTTTACATAATACAGTTTATCACTCAACTTTTCATGTCCTACCTGGAAGGACAGGTCCCTCCTCTTTGTTGTTGGTTCTTTGAATTTTTTAAGTTTATTTTGAAGATTGAGACAGACCGAGTGTGAGGAGAGGGGCAGACACAGGAGACAGAATCCAAAGGAGGCTTCAGACTCTGAACTGTCAGCCCAGAGCCAGACACGGGACTTAAACTCATGAACCAGGAGATCAGGATCTGAGCTGAATTTAGATGCTAAACCAACTAAGCCACTCAGCTTATTTGCATTTTTAAGTTTTATGTTCAGTTTGAGAGTATTTCTAAAATACTTGCTAAAATTTAGAATAGGATTTGATAGAATTTATGGATAGACAAAATTCAGGTCTTAATACTGTTAAGATTTTAAGTTGGTTATATTTTTAATAAACATGGTCCCTTTCTGCTTTGGTTAACTTAGTTACTATAGACGTAAGAGTCGTCTTTAAGTTATGTTTTCTAATACTAGTTGTATACAAAGACTACTAGGACTTAATGTAGCAATCTTCCTGAACTAGTTTGTTTGAAAACCTCGGTCTTCACTGTATTTGATTTTCTGTGCAGGGAGGACAAGCATTTAAAAAAAAAAAAAATGGGACTTCAGCATTTAGTATCTATTCCTGAGAGCACTCCAGGGTAAAGTCTTTTTAATGTACTTTAATTAGTATTTCATTTAGTTGTAATATCTCAGTATAGGTAGGACTATAGAATTAAGATCATAGTAACCACCTAAGATTAGCGTTAGTGACTTATTTGGAGTTCCCCAAGGAGAGCCTAAGTAGTGGATTTGGCAAGAGATTCAAGAGTAGGGAAACCTAGGGAAGAAAGCCAAAGAAGTGTTTCAAACCTACTGCTGTGGAAAATGGGGACCAATCCTGCTCTAGGCCCTCTGAAAGTATTGACAGGGACTCCCAGAAATCTGGGTATAGAACAGCCAGGTGGGATACAGCGGGTCTTGTCTAACTCTGGGAGCAGTAAATCCCCAACACTTTAAGGTTGGGTTTGTGTACGGATCCAGCAGGTACTTAGCACCTCAGCAAAAGTTAAAACCCAGCAAAAGATGGTCAGTGCAGGAGGTGGAAGGAGGCTCTTCTGAGCTTGAAAGAAATGGTCTAAGATCTGATAACAGATGGGGTTGAGAGCAAGAACCTGGGGTGTTAGTAGGGTTTTCTACATTCCATTTTTCTATGCAGATACAGTGGTGTTCACTTTGTTATCAGTCTTTGATATTAAGGCTGACTTCAAACAGTCAAAATGCAAGCCAAACTGTAAGCTACATCAGTACCTCTGCAACCAACTCAATGCTATTGGAGTTAATCCTTTTCTACCTTTTCTGGTCTACATAGCTTTCTAGGTTGGGGTGGTCTTCACCCTCGACCTGGAGATGTCTGAACCTTTGGTCTTTTCTGTTCATGTTTCCTACAGTTACCCATTCTTCATTATCACCAGGCAAATACTAGATCTCACAGACCTTAGGATTATAAAAACTTATAAAATTAAACCTGTTACCAGATAGTACAGGAAGTATAGTTTTAACACCTTTTCCAACAAGATTCCCTTTGATGTACCACAAGAACACTATGAAGTTTAGAGAATAGTAATGGCCGATATTTGTATGAACCATAGTTCATAGTTTTAATATTTAGATATTTCAAGTTATTCATTGAAATGTTCATATAAGTTATGTTTTTGCATTTCCTTTATATCTTGTGAAGTACTAGGTCAGAATAGGTATTTCTAACAAATATTGCCTATCCTTAAATGTAGAATTTACAAGGAAGAAAATTGGTACACATAGGGAGTTTTAGTGAGCTAATTTTTTTCACAGAATCTTCATATACATAATCAGCTTTCTCTTGGCAATGGGAGATGGGCTCAGGACTCCATTCTGAAAGCTACCAACATCTTACTCCATTCAGGCATCGTCTTTGCCACCAACATGAATCTGTTGAACATCGCCGCAGACTTGGCATGAAGGTTATTTCCTTACCACTTTACTTTCCATGGGGAAAAGATAGTTTAGAATGACAAGAATTTTACAATAGTTCTCTCACTTAAGGCCCGAAGTTTCAGATCCATTCTATGGGTGAAACAAAACATTACCAAAGTAGTACTGATAAAGCAGAGGTTTTTTTTAAACCAGAAAGTGCTCTAGTTCATTCTTTAAAACTTGGTAAGGTCACGCATATGGAGATAAAGGCCTCAAAAGTGTAAGTATTTCTACTTTTTTATTGAAGCACTTTAAAGTTTTAGAAGCACAATGACCCAGATTTAGTTCTAATTTCAATCTAGAAGTCAATACTATGAGAAATGTCCCTTTGCAGATCTATCCCCTTATTGGTCTAAGAAATCTTGGTTTCAGTAAATCACTGTTGTCACTTGTAAAATAGGTTAAGTTCCTTCCCACTATTTCAAGAATTGTTACAGCCAAAACCAAGTGTTAAGTGATAATTCAATATCTAGCTTTATGAAAATTGACCGAAGACTAGAAATTGTGATAGGTTTTCCAGGTATCAGAACACTGCTATCTAGCAAGTACAAAAATATCTGTAAAACAGCAGATGCTCCAGACATTGTAAGGGACATAAGTTACTTCCACTAGGCTAACATTCAAGCTTATATTGGAATTTGTACTACCTCAGTGTAAAAATTCAGTGGCAATTTATCCCTATTTGAAGGTTTTGCGCTTGATTTTATTAAGGATCTAGATGAATTAGGTATTTTACATATCCTCAAATCTTTTAGAAATGCTATGTATAAGATTTTGAGGGTCAAATTCCATAAAGATAATGCATGCCTAAGCATTAACCTTCAAAATACTTTGAAGTTTTCTAAAAAAGCTGAATATCAAGGTACTAGTAAAATATATATATATA
This sequence comes from Herpailurus yagouaroundi, assembly GCF_014898765.1. NCBI lineage: Eukaryota > Metazoa > Chordata > Mammalia > Carnivora > Felidae > Herpailurus > Herpailurus yagouaroundi. The sequence continues at coordinate 20,285,186 of NW_024412405.1, forward strand.
TACTTGCAATTCACAGAGGAAATGAATTTAGAATTCTCCTTGTACATTACCAGCTATCTTTTGAAGATGTAAGGATTTCAGGGATTTCTTTATCAGAATTATATTCAACTATTTTGTACTTTTGACTTATCAATATTTTGAGGAAGTTTGATCAAGTTTTGAAAGTATCGTCAACTATGTAGTCTCAATTCTGCTGGATTTGTTTACATGGAAATATGCTAACAAGTTCTACTTAACAGAAGTAATGCTACTATTGTTGGGGCTAATGGAATCATCCAGAAAAATCCTTAGTATACAGAAGAGGTCTACCGGGACACATAAATCATTGCTCCTTTAACAGTTCATGAAGACATGTCGAACATTTAGGGGAAAGCTCAATCATATCATCTCCCTTGTTTGGAAGAAATAATGCAAGAATAGCACATAGAGGTCTAAAGTATGGGAAGTATTCTTAAAGTTAGAATAGAGGATATAGTCTTAGGTGTGCAAGGATGACAACTTCTTTAGACTCCGCTATCGAGTCCTAAGGTGGTTGTAAAAATGGGACAGAACTCTTCACATGGGGAAATATGTGCTATTTACTGGCTTTTAGGAAAAGGACTGATGAGCAGCTTAGGTTTTTCTCCCCAGTGAACGGTTATGGGTCAGTAGAATACATGACGTCTATACAAAAGGTACTATATAACCAACTTCTTTCCTTATTTTCCATCATAATTAGGTGGTCATTGTTCAATATAATAAAAGTCAGATCTTCTAGGAAACCGAGACATCAAGGGATTGAAATAAAGTGCCTGAACATAGAAAAACCCTCCAAGACAAGACAGACAGGTCCTAAAAATCTTTCCACTGTCCTATTCCCAGTAGTAAAGTTCAAACAAGCACCCTTGAAAGTAGTTCTTAAACATTAGATCAATTATCCTTGGGTATCAGGAATCCAAAAAAATAAATAAAATCAAAGTCCTCCATCTTAGTCTCTAGAAATTTCAGCTAGAGAAGTTGTGGTTTAGTGTAGATTGAAGCTATTTTCAGCCAGCATATATGGTCTTTTGCAGGAGTAGCTCCTTTAATGTCAGAATCTAGATTAACACCTTATAGCCTCCTTTAGAGTCCAAACGGTTAAAGGAATGACTATACAGACTCCATTTTCATCTCATTTAGAAAAGTAAATGAAGTTCTTACTGGGGTGATCTCAGGTTAAATTAGGTTTCCGTAATACCCAGCACATCGCCCCATCCAAGCACATAGTAGGAAAAAGTCATCTTGTTTTGAACCTCACTGGAATGCCCAGCCTATGCATGTGTGCACAATCAACTCCCATAGAAGAATCTTTGGGCCAAGGTACTCTGGCATTACTCCCATATCCTGGGGGTGAGGAGCTTGGAAGGAGATAAAACCTATCAAACCCACTATTTCTTTTAATAAGTGGCTTTGAAATAGTGTTTTCCTTGCAGTGTTTGTGAACTGGCAGAGGGAAGCCTGGTCTCCAGGACAATTGGAGATACGGCTTTCCTAACTCATATATAAAGCAGCTTTTGTTAAGATTTTGCTTTAGATCCTTGGGAAGTTGTTTGTGGAATAAAAACAGCCTCACAGTACCTTGTGATTAGACCTTACTGGTTCTGTGCCACAGAGCCTACTGCTAGCAGGCTTTGCTTTGGCAGTCTAGGCAGGGGGATCTCCACCTAAATTGTGCATGGAGATCACCTGAAAGTCACTTGAGGCACCTAAAGACCAACTCCAGGCAAGCTCAGCTGGGTTGGCTTAGTGCCTGGTCCTAGAATGCCCCAGGTGACTCATATGCACACAAAACAGAGCCACAGGTTGGTCTTATTAAAACCTGCCCTAGTGTTCTTTGCTTCAGGCATTGATTTCACCTGGGAATTTACTCTCAATGGGTTCCTTCCTCAAGATGAAGTTGCTGGTACTTCTCAAGTCTCTTCCTCAGACTAGAGAGGATACGTACTTCTCTAAGGCACTTGCTCCGCCATTGTTGAATTCCATATTTTCAGGTATATTTACCTGAACAGGAAAAACCTATACACATACTTGTAAAACCTGGGTCACACTGAACTCACAGTAACATTTTTCCACCCCTCTTACACTCCATCTCCAGCCAAGGAAATCCCAGGTTCATTATGACCCACTCTCCTCAGACTTGAGGTAGAGGTTCAGCTGAGCTAATGCTTCTCTTTAGGTCTCAAACTAGCAGTTTACAGCTCAGGAAGCCCCTGGTATTGTGGATCTGATACCATCTTGGCTGTCAAGCAATAGTTCGTGGTGTTCTACCTGGCTTTCCTAAGAGACCTACAGACCATGGTACCCTCTAAATCAGGAATATTCAGTTTAGCCTGCACATTAGCATCACCTGGAGTTCTTAAACACCTTCGAGCCCCAGCTACACTACAACTGAGGAGACAGACTGACCTTGGGCAGATAGGAAGAAACGGCCCCCTTATTAACAATAAATCAGGAAGTACCAGACCTTCTGACACACCTGCTCCCTGGAACAAACGCCCTGGACCCTATCTTGGTTTAGCAGCTACACAGGAACTCCCCGTCAAAAGGTCCTGCCACTGTAACCCATATAAGCCTTCCCTCCACTTAGCAGCCTTCTTAAGGAGCCCCTCCCGGGTAGCGGGAGTCTCTCTTCATTCTTGCCCTAACAAACCTGGTGTCTGTGCTGCTCTTAACCTGGTTCTTTGGTTCCATCCTTTGACCTCATCTGAACAGGATTATCGGGTTTTTAAGAAGCAGTTCCACAACCACGTAAGTCAGAAGCTCTGGGGATGGGGGAACGATGGTTTTATTTTCTACCCACCCCCCCAACCAACCATGAAAGCCAGTAAAAATTAAAGCCTCATTTGAAGTGGAGTCCAGAAGCTCTGAAAGGAGAGCTCTCACACATACTCCTGGGCAGACTGTATAACCAGCTCAGAGAAGGAAAACAATTCTTACCTTGACAAAGGAGGTCACTTCTCATGCAGGAATTTATCACTTACCTTGAAGGAAAAAAAGGAAGACCACTCCCTTCCCCAGCAGCAACACACTAGTCACTGCTTGCCACCAGGGAGAAACCTCCACAGCCTCAAACTCTTGTTCTCCAATAAACTTCTGTTCAACCCCTTACCCTCCCCTCCCGCCCCCCCCATTTCCTGTTAGAGCTGACCTTCCTTCAGGCACTTCGGACTTGCAGGTCTGATTTGCAATTCTCTGCTATGCCTACAAAACCCCATGTTTTGCTAGGAACATAGCTATTTAAAAAAAAAATTTTTTGGGAGTGCCATGGGGTAGGGGGTGGGTGGGGGAGGAGGGAAGGGAGAGAGAAAGAGAATCTCAAGCAGGTTCCTTGCGGTCAGTTCAGAGCCCAACATGGGGCTTGGGCTCAGGAACTGTGAGATCATGACCTGAGCCAAAATCAGACGCTTAAGGACTGGACTGAACCACCCAGGTGCCCCAGTTAGCTATTTTAAGGTCTTCACCCCCCACCCCAAATCAGTGACTCAGCTGTGAGAGCTTACTAAAGCCTCAGGGTACTCTCCTAGCCCCAGGCGAGGCCTTCTGCAGCCCTCGGCTGGCTTAGAAGACCACAAGGGGACCCTGTTGCAGGTTATAAGGACACCCCTGCCGGCAAAACCAAAACCCCACGAGCTTTCGCCAACTGCAAAATTAAGCTATTGTACAGAGCGGGCTTAAAGACTTTGTGAATGAGCTTCCTACTGTTGCTACAAGTTTCCAGTAAGTTAGTGGCTTATAACAAATGAAATTTACCCGCTTACAGTTCCGGAGGTCAGAAGTCCGCAGTAGGTCACACTGGGCTAGAATCAAGGCATCAGCAGGGCTGCATTCTTTCAGGAAGCTCAGGGGGAGAAGCCCTCGCCTTAGGTTTCCCAGCCTCCAGAGGCTACCTGCGTTCGTTCCTCCGTGTGGGTTAGCACAACCATCTGGAAAGCGGCAACCGCCCCACCCCGACTTCTGCTTCTGTGTTGGGGTTTCCTGGCTGCCTCTCTCTTCAATTTATAGGGACGCTTGTGATTACTTACATTGGATCCACCCTGGTAATCCAGGCTACTCTCCCCATCTGAAAGTCAGCTGATCAGATTGACCATTTGCAACCTTAATTCCTCCTTGTCATGTAGTGTAACATACAGGTTCTAGGGATTAGGACGTGATAGCTTTGGGTGTGGGGAGCCGTGTTTTCTTCCACCACAGTTCAGGCTTCAGAATTACAAACAACTGTGTGACTATAAAAGCCTATGTCTGGCTGGCTTCAATTAAAATGTCCCGTACAAACCCCAAGTCCACAATACTATGCCTCTCGGGGCTTCCAAATGCCTCAATTGCTGCATATATTTCACTCTCTTAGCATTTACTCCATTTCTCTTAGTTCCGGCTGTCTATTCACCCGGGATTGATAATATATACACCAAACTGCAAGTTCTGCTCTCCTCCTCCAAAAGTCCTAACAAAATGAGAGAAAGTATTTTAAGTTCAATATGGTGTTCAGGATACCAGGAAGTTTTAATATTTTTCATGCCTTTTCTAAGAGTTTTTGTCTAATTTCTTATAATAATATCAGATTATTCCAAAACCATAAAACCCTGTACTCTGAATATAGTAACTTTGAGATAATACTACCAAAGTACACTTTTATTCATGGTACATGTGGATTACAGGGACTCTGCTTCCTTTTGCCCTTCTAGAACCATGGCTGATAGAGACCTGACATCTTTCAGCACACAGTCTGGAATATTTGGTTACTACAGAAGAGGACAAGACCCAAACTCTCCTCATTGCCTTGAGCCTGGAAGTATCACCTTCTTTTCTGATCGTAACCAGTTGGCCAGACCTAATCATATGGCCCTAGCTTAACCACAAGGTAGCTCACAGAATATTTGGTTAGCACTCTATCTGTACACATGGCAATTCTAAAACCTAAATCCTATAAATATTCACCTGTTCCATGAGAGTAAACCCCCATGAATTATCCTTTCTTTTCCACTTATAACTCATATTCATTAAAAGTCTTGTTCGTCTTGTGTACTAGATATACCAAATTCAATCACTTCTTACCACATCCACCAATACCAATCTCTTCCCAATGGATTTGGGTCTATACACCATATACACAGTGAAATCTTCTTTTCTATTACTTTTAAATGTTTTAAATGGCATGCATGTCTTTTCCAATTTGTGTGTGTGTGTGTGTGTGTGTGTGTGTAGTGCACATACAAATAACACATACAAACCACTTCCTGATTATGTATATAAAGTTATTCAATAGCATATGGGTACATGGTATAATTTATGAAGCAACATATTGCTGGTATAGAGAATCCACATAAAATTCAATATTACATTTTAAAATAGTATTTTAAACTAAGCAACACTGAAAAATATAGACAAAATTACTAAATAAATAAATGAATAAAATGGAACAAAAATTCACAGAATTATATCAGTTGATAGGAAATATTGCATTTATCTCATTGACAGTATAATCAGTTTCACTTTTATATAGAACTAGAAGCAGTTTAAACAATTCAAGTACTCTTTCTCATTGATTGCTTTATTTATAAATGAGCTATATTTCTCAATAATAAAACGTTTAAGATTCGTCTTACAGGGATGCCTGGGTGGCTCAGACAGTTGAGCGTCCCACTCTTGATTTTGGCTAAGGTCATGATCCCAAGGTTGTGGGATTGAGCCCTGTATCAGTCCTCATGCTTAGCATGGAGTCTACTAAAGATTCTCTCTGTCTCTCTCTCTCTGCCCCTCTCCCCGACTCTAGCTCTCTCTCTGAAAATAATAATAATAAAATTCACCTTATGTAGCTTTTTTAGAATGCATAAATATAGGAGATAAATAAGTTTTATAATATTCAAAGGGCAATTACCTATTCAGTTGTTGGGAGAGTTAAATTAATCATCACATGTCAGTGGTCTAGAGAACAAATGCAAGCATGTAGTGAGTACCAAATCTTGATGTTACGATTATTGATATTCTAGCAGTTTTCATAGATTGGTAGTGGGAGAAAACAAGTTGCAATGTATTAATGGGAATGGTAGAAAGAAAAACTCTTAAAAGACATGTAAGTCATGCACAGTGAAAACATTTTAAGTATTTAATGAGTCTTGCATGGCTGGGATATTGTCTAGTACCAACTTATTTCAACTTTCAGTAAATGTGAAAGTATGGCCCACCTCTCGAGAACCCATATTCAGAACAGGGCATGAACAATGTCCGAAAGAAGAAAGCACTGGATTATGTCAATTCTTAAGATTTTAAGGAACGTTGAAACCCTGTTTTCCAACAATTTCTTCTCTCCTCTATCTGCCAATCATAGTTTTTTCAAAGAAGGAATATGTTATGATAGCTGAAATTTGGGTGATAAAATCTGAGTGGATAAAATTCAATTATGTTACAGTTAATTCAATTTACATTAACTCAGCCCTTACTTAACTACTTCTGACACTTTACTAGACACTTATCATGATGAAGTGTATTGCTGGCTTTTGAATCCTGTTGTAGGGAAAAGAGGTATATTTACTTAATACTACACCATCTTTTCATATGTGCCACAACACGGCATGAAAAGGAATTTTTACCAGGAAATTATTAATAAGATAAATTACCATTGTGTTAGTCCCTACACAGTAAATGAAATGTTGAAAAATAGAGAATAGAAGAAAAAAATTCCAAAGAGGGAAAAAACAGGAAGAACATTATCAAGTTTCAAATAAGAGTGCAACTATGTAACAGGATTTCTCTTGAGGTCTGCTAAAATAACAACCATGGCCTAATCTAAGAGTGAAAACAGATTTTCGGATTCATCTCCAGCTATATTTTACCTCCTAGAACACATTTATTATTTAATTCCATAAGATAAATGGTGATGACTTGGCTTGTTATGATGACTTTTCTTTTATTTGTGCATTTATCAACATCAAATTTTCAATTCTGAGGATGCTTTTATAGCACTGATCAATCAAAGGCCATTGCTCAAGTGGCTTTGGCCTCTTCAACCATAATATTGCTTGTTCAATTTGTTTTTATCAGATTGATTACAGAAAGCTTAGCTGTTTTTGTGCCTGAATATTGAGCAGAGACTGCCTAACTCAGAGACTTGTTTAAATCTGATAAATTACTAAAAGAGTTCTGTTGGGTTCATTTTCTGTGATGCATTTTTATGTTTATTTTACACTCATTTGTTGTGCAGCATTTAGGTTGTTTTCAATTACTCTCTGTAGTAACACTAAATATCATTGTCATTTTATGCATGTTTCTCCTTCTATTTTAATTTTTTTTCCTTAAAGGTTTTCCTTAAGAAGTACAATTGAGTGAAATTGTGTGAATATTTTTAATATCCATGGTACACAGTGCCAGATTACTTAAAAAAAAAGCTGTGCTTATTTCCATTCCCAATATACAGGTAACTATCCTGTTCTCTGTCCTCTTGTCTTAATCAGAAGTGCTTTACATGGTCAGTTAACCCCTCTTCAAGCTGACTAAAGTGCCCGAGTGCTTATACATAAAGTGAATATTTTTAATTTTAATTTTAATTTTAATTTACAGATGAATTAAAAATTTTTTAGTTTATTTATATATTTTTGAGAGAGAGAACACACACACACCTGCAGAAGTAGGAGAGGGGCAGAGAGAAGGAGAGACAGAATCCCAAGCAGGCTCCACACCATCAGCACAGATCCCAGTGCAGGGCTTGAACTCACCAACCATGAGATCATGACCTGAGCTGAGATCAGGGGTTGGAGGCTTAATGGACTGCACCACCCAGGAGCCCCTACAGATGAATTGAAACATATAGGACAAATGTAACTATATTCAGAGGAACTAAGAATAAAATTAGATATAGAAGAACTTTTTTTTCTCTTTTGTAGTTTGACAACAGCATAGGGGCCCCTGGGTGGCTCAGTTGGTTAAGCGTCTGACTTGATTTCAGGTCAGGTCATGATCTCACAGTTTCTTGAGTTCGAGCCCCACATCGGGCTCTACAGTAATAGTGCAGAACCTGGTTGGGATTCTCCCTCTCCTTCTGGCCCTCCCCTATTTGCACTCTCTCTGTCTTTCTCAAAAATAAACAATAAATAAATAAAAAACTTTAAAGAAAACAACAGCATAGAAGAATGAGTTAATAAGAACTACCTTGCCTATTAGAAACAGCTAGGACTCCTTCATAAACATGTAACAACAAAAAACAAAGTTAAATGCAAACTTGATCTTGAAAGAAAGGGTGATTCCATTTTGCAAGAAGTGCTGAGCTGCTACCATAGCAGGTCCGGATAGTGAAAGATAAGAGTAGAAATTTTTTCTTGGAAATGGGCCTATGTTCTAGGCCTTTAGACAGAGCTGGGAGAGAGGGATTCAGGTGCAGATGATTTATTCAAGAATGCTCTTCAGGAAAGCCCATAGAGAGCAAATGAAGCAGGTCAGGAGAAGGGGAAAGCCTTGGCATAACCCATAGGGAAGACTGTGGAGTATAAAAGTATTTACACTTTATAGCCTGACTTCACTGGGACATTGGCTGTGGCCTGGGGTGTGGCAGCCAGGTGCCCTCCGATCAGATGGCTCCTCTCAACCAAAAGCCATTTGTTAAAGAAAAGGGGTGGCATTAAGTCATGAGAAGTCCATACTTACAGCAGCTGGGGGATTGATATCCTGGTGTGCTAAAAGGCATCTGTGGGGGACTAGAGTTCACTACAAGAACCTAACATTGGAGCTGTCACTTCGGAAAGCTCATGGGCTCATGAAAGAAAGCAAAATACCCCACTTATTGAATCAAAGAAAACAATGAAGCTTATCTGTCTCTCCCTGTGATTTTGGTTGGAAAACAGAAAAGAAAAGAAAAAAAAAAAAAGCCTTTCATGAAAAATACAAATCTCAAGCCTCCTCCTCGCATGGATAAGAACCAGTCTAAATTACTCACATATTAAGGTAAAAGAAGAGCCCAGAAATTAATATAAAAACTGATGCTGGCTCGGTAATACCATTATAAAGCCCAGCAGGAAGCAACGTCATGTTTTCTCTTGATTTTTTCAGTACCCCAAATACGTAGTTGGATGATGACTGGCAGGACACTGAAAAGAAGCTGTCAGTGAAAGACAAAGTCCACGTAAAGAGACAACTCCTGTAAGATGAGTCAGTAGAGACTCTACTGAGAAGAATTAAAAATGAAATATTAGCTAGATGGTGAATAGCACTTTCCCTGTCATAAAGAATTTTTGAAATATTTGCTTTTACAAACCCTCCCACTGTTTTTTTTAAACATGACTAAGTTAATTGATTACTGAATTTCCTATCTAAAAAATGGTACGGTGTGTGTATTTGTTTATATGTATATTTCTGTGAGAGTATATATATGGTTAAATGCGTAGACCTTGAGTTCACCTCCTGGCGTCAATTTTGCCTGCTTTTCAGAGTCCAGAGCTCTAATGCAACCCACGCTTTGGTCAGAGTGAAGGCAGCTGTGTCTGGCTCTGGGGAAGGGCTGATCTGGTTTCTGCCTCGTCCTGGAAAGAGAGGAGTCTGATGTGCTCAGTTCTAGAGCCTTTCCAGAAAACTGGAATGTAAATTGGCCCAATCAAGTTGGTTCATCCTTAGCCAACATTCATCTTTCCTTTTTCCTGCCCTTGCCATTACTGTTTGTTCAAACGTTACCTGTCTTCAAAATTATGACATCACTTGTCTGCTGTTTCTTGTTCATTCTCTTTGTTTTTTGTGTGTTTATTTCTTTATTGTGACATTCATGGAGTTGCAAGCGATTGATTAGAGATTAAAACGTGCCAAATTTAAGTGGAATTCGTTGTCCTTATTTTCTGTATCAATATTACCAGAGGGCTGTTTATTACTCATAACAAATCACTAGATTTTGTTTATTTGGGCACTCCTCTAAGTCACCTGTGCTTTCTAGATCATTAACCTATGATTTTAGTTTTATTATTTCCACCCTGCTGCTTGTATTTCCCTTATTTTACTTTTGTTTCCCTATTTTTAATGTTTATTTATTTATTTTGAGAGGGAGAGAGAGAGAGAGAGAGAGCGAGCACACAAGCATAAAGAGGAAGGGAGAGAGAGAATCCCAAGCAGTCTCCACCCTCAGCACAGCACTGCCACAGGGCTTGATACTCAAAAACCTTGAGATCTTGACCTGCCCTGAAATCAGGAGTTGGACACTTAATGGATTGAGCCATCCAGGTACCCCTCCATAACTTTTTATATTGAAATATTAGCTCATGAATTTTATTCTTTCATTTGTTTTTAAATGTAATGGTTTAAGGCTAGAAATGTCTAAGATTTGCATATATATGTATATATATATACATATATATGCATATCATAGTTTTTTATAAGAATATTTCTACTACTGTTCAGTTCTAAAGTTTCTCATTTCTATTATAATTTCTTCTGTAACTGATAGAATATTAAAATATATTTTAATTCGTTTATGTAGTTATATATGAATGTATCTTTTTTTTAGAATCTCTAATTGATTTGCATTGTGGTTAAAGGTTTGTGGAGTATATTAAACTAATTTTTTCACATTCATTAACATTTGTTTACTTTGTGCCTTGTCAGATGGCCAATTTTGAAAAATATTTAAGGTATTCTTGAAAAAATGTGTATTTCTGATAGGTAAGTGTAAACCTTGTTTATCTATTAGTAAGATGATACTTCTTAATGTTATTATTCAACATTTCTAAATCATTACTCTTTTTTTAAGGTTGCCTGCCTAACAACTCTCAGTAGAGACTATAACTTTCTCCTACTTTGAATTAGGATTTGAAAAACTGTCCTCGTAATTCTGACAATTATTATCTATTTTAAAACTGTTTACTGAATCAGACATGATCATATTTTTCCATCTTGAGAATTGTTCCTGTTAACGTTGTCTTCAACGATGCTTGAGATTTTCTATATAAACAATCATGCCATTTGAAAATAGGAGCAATTCATTTTTTGTTTCTAATATTTTGCCTGTTACATGTTTTATTTATTTTTATTTCATTATTATCCTGCCCAGGTATTTAAGTAAGATATTCAATAAGTGCAGTAACAGTGAACATCTTTGCCTTGGTCTTAATCTTATGGGAAAAGCATTCATTCTTTTACCATTAAGTGGAATACAGTATTAGCTGTAGTTTTTCAGTATATGCTCCTAACCAGTTTGAGGAAGCTCCCATCCATTCTTATGCGAGTTTTTAGCATGAGTGGATTCAATTTCGTTAAATATGTTTTTCTGCAAATAATAACATTGTCAAATGCCCCCTTCCACCTATAGTCAGTTGATGTGTTGTATTATATTGAAAGGTTTTTAAACGTCAAGTCAGGTTTACATTTTTTTTAGATAAACCTCACTTGGTATTGATGTATTATCATTTTCATATATTGTTGGATCCTGTCTGTTAATATTTTGAAGAGTTCTGCATCTTTATTCATGAAGGATAGTGTGGTTTCCTCATGTTTTGTCTACTTTTGGTATCTGGGTAATACAGGCCTCATAAGGTGAATTGGGGAGCATTCTCTGCTTTTCTATATTCTTGAACAGTATGTGTAGAATTGGTTTTATTTATTCCTTAAGGTTTTGGTATCACATACAAGTAAAACTCTCTGGATCTGAAGTTTTCTTTATGGAAAGCTTTTAACTACGAATAGAATTTCATTAATAGGTTCAGGACTATGCAGTTTATCTCTTCTTGAGGAATATTTAATAGTTTGCACACTTCAAAGTATTGGTCACTTCATCTGAGTTGTCAATTTATGGGTATAAAATATTTTGCAGTGTTCCATTATTATCTTTTGAATGTCAGTCTTCAGTGATGATACCACTTTCATTTGAGAAACTTGTTATCTGTGTTTTCTTACTTTTTTTCTTCATCACTGTAGCTAACTGAAGTTAATCAGTTATACTGAGCTATGTTTTCACCAAATTGAAAATGAAATAAAGTCTCCATTTATTCATATCCTTCAACAATAAGGCCAGGTTGGCAGGTGATTGTGGAAACCTTAGGTGATTCTCGGTCTTTAATTATGAACCTGAAGCTTGAAAGTGTTAATTTGCTATAGTGGATAATTACATCTTAAAAGAGCACTGTTTTTCCATTTTAATGCCTTATGATTTCAGTTCTTGAAAGAGTGAAGTAATACTGGAAAATACTAATGGCAGTGGAGAACCTGCATTAATTCCAGTGAGATAGTTTATATTCTCCAATCATTTCTGATGAGCCAAGAGAAAATGTAAAATATCTGCATTTATTACAAACAATTTAGCTTACTGATTACTGTGATTTGCATTCTATTTACATATTTGCTTTTCAGAGCTAAATTGATACCAACATCAACCATACAAGAATTTCTGGTAATTCAGTTAAAAATAATTAGTTCATCTCCATTACCGGATGTGCCAGTATGTTTTCTCCCCTTTAGGCTGGGGAGACAGTACTTTACAGCTTACAATACTTTATCCTTATCAGGACCCTCAATGAAGCTGAAGCTATGGTAGGAAAAAATAGCCATGTCTTTGGTCCTCAGCAAGGAGCAGATATATCTGACCAGAAGATGGCTTTATATATTATGATGATTTCTCTGTACTGTATTGTATTTTATAATCAAAATCAGTCTGTTTATTGAATTTAAGTTACAAATTCAATAACATGCTAGACCTGTCCTTAAAGGTTTAATAGTATACCAGAGCCATAATCCTGGAGATTGGAGGACTCTTTAGGGGACCAAGTCCAGCTCAGTGCACCCAAGCAAAACTTACATCCTCAGGGCTGGTGTTGGCCACATCCCTGGATCTTGTCACATAGTCCGTGCGTATTAAATGCGGTGGTTTTTTTTTTTTTTTTTTTTTTAATCTCATGGAAGGGATTATCCACATCTGAAGACTTCTTTTAATAAGATTACTGTCACACGTATTTGATTTTAAGCCTGGATATCATAAAATGCATCATTCTTGACACTGTACTGAAATTTGTCTCCTCATACCCTTGACCCTTCTGTGCTATTTATGCCTCCTGAAGATGAGCAAAGTTACTTTAATCCCTTCTCAAATCACACCCCCCCCATAAAATCTTTCCAAAGACAGTTACCAAATGGCTTTTTTTTAACTCCCTGATTCCTCAGATTTTTCTCCAGATATAATGCTTTAAAGAGCACTCATTATTTGACTTCTTTTTTAGTTATATGAGGATTTATGGTTACTATATATTTTATATATATAAATTATCATTATATATATATATATATATATATATATATATATATATAATACAGTAGCCCATCCAAAGCAAAAGGGTAAGTTTCTGAAAACTCCTCTGTAAGCATATTAAAAACAAACATAACTATGTCATAAAATGAAAAGGATAAGTGGGGCTAAAGTAATAATAAATAAGTTTTATCTAACTAACCCAGGAGAACTTTTTTCCAGTGGTTGTATTTTGTAGCTCATCATCCAGAATTATATATCCCCTAAAACTACAGAGGCAATTTCTCTGAAGTTGCTTTTCCGAAATAGGTTCTTTTATTAATAGAATCATATCCCCCAAAATAGATATATTGATGTCTGAACCCTGGTATTTGTGAATTTGATCTTATTTGGAAACAAGGTCTTTGTAGGCATACATGAATTAAATGAGGTTGTTGGTGGGAGTGCTAATTGCATACAACTGGTATTTTGTTGTGTTTTATTTTCTTAATTTTCTTAATGTTTTTATTTATTTTTGAGAGAGAGAGAGAGAGAGAGAGAGAGAGAGAGGGAGAGGGGTAGAGGGAGAGGCAGACACAGAATCAGAAACAGATTCCAGGCTCTGAGCTATCAGCGCAGAGCCCGAGGCGGGGCTCCAAGTCATGAACCCTGAGATAATGACCTGAGCCGAAGTCAGATGCTTGGCCGACTGAGCCACCAGCTTCCCCTATAATTGGTATTTTTCTTTAAAGTGTTTATTTATTTATTTTGAGTGAGAGAGAGAGAGTGTGCACACTCAAGGGAGGGAGAAGCAGAGAGATAAAGGGAGATAGAGAATCCCAAGCATGCTGTGTGCTATCAGTACAGAGACTGACATGGGGCTCAATATCTCATGACCCATGAGATCATGACCTAAGCCAAAATCCAGAATTGACGCTTAACTGACTAAGCCACCCAATCGCCCCCAACTGGTGTTTTTATAAGAGGGACATTTTGATACAGACACATGGGGAGACTATCATGTGAAGATGGAAGCAGAGACTGGAGTGAAAAAGCATCCATAAGCCAGGAAACACCTGGAACTAATAGAAGCTGGATGGAGGAAGCAAGGAAAGATACTCTCCTAGAGGCTTTGGAGGCAGCAGGGACATGCTGACATCTGGATTTGAGACATTCAGCCTCTACAACTGAGAGATTAAATTTCTGTTTTAAGCTACCTATTGTGGTCATTTGTTATGGCACATTGTTATGGGAATCTAATACAGGGTCAAAGTATTCATTAGCAAAACAACTCAATTGCTGCATTAATTTGGGCTCTTCAAAAATTAGATTTATCATGCTGTACTCTAATTTTATCATCTTCTTGAGGTGATCGGCTAGGGACATATTCTAACTGGGGCTTTTATACTTCTGAAGTTGGCCATAAATGGCTAGTGTCAAAACTGGAACAAGACAAGTTTTACAGAATAAAGGTGTATAGTGGAATATAGAGCTGAGCCCCAAGAAGCAACATCTTTTTGGGTTTCCATTTGGTTGGTCTAATGTACTGGAATATAACCATGGTTGAAGGTAACCTTCCATTGTTTGGGGATAGCAGTATCTCTTCAGTTTTCTAGTTTTTATTTGTTTACTAGTAATACTAAATAGGTAAGGAAAAGAGGGACATTGCATGAAATAATGACATTTTTAAGAAAATAAGAACTACTGCTCTGGCAGTGAACTATGGGATAAATGAGAGTAAAGAGACAGTGGAATCTAGGAAACAAACACTAGGATTGTTGTTGCAAGACTCTAATGGTGTAAAATGAGAACCATAATCTACAGGAAAGAATCTATAGCCAATCTGATTTCTAGAGAAAGCAAATTTAGTACTGGAGGATCTATGAACCATTTTCAATATATTAAGAAAGAGAGAGAGAGAGAGAAAATCTTAACATTTATTCATAATAAGACTGATAAACTGTTTTAAAATTTTCAGGTTTATTTGGTTTTATCTTAAATGAAATGAACTTAGTTTTGAAACCTTGAATACCTAATGGGAAAAATAAAATGTTTTAATACCAATTCATTTTTAACGAGCAAAGCAGTGTGTTAGGGGAAAATTACATAAAGGGTTTTTAATGGTGGCAGCTCAGGGTCATTGCCTTAGGCCTGGTTCATTCTCCACAGTGCATGTTCCTTAGTGGCCTGATATCCTGCTGTCTGCTCAATCAGCAATGTCAATTAGAGGAAGAAACAGAACCAAGGTTATTCTTGCTTCAGAATTAAGAACAATTTTATTTTCAGAGAAATACATAATGACTTCTCTAAATTCTATGAGGATATGTACATATAAGAGTTAAAAGAATTCCAAAAGTGATGTACCCTATTTATTGCCAAAATATGAAGCTAATTTATATTCATTTATACTGAAAGTAGGACACACTTGACAGCTATTAATCCATACAGTAATTAACATTAGCTTTGCAAGCTGAAGATAATATAAAAAGCTTATGCTGTGATATAAAATGTTTCAATGGATCATAATTAACACACAACTTGAGTTTCTGATTAACCATTTTTCTTAGATTGTTTTATAGGTTATGCCTAATTAATGAAAATGAATGTAAAATTTTTGTACTATATGCTGGAAGTCCAAAAAAAAGAATTACTATAATTTCATTTTGCTATTATTCTTCATGTATTGATTAAAATTTGAGTGGTTTCATAAGGGATTACTATTACTATCACAAAGTCTTATTTCATTAAAAAAAACAAAAACAATGTCTTGCTTTCTTTCTAGAAGTCTAAAGAACATATTATGAGTGTTGCTATAGAAAAATTTAATTATTAAATCATATTTAATAAAAACTAAATACATATAGAATTGTCACTCACTGACTACTTTTTTTGTAGAAAACTATTTGAATTTTTTATATTTTCTAAAAATCTATGCCTGCATTTTAAGAAAACATTAAAAATGTAGATGCTGAAAATCATGTCTTAACATATAACATCGAAATCCTTAAATAACTGTTTTTTAAAAATGAAAGATGTGTGGTAATTTACTACTACTAAAATTGCTATAATATTGTTCTTGTATCCAAAATGCCCCCTTTAAAACACCTAATATGACCTAATTATTTTATTTGAAATACTATGAATGCTGACCAAATTTCTTTTGAATATGAACATCCTTTTGTAAAATGACTGAAATAATGAGGATATTGTCTGTGAAAAAGTAACTCAAATTCTTTTACTTGTGGTTTCATAGATGATAGATAATAAGCCAAGGTCTGGATTCCTCTCCTATGTGGGACAGAGAATATTATTCTATTTCATGAGGACAAATTGCATTCCTGGTCTATTTAGTCACATTAAATGAATACCACTTTTTCAAAGAAGAATTTATATAAAGTCATAAATTATTAGTACAGAACAACTCAAACCACTACAAAACCGCACTGATTAGCAATGAATTTGAGGTATTGCATATTTTTATCCTTTTTATCGTTTTAATCAGATTAATTTTCAAAGTCCTCAATTATCTATTCATAGCTCTCTGATTACCATTCAACCTAGATACTAATTTACACACTAAAATCAGTCAATCCCTTCAGGACTCACATGAACATCTGCAGGGCAAAAGTCATTCACTGCATTTTAGCTTGGAGTCAAGGGCTATTGCTGAAAGAACATAATATCCCTTTGGTTTGAATTTATATCTAGATTTTAAACAACCATAACATCCCCATTCTTTCTAAAATGATCTTGCTTAAGCAAAAAATCATCTGTATATCAATTTATTGGTAAAATTTCTGTGATGGCATTCTTCAGATTATTTCAGCAAGTGCTAGGATTGATTGACCGTTTCAGTGAAAGTCAGCCAGTGGGAAAGGAAATCATAGAAGTACAAAGGACTCTAGCATTCCTTCTCTATCAGTGAGGGTTATGTCCCTGGAAAGCATCACTGAAACACAAGAGGGAGCTAATTCATTCTAATGGATTATATGTGAACATGGAGCCTTCCTGTTCAGAATTTGGGAACATCAACACAAGCCTTGCTCTCAGGCAGAGTGTGTCCTCACAAGAAACTCTTCCTTTCTCACATCACAACCTCCAGTCAGTTTTTTTGGTTCTCTGGTTCCTTTAACTACCTGAAATCTCTGCCTTTCTTCCATTTCAAACACCTCTTGGATCTTGACAGTCTTCACAATTACATGGTGGGAAATAAGCTAAGCCTCTTTCTTTTCCCGTTGGCTTTGACCTTAAATATTCATACACTTGGGAGGTACCCACGATTGCCTAAAGGGGGCATGGGTTTGGACACCTGAGATCCTGTGTCTACACAAAGTCCTTCCCATGGATTTTCTCTCTCACCTCACCTTCCCAGTTGCGCTCTCTCTCTCTCTCTCTCCCCAAAAGAAGTATATACGCACCTCCTGGCCACCCTGAGTCTTGCTATGCTGCATTTTTATGTGTATAACTATCTCCAAGGTGCCAATTAAAGGGATTATTCCAACTCTTTTTCATTTCAGTAAGACCTATTTTCTATCTTTTGAGAGAGACTAAATTTTCTCTCTTAAGTAGAAACTAAAAGAGAACCAGTGGTCTTAGGATTTGTATTAATACAAATATTTTCATTGAAAAGTGTATTCAGTCTTTTCATGATAGAAAGCAATTCTAATTTGCCTTCTTGGTTAGACAATGAGGACTAGGTTTGCCAATTAGCCTATATGGTAGATATATTTGAAATTAATGGAGCTACATGTGCAGCTCCAGAGTTTTCCTGAAAATATATTTAAATCATGTGATGAAAATTTATTTATGTATATTTGTGTATTGAGATTAAAAACAATTTGTCCAAATTATCCAAATATTTTAAACACATTTCTTTCTAAGGGGAAAATTAACAGGTGTAGTATACTTCTAAGAAACTAAAAATGTCTTTAGTTTGACTTTAGATTGACTTTAATAACTGGGGAAGAAATCTTTGTACATTTCTTTGCCTCCACAAAATTGAAAGGATGGGCAAATTAAATTGCCAGAAAATAAATTAATAAAAATTAACTTGTAATGATCAATCACTGTGTGATTTCTAGCCTATAAATCCAAAGTCATTCAAATCATTGAATGAAATATTATAATGAAACACCTTCCATTCTCATTTACATAAACACGTTTTCTCAGCGTTGGCATCTAAAAAATATATTGCTATAAAAGTCATTACATACTTGGGCTTCATTCTAGCAATAAGTATTAGGTTTTTCCTGTCATTAAGAAAAACATTTCCCAGTGATTAGTCATTAGCAAAATTTATAGCATTTTATGTTGTTTTTTTATTAATCACCTACTATTAATAATTGAAATGAAAACTCAATTTACATAATTTCTTTTAAAACTTGGAGGCTTCTAATCATAGAAATAAAAATTGCATTTCAAGTGTAATGTAGAGTATGATGAAAGGTTTTTCATTCCAGGGATGTATGATACAGGATTAGTTAAAGATGCTAGCATAAAACTCTGGTATGGAAATCAAGTGTTAGCACAGATTTTAAATGAAAAGGAGACATCAAAAAATTACCACCTGTTAAAGAAGTGCTTATTCATGTACTTTTAATTTTTTTTAACATTTATTTATTTTTGAGACAGAGAGAGACAGAGCATGAACGGGGGAGGGGCAGAGAGAGAGGGAGACACAGAATCGGAAACAGGCTCCAGGCTCTGAGCCATCAGCCCAGAGCCTGACGCGGGGCTCGAACTCACGGACCGCGAGATCATGACCTGAGCAGAAGTCGGACGCTCAACCGACTGAGCCACCCAGGCGCCCTTCATGTACTTTTAAAAGGATGATTATTATTATTGGGGCGCCTGGGTGGTTCCGTCAGTTGAGTGTCTGACTTCGGCTCAGGTCATGATCTCAGGGTTGGTGAGTTGGAGCCCCGTGTCAGGCTCTGGGCTGGCAGCTCAGAGCCTGGAGCCTGCTTCAGATTCTGTGTCTCCCTCTCCCTCTACCCGTCCCCGCTCATGCTTTGTCTGTCTTTCTCTCTCTCAAAAATAAACAAACATTAAAAAAATTAAAAGGATAATTATTATTATCAACTTCACTGTGTCATTATAGTGTATTGTATACATGTGAAATCTAAATGTAATCTTCAAATGTCAGATATAATGTAATATGTTGGGAATTATATACTTTGGGAGTATTTAAGTTCATGATTCAAATTGTTAGATGGCAGCCTAAAGTTTTGAACCTTATCATGAGATAGAATAACCATCTCCTTCCTAAACTTTAACTACAAGACCGTTTTTAATCTAGTCATAGGAAATGTCATAAAAGTGGCCAAGCCACCTCTTTTCCTTCCTTTAATCTTACCAAACTTGACTTTTGAAAAATGATTTCTATTGAGATATAACTGACATAGAGCATTATATTATTTTCAGAGGTACAACATAATGATTTGATACATTGTAAAAGGATCACCATGGTAAGTCTAGTTAGTATCCATCAGCATATATAGTTCTACTTTCTTCTTTTGATGGGAATTTTAAGATCTACTCTCTTAGCAACTTTCAAATACACAATAAAGTATTGTTAACAGTAATCATCATGTTGTACATTACATCCCCAGGATTTATTTACTTTGCAACTGGAAGTTTGTACCCTTTGACCCCCTTCACCCACTCCCATCCCCTCATCGGGCAACCACAAAGCTGTTCTCTGATTTCTGAATTTGGTTATTATTGTTGATTAAGACTCCACATATAAGTGAGATCATATGGCGTTTGTCTTTCTCTGTCTTACATATTTTATTCTTGACTGCCAAAACACAAGAGAGGTTTACTTTCTCTCTCTTTCTCTCTTCCTTTCTCTCCTCTTTTTTCTCCCTCCCCCTCTATGAATGGGACTCAGCATAAAGAATGTGTATAAAGCCTACACACCTTTTTGTATCCACTGTTTCTTGTTACAATTCAATGCAAGGTGATTAGCCACTTATTAGTCTGGATTTATTTAATTATTAACAAAATTAAAATTTACAGTAGAGATTTATTTCCTGGGGTTCTAATTTATGATGAAAATGTGGGCTTTGTGTGGGGTTTGTTAGCTAAATTTAATTATGATGCTGGATTCTGTCTTTAGGCATTTCCTAAACTCTTTAGAAGAAAAGCTTAATATTAAAATAAAATCATAAAGGAAGTAATTATTTGTTCTAAAGGCAGATTTGTGTCTGTACCTTTGTACTTTAGTAGAAGAGATTAGCTTGCCAAGGAGACAGGTTGTATGATTATTATATTCTGAACTTGCCCTCCTTAACCTCAGTTGATATATGCAAAGGAGGTGTTGATAATGAAACAGAAGATAGAACCCTTCATATTTATAATTATTGCTTATTATGTAAATTTTGAGCTAATTTAAGAACCATATTAGGATAATTCATCTTAATAGAGCTACTTAATAAGTACATCTTAATTGCCCATTGGCCTGGTTTATAAGTAAGATTTAAACTTTAAACTCTGATGATGATTTTACCTTGATTTCCTTCCATGTTATGAATAAGTAGAAGTGCAATGATATTTTAATTTTTATCAAATTTGACAAAATATTTACATTTTCATTTAAAAGTCAAAATTTATTTTTTTCATTTTTTTTTTAATGTTTATTTTTGAGAGAGAGGCAGACAGCCAGACAGAGCGCTAGTGGGGAAGGAGCAAAGAGAAAGGGAGACCCAGAGTCTGAAGCCTGCTTCAGCACAGAGCTGTCAGCACAGAGCCCAATGTGGGGTTCGAACTCGCAACCTGTGAGATCATGACCTGAGTTGAAGTCAGACGTTTAACCGACTGAGTCACCCAGGCACCCCCAAAAGTCAAAAAATTTTAAAAAGAGTAGTTAAATTTTTTTGCAAATAGTTATTCTCAACATATGAAGCTAAATACTATTTTTTGGAGGCTATTTTATTTTGTTTTTTCATACTCTCAGTTGATTTTATTCAATTGAAAAAACAAGGAAAAAAATCAAACAGATAATGTAGAATACTTTAGATCTTTCTTTCTTCAAAGGGAAAACAGATCTAAACAGCTTTTCACTGTTACACTACATAATGGTTTTTCTGATATTCTGAATTTCTTGCAAATATCAATGGTATAATTATTAATAATAACGTTCACCAAGTATATGGCTAAGCACTTTATAGACATTTTTGTCATTTAATCAAACAACACTCCATGAGTTTGATTCTCTTATACCGAATTTAAGTAAGTTGTTTAACACTGTACCGCATGTAACAGGCATACCCAAGATGTAAACAAATGCCTGAATGTTCTGAAGAGTAAACCCCACTTCTAAGTTTCCACTATAAAAAAAAAAAAACTATTTGAGTTTCAAAGGTCAGATTTTATAGTCATTTATTCATAAACCCAAATTTAAAGATGGACTGTTGGTGACCTCCTGATATGTTTCAGCAAGAATTCAGATTCAGTGCTGTAAAACTGATATTTTCCTTTCTGTGCTATATACCATAGGCTAAATGTTTCTTTTCTTTTCTTTCCTTTTCTTTAAATTATGGATGACTAAGGTGCACCCGGGTGATTCAGTTGGTTAAGTGTCTGACTCTTGATCTCAACTCAGGTCTTGATCTCAGGGTTGTGAGTTCAAGCCCCACATTGGGCTCCACACCGGACATGGAGCCTACTTAAAAAAAATTATGGATGACTGAAACATGCAGAAAATTACTTAATAAAATTAGTAATTGGTCCCTTATCACTCACTCTTTTGTTTGGTAAATGCAAACAGCCATGGACTTTGTTTTCTTCAGATCAATCTAGGAGAATTTTAAGCAAAAGAGCACTTTTATAATAGCACCCCTACCCACCCAATAATTACAATGTTGCAGTATGCATAAACTGCATAAACTGATTTGTGATTCAACACAAATCAATATAATTTAATTTGAATAGGATGAATATAATTTAATTAGGATATTTTACAATTTAATAGAATTGGATGGAATGGAATGGAATGGAATGGAATGGAATGGAATAGAATAGAATAGAATAGAATAGAATAGAATAGAATAGAATAGGCAGACCAAACAATATTAGTTAATCAAAATATGTTCAAATTTTTAACCAACATGTGGAAAACCAGCCAAAATTTTCATGTTCCCTTCACTTTCCTTTACTGACAAGCAGAATTTAAACATTACCTGTACTCTGTTCAGATGGCCACTAGCAATGTCTCTGTACCACAGAGCTATGGTTGTTATTTAATAACTAAGGGCAAATAAGAAATTGTTATTGTAATCTGCTGAGATTAACATACCAGGTAGTATGAGAGACAGTGTTCTATTTAATTACATTTTCTAGTGCAGAGTTGGACCTAAGTTGAAATCCAATTTTGTTTTTTTTTCCTGTTTGCGGGAAACAAAAGACCTCTCTCTCTCTCTCTCTCTCTCTCTCTCTCTCTCTCTCTCTCTCTGTCTTTTCAGTGGAATGCTAGGGAACAGATTCCTAAGCAAAAGTAGGATCATCCAGGGGATTAATATATGTTATTAATTTCCTTTCAACATAGGCCCAAAGATCTTGACCAAATCTACTTAATAAAAATAATTGTAGTTGATCTTATTAAAAGGAAAATATAATTAATTTGAGAAATAGTTTAATTATCCATCATTAGTATGTACCAATTTACAGTGTCCTGAAGATGGGGGGGGCATTATGAGTATTTTATTTTATTTTGCTATTTTTGTATTTATGTGTTTAGTTGTATACTTATTATGACTAGGAGATCATATAAATTCTCAAGTACTATTGGGAATTACCTCAGGAAGATGCAGAAAAAAACACTGTTGATATAAGAGAAAAAATAAAAGATAATAGTTTCAGATATAAAAACCTTGAGGAGGCCAGAATGAGTGGAGTCCAGTAGAATAGAAAATAATTTAGCCTGTTGGTATGTCTAGGAGGTAGAGTACAGATTTAAGGGTTGGGTTACATTTGAACTTGGTCTCATAAAATTATCCTGCTCATTGGTTCACATTCTACAATCAATGATAAAATATTATGGTTAAGAATGATTAATAATTCCATAAAAGTACATGCTTTTAAACATATTAGCTTGGACTGTTTCCTGGTTAGAATTCTTCACAATATTGAAAAGTTGAATCAAAGAGGAAAAAGTTCATTGCTGTTAATACAAAGAAATACATGTTTTACCAGGTGTATTTTCATTCACATTAAAAGCTAAATTACTTAATTTTACAATCTATATTATAAACTTTTATATATTTATTGTATTTATTATATATTGTTATATATTGTTATATATTGTTATATATTATATTATATTATATTATATTATATTATATTATATTATATTATATTTATTTTTAAGTAGGCTCCACACCCAGCACAGAGCCCA
The DNA here is from genome assembly GCF_014898765.1 of Herpailurus yagouaroundi. Classification (NCBI taxonomy): domain Eukaryota; kingdom Metazoa; phylum Chordata; class Mammalia; order Carnivora; family Felidae; genus Herpailurus; species Herpailurus yagouaroundi. The sequence goes on from NW_024412405.1 coordinate 20,308,780, forward strand.
ATGATTTGGGCTTGAACTCAAGACCCTGAGATCAAGACCTGAACTGAGATCAAGAGTCAGACACCTAACAGACTGAGCTACCCAGGTGTCCCTTTTATACATTTTTTTTTTAAGTTTTATTTATTTATTTTGAAAGAGAGAGAATATGAATAAGAATAGGGGAGGGACAGAGAGTGAGGGGGACAGGGAGGGAGAGAGAGAGAGAGAATCCCAGTGTGGAGCCTGGTATGGGGACTCTAACCCACAAACCATGAGATCATGACCTGAGCTGAAACAAAGGGTTGGATGCTTAACCGACTGGGTCACCCAGGAACCCCAAAAACGTTAAATAGTTTTAAATAAAATATTTATTTTTTACATGTTTCAATGTTAATTTGTATATTCAGAGTCCATGAATCTTTACATATTCCTCAAATATACTGTGTTTATCTGATTATTGTCATCTCTCTTTTTTGCCATTTTTACGTACTTGAACATATTTGTTCTATTTTGGTGAAAGGTTTGAAGTCTTCTAATAGTGCTACTAAACACTGCATTTCTTTTTTGTGACTTCTTTCTTTTGTAAACATACCTGACAGCGGTTAACCCACAAGTAGTAACGCTGAGGCTGTACCTAAAAATTACCATCACAACACTGCTATGGCCCTGAGCTTTCCAGGTTTCAGACATTCATTCATGCTGTTTCATTGCCCCATTGCAGAGACAGATTATACTTTCTTGACTGCTATGTTCAAAATTTAAATGATTAGCTGTTTTTCATAGTTAATAAAAGGAAGAAAATAGCTAAATTTATCGTAATGCAAAACTTTTCACTAGAATGATTTTATAAAAATTCTCAAAGAAGAATGAAGAAATGGAAGCTTGATGACTTAATTCTTAAAATCTATTAAATCTCTGAGTATTTTTATCTTCATAACTATTTTATTTTATTTTATTTGTTTTAGAGAGAGAAAGTGTGTGAGTGGAGGAGAGAGGCAGGGAGAGAGAGAGAGAATCTTAAGCAGGCTCCACACTGAGTGTGGACTCAGGGATTGATCCCATGACCCTGGGATCATGACCTGAGACAAAATCAAGAGTTAGATGCCAAACTGACTGAGCCCCCCAGGAGACCCTCATAACTTTTTATTCTAGTTAATGCTGGAACATCTCCTATGGCTCAGTCCATCTTCCACCGTAGGGAAATTTGGAATGCTTTCCCTGCAGAGAGCTTTGGTAAGTCCCTAAGAGTCTTGATAGGTATAAACAATGTAATTTCAATCCTGAACTGTCTTCTGCAGTTTGCTTGGGACTGAGGAATTTCCTGGAACCAGAACTTTCAGCAGTAAAACTGGATGATCCCTAGCCAACTGAAATGGGTGACCAATGGATATAGTAATCGTGGGTGTTAAGTGTTTTAAAGATGTCTTAGTGGTAATAATCTCAATAATTGATATATTTGTATTTTATTCGTATAATAAAGTATATTTACATTACAGAAAAGACATACTTCCCTCTGTACTGCTGGAAGAAACCTCTGATAAGGTTGTGGGGTTTGGGTTAACACACAGAAACTCCATCTGACTGAGGAGAACTGGCCCTTACCAAATGGGGCACTCAGAATCCTAGAAACGTATATTCCTTGCATTGTGTCTCTCTTCCCAGTAAATTTCTCCTTTCTTACCCAAGATTCCTGAACTTTCAAAGTTATCATTTCCTTGCTTTTCTTCATAGTTTACTATTTATGATTGCCTCCCTTAGCAAGATGGTCATTTTGTCTGTGAACTTATAGAACTGGAATGTAGTTATTCTTCTTTGTTTTTGTACATCTTCCATATTTTCTATTTTGATTTCATTAAAATAATGTACTCATTTGTTTACTATACATAGACATTTGCTTTGTTTCCAGTTTGGGGCCATTATGAGTGCTATGAACTTCCTTGTACATGTATTCTGCACATGGTTTCCTTTAAGCTATATACCTAGGAGCAAAAATATTGAGTCATCATGTTTGCACATGTTTGAATTTACTAGATAATGCCTTTTTACCATTTCAGGCTTTGGCCATCAGTTAATGCAAAGTCTCTTTGCTCTATACCATTTCAGGCACTGCATTCTTTCAACCTTTTTAAGTTTTGCCAGCTAGCGGTGTCTCATTGTGGCTTAAATATTTCCTTTCTCTGATTGCTACTGAAGATGAGCCTAAGGAATCTTACCATATCAACTCATTGTTTACCCTTCACTGCCTCTAGGTCAATGATTTAGAGCCCGGTCTCAGAATAGCCTTTGCAGAGAAAAATAAACCTTGCGTAGGAAGAAAATACTTTATTCATTAAATGAATTGCAAGATCTGGCTAATATTTGACAGGATAAAGGGAATCCCTGAAGAAGTTGATTTTGAGAGTGTTGTACTAGAAGCGTGAGGATATCAAAATGTGTGGCTGACATGGGAGCAGTCTTCAATGACTTGGGATTTAGCCCTGGAAAGAAATCTGAGCTGGCCCCCGTACTTTCCTGCGGCAACTCCTTGAATGAGGTCCAGATGTCAAATTTGCTTGGCAGGAAGTCAGAGGCTCAAAAAAATAGAAATGTAATGAAACTATAAGATCAGAGATATACCAGATGAGCACATTCCATAACAAGATCCAGAGAAAACTCCCTACTCCATGTCATAAACAAACTATTGAAGTTTCACTTTGCTTTTCTCCTCTGTTTACACGGTATCTTTAGGTGATTTTACTATGGAGCTACAAGGCACTAGATGCTATAACTGTGCAATGAGCTAGACCTACATACTGAGCTCTAGACTCATTATCTCCCACCACTTGTTTGGCATGAAAACATGGAGGTACAGCCATTAATCTCAATGAAATACAGATTAAATAAAGCTGTTGAGCTTTGTCTACAGTCTGTTCCCTTGTTAAGCGATACCACTTAACCAATGCACCAATTCAAACGTGGAAGATACAGTTGATTCTTTTCCCTCAAACTCTATATCTAATTCTTCAGTATATGCTATCAGCACTATTTCCAAAATAATAAATTAAAAATGAAATTAAAAATGAATTAAAAAAATGAATCAATTAAAAAATGAAATTAAAAAATTTCATCACCATCTCCCTCCCTATAGTCTTGATCCAAGGCCACATAGTTTCCTGCCTCTATTACAATAGTGGGTCCCTTAATAATCTCTTTGCTTCCACTTTTTCTATTTCTTTCTATAGCTCTATGTAATGTTTTTAAAGTATTACTGGGTCACATCATGCCTCTACTCTAAAGTGAAAAAGGATTGTCATTAATCTTAGAATAAAAAGAAAAACATTCTGACCATCATCTGCAAGAGCCTATATTAGTTACCCCTGCCTATGTCTGGCTTATTTCTTTTCATGATGTTCTTTTTTTTTTTTTTTTTTCCCCAGTATGCTCTAAAGTGTCTGGTTACCTTCCTGGTCTCTAAACACAATTAGCTGGTTTGTATGATTCTTCTTCTTCTTCTTCTTCTTCCTTTTTAATATTTGAACATTTGTTTTGAGAAAGATGCAGAAAGAGAGAGAGAGAGCACAAGCTAGAGAGGGGCAGACAGAGAGGAAGAGAGAGAATTCCAAGCAGGCTCTGCACTGTCAGCATGGAGCCCAACATGGGCCTTGAATCCATGAATTGTGAGATCATGACCTGAGCCAGAATGAAGAGTCAGACAACTTAACCAACTGAGCCACCCAGGTGCCCCTATGGTATGCTTCTTAGTACCAGTAGCTTTTTGTCACATTCAGTGGTGACTGAATTCCCTGATACAGGCTGCCAAGTGGAGTATACATACAATGGAGTTATTCTGCCTCTAGTTGTGGAGACTATACTTTTCCATGTATAGTATTACTTTTATCTGTGTGTGTGAAAGAATACACATGTGTTTTGAAAAAGGTTTATGATGCTCAGCAGGTTTGTCATTCTCTAGCATCTTTTTTTTTTCTTTAGTAATCTCTACATCCAATGTGGGGCTCCAACTCATGACCCCAAGATCAAGAGTTGCATGCTCTACCAACTGAGCCAGTCAGAGACTCCTATTCTCAGCCCCTTTTAATGAAATTTCCACATGAATGACTCCTTTCCAGAGAGATGCATTTGGTAATTCTTTAAACTTATGTGGAATCCAATCACCTCAGCCTCAGCTGATGGGCTAGTGGTGGACATCTCCAATGGAAGATAATATACAGTCTGATTTGTGCCATATGATGTGACCTGGCTCAAAATCTCAAAAACTTACGTGTAAATTCATTCTGGGTGATGCCTAGGAGAAATGACTGTCCTTTCTCTTATGGAGCTTAAAGGTGAGAAATATCAAGACGGTGACCAGTTGCCAAGATGATCAACTGAAAATAAATAAAAACTTTTAGAATCAAACTTACAATATTATGTGAGATAGACAATTCTTGGCTCAGGTAGATATAAAATAGAAAGAGTATGAAATAATAAATTTATAATATAAAATAAGAAATAATATCTGGACAAAATGTAAAAGTTGATTCTTCAGAAGAAATTCATATTACATTGTGATTGGTGTATATGTCATTTTAGAAAAAAGATAAACTATCTTAGAAACATGAGTTGAGCATTAATTAACATATCAAACCAATGCCTTATTAAATCTGGTTAGTAACTTTTTTCTTATTTATGTTATATGAGTAGCTTTCACATGTGAAATGCTTTGTAAGGAAGACAGTTTCATTAAACTCAACAAATAATTAAATTACATTTTAAAGGTTGAAATTTAATTATATGTGATTGATCATACATTTTCTCAGTTTTATACAAATAAATTTTAGTATTTATCTGGATTAATGTTTAATTCATTTAATCTCCAAAGTAAATTAACTCTGCTTCCCAGAGGCCCCATCTCCAAATGTTATCACATTAGGTCTTCAATATATGAATTTGGGGCTACACATTCAGTCCATAAAAACCTTTTCCTGGATGCCACTGTAAGTGGTCTCTCTAAATCCACAAGAATCCTTCCTTTCCATCCTCCAATGTACCAAAAGAGTATATCTTATACTCAAAAAAATGACACTTCCTAACATTACATTTCATCAGAATCCTATTATTTGTATGTTAAAAATAGACCCTTGGGGCGCCTGGGTGGCGCAGTCGGTTAAGCGTCCGACTTCAGCCAGGTCACGATCTCGCGGTCCGTGAGTTCGAGCCCCGCGTCAGGCTCTGGGCGGATGGCTCAGAGCCTGGAGCCTGTTTCTGATTCTGTGTCTCCCTCTCTCTCTGCCTCTCCCCCGTTCATGCTCTGTCTCTCTCTGTCCCAAAAATAAATAAACGAAAAAAAAATTAAAAAAAAAATAGACCCTAAAATAACCAACAAATTTCTTGTAGTAGAAATTAAAAGCACAGACTCAAAATTAGTTTTAAAATACCTTCATAAAATCTTTCATCATATGCCAAAATACATCACAGGAAAGAAGGGTGAGAATTCTCACATACTACAGGCTGAGATCACATTCCAGTTTCTTCCCACAACTTAAGTAGCTTCATCTCCTTCTGATACCCAAGATAGTCTAAAAGAGTACAGATGAAACCTTTGGAACCCCTCCCAGCATTTGGATTGATGGAAACTCTCTATCAATACATATTGCTGTTTCATTATGATAGTATTGATTTCCTCTTCCTTTCTTCCCTTTATGGTTATACCTTCCATAAATTTATATATTATTGTATTAAAGTATTTTCCAGAAATAACTGTTACTGCAGTAGCCACTGTAAGACATTGGAAAGAATGCATTACTTTTACAGTGGGAAATTAGCTTACTGTTTTTCAGGTCTCTAACAAAAGTCCTGAGAGTAGTTGATGCACAGATTCATGCAAGAACTTTACGATTTCATCATAGTCTTCAATTTGTAGTGGATTATTATACAGAGTAATCACTTTCCTCTCTGAGCTAAAGCCCCCATAAGGTAATAACTTTTACATTCAGCTGACAAATCTTATTTTGTATTCATTTCATATAAAATTTGTTTTATTACCTAAATAAAAGTACTTTTCAAATTAACTTTAACTTTTAACTTTTCAGATTAAAGTTACAATGCTATCATGGTAAAAAGCCAAAATCTTTAATGCATTGCAAGCATATAAATTAGCAAATATGCAAAACTTCCTTTTTAATGCTATAATATTAATACTTTGGGGTTGATGCTCATAAATATTTCTCTGCCTAGTCCAAAGTCTTCTCAGGCTTAAAAAATGCTTATCCATTAAGGAAGAAGTTTATTACCATCCCAATTAATTTAGAGTACATACTACGGGAGAGTTAGACTAGATGTAGTAACTGGATGGGACACTCTAAACCATAGTTTTAGTGGTTGTGTGAATAATTTTATTACTCCAGGAAGTATGCGATCACTTAGCATATATGTTGGATTTAAGCTACACCTACTCCTTAGTCATCTACTTATAAAAATATGCATCTCCATTCTAGTTGACAAAGTAAGTTACATAAATGTCTTTCCCCTAACTCTGAAGACTTTAAAACTTAATAGAATTCCTAACTATATGTATTTAACTTAAGGACTTTTAGCCTTGATTAGTTCTTGCCTTTTATTTTTCCTTCATGTTATTAGTCTCATGGAACACTTAAAGATAATTAAGATTATATTCAATTGATTTTCAGATATTTTGCATGGTTTTATTTGACAAATATGCTTATTAAACTGATATTTTCCTTGAGTCAGAGAAGATCTTCCAACTTTTGTTTATAATGTTAACTAATTTCTATATATTCTATTGATTTAAAAAATGTGTCAGTAATACCATATAAGTAAGAGGGCTCAAAATAATCATATTTTTCTTATACTAATCTTCATTTAAAATGCTTTATGTTAACTTATCCTTTGGTGGATTATTATGGACTTTACATCAATTCAATGTATTTTAATTAAATGCAGCTATTATTTTCCTTTTAATGCTCAAATTTTCACAACTTCTTTTGGTTGGCTTCTTTGTGCTTTGTCATGAGTCTATTACTATTTGGAAGCATTCTTTTTTCTGACTCAACAAATGTTAACATAAAAATTTTAAAACATGAGGGCTGCCTGGGTGGCTCAGTCAGTTAACCGTCCGACTTCAGCTCAGGTCGCGATCTCGCTGTCCCTGAGTTCCAGCCCCGCGTCGGGCTCTGGGCTGATGGCTCAGAGCCTGGAGCCTGCTTCCGATTCTGTGTCTCCCACTCTCTCTGCCCCTCCCCCGTTCAGGCTCTGTCTCTCTCTGTCTCAAAAATAAATGAACTTAAAAAAAAAAAAAAGCTGCTGAGGATTCAACTCAGTTTAAAAATTTTTTTTTTAAACATGAATTTTTTTTATTAATTAATGTTGTTTAAACATTACAATGTTAACGATTCTGTCTGTAGTAAACTGCCCCCGGCATGGAATCCACTTATTTTATAGGTATCACTGGCTTGATCTGAGTATATTTCAGTGACAGATCTAGAGGGGAGTTTTAGATGATAGATAATTTTGATAAAATATGTACAATTTGATTCAACTTTATTTATTGTTATTTTAAATGTTTATTTATTTATTTTGAGAGAGAAAGAGTGTACAAGTGAAAGAGGGGAATAGAGAAAGTGAGAGAGAGAATCCCAAGTAGGCCCTACATTGTCAGCACAGATCCCAATGCGGGGCATGATCTCACAAACCCTTGAAATCATGACCTGACTCAAAACCAAGAGTCAGACACTTAACCAACTGAGCCACCCAGGTGCCCCTCAATCCAACTTTATTATTTTTTTATCTTTATTTTATTTTTGAGACAGACAGAGGGAGACAGAACGTGAGCAGGGGAGGGGCAGAAAGAGAGGGAGACACAGAATCGGAAGCAGGCTCTAGGCTCTGAGCTGTCAGCACAGAGTCCAGCGCGCAACTCGAATTCATGAACAATGAGATCATGACCTGAGCGGAAGTCGGCACATAACCAACTGAGCCATCAAGTGCCCCGCTCTGCCCTCAATCCAACTTTAAAGTGTTCATACAGTTTTTTTTTTTCTTTTCAATACTTTACCTTCTATCTTACACTGGATAACTTCATTCCTAATGAAAATGGCAAACTTATTTATGTGAGAAATAAATGGAAGATAACAATTCAATATTAATGTGAATATTGACAGTACTGAATAAAACTCTAGGGTATATTTACATTTCCTTTGCTTTTTTGATGTATCTAGATATGTATGCATAGTATATTTTTTTTCTAAGATGTCTCATAAATCATCATTCTTTGTGTTTCTATTATTACTTATCTGATGGACCATTTAGTTAAGTATTCTAGTTTTCTTTCAAATCAAGGAAATTATTATTACAATATTGGATGATTCTAAGTCCCAGCTTGGTGAAGACTCTAAGACAATTGTCTTTTCTTGATTATCATATTCAGCAACTGAAAGAGAAACAAGAGCCCACTTACTAGTTTACTTCAAGATGATAAGGAAATTCCAGCATGTTAATTCCCAAAGTTTTGTATATGACTTTCATTTTGGGGCCCCTGGGTGGCTCAGTCTGTTGAGCATCCAACTTTGGCTCATGTCATGATCTCTCAGTTCGTGAGTTTGAACCCACATCGGGCTTGCTGCTGTCAGTGCAGAGCCCTGTTCGGATCCTCTGTTTCCCTCTCTCTGTGCCCTTGCCCCCTCAAAATAATAAATAAACACTAAAAAACATAAGACTTCCATGTTGCAACCAATTTATTTCCATTTTGACTTATTATAGAGTTAGAGATACTTAAATATATATGTTCTAATTTTATAAAATTATGTCTATGTTATAATTAGACAAACTTTCTACATATTATTTAATATATAGTACTATATGACATTTATATTTTCATATTTTCAATTAAATTTTAATTTGATCAAATTCTATTCTGACTTAATGCTTTTTAATTTGTCTTGCTTTCTTTTCTAATCTTCAAAATTGTCTTCTTTTTTGTAATACACTATATTCTCTTATCAGTGTAACATGCTGTATTGTTATAGTAATCTCATCAGTGTGTTACATTAGCACATTTGATTTTCCTAATAGTATTAGCTTATCCGGTATCAATTTAAGTCTTAATTTTACTGTGTAAGTAAGAGGATCAAGTAGTATTATTATTACCCTGTATTATTATCAGAGAAAGACATGTAAATACAGGATTTTGTGTTTTTATATTAAATCCTTTTTTTAACTCATGGGTAAAAATCATGCTTTATTTTATATTCAGTTGTTTCTAGTATTTTTATTTTGTATATTCAGACGACCTTAGTATAGTATTACCAATTTCTAAGAGATAATATAAATCTATTTCTTTAATCCTATATTTCAAATCCCCAAATATATTTAAATAGAGTATATGAAAATAAATATTATAATCATTAATAATCAGAAAAATCACATATTCCATATTAATTTGATCTATAAAGTTCAAATAAAATCTTCTGTTTTCATTCATATATTTTTCTGATTACCTAGATTTTTATGAAAACAAATTTATATACAACAGTTTTAACAATGTTAGCATATTTCAGTTTAATATGTTTTTAAAGTGTAATGATTTATAATGCATTCATATTAAGTTTATAACTAGTTTTAGTGTAGGATTTCAACAACTTTTGTAGACCTAAATATATGGTTGCTCAAGCTGTTAATAACCTCACATAGCTCTATCTAAAGCATCAAAAAAATCATAATGAACTTTAAAAGTAAAACATTACATGTCCCAATTTTATTCAATGATAATATTTTTATTGGCTTTTGAAATATAAAAGGTAATGGGTAAAAGACTATCCATTTTACAATAAATGTTTTAGAAAAACAACAAAAGCCACATATGATCTTTTTAAGAAGATTGGAGGCAATTTTTCAAAGCCAGTCACCTAGAACCAGGACTTAAAACCCTAACCTTAAAGGCAAATCTTTTTTTTTCCTTCCATGGCCAGTAGTTTGTTTTAATTTACACATGTTTAAGTTTCCGTCTCTATAGTTTAATTCACAAAGTACTTGTTGGCTTTGTAAACCCTGCCTTTCCACTAAAAGTCCTCCAACATCATTAGACTATTTTTTGAGCAAAATATTCTAACAGAGTCCTTCACATTATGCCCGAGTGTTATGCTGTGTTCCTTTTGTTGTTGGTGGTGGTGGTGGAGGGTGCTGGCCTTTCTTGCTGTTTTAAACCTCTCCCAGAGTATTTTCTTGGAGAAACTTAGGATTTCAGAGCCTTTCCTGGGTAATTATGGTTTGGTCTTTCTTCTATATGCCTCCTCATTTCCCAGACATCTTGCCTCCAAATGGAATTCTAACTATTTCTATCAGATATTCCAGGATATCATGGTCTGAGGATTCATCAAAAAAAAAAAAAATAAATAAATAAATAAATAAATAAATAAATAAATAAATAAAAAATCATCAATTTGGAGTCATTTATGGTATGAAAAGATATTCAACTTTATTTACAATTAGAGAATGGTAAACCAAGATGATAATGAGATACAATTTACAATGAGAAAATCAGACAATACCGAAGATCTGAGAAGTTATTCAATGGGAACTCTGTTTACATACAGCATTAAGGAATTTGAATGGGTACCACTGCTTTGGGAAATGTGTTTGCATTTATTTGTAAATTGGACCATTTTCACACCTATTGTACGACACTTCAACCTCTAGATTCATAGCTACATGGATCAATGGAAAAAGTGAACAGGGGCACCTGGGTGGCTCAGTCAGTTAAACATCTGACTCCTGATTTTGGCTCAAGTTATGATTTCACAGTTTGTGAGACTGAGCCCCGCATCAGGCTCTATGCTGGCAGCCAGGAGCCTGATTGGGATTCTCTTTCTCTCTCTCTCAAAATAAATAAAAACATAGAAAGAAAGAAAGAAAGAAAGAAAGAAAGAAAGAAAGAAAGAAAGAAAGAAAAGAAAAGATGAATAGATAAAGGTGTGGTTGGAGCTCAGTGAAAGAGGACAGGTTTTTTTGCCTTCTAGAAGGGAAAGCTCCTGTCATTAACACCGATACATAAGTTTGCTTTTGAAACAGCAGCAAGTCTGAGTTGACATTGAACATAAAGTCAATGCTACACATCTTCAAATGTGCTGGTAAGTATAATTCATGAACTGGAGGAGAGTGTACATAGGGACCAATGAGAACTACAGGGCCAGCAAGGAAGGCAAAGACCAGATAGTTACATGACACTTAGGTTTGGAAATGTGGTACAAAGGGTCAGAAATCAATTTTTTGCAGGAACTAGGCAGTAAGATGACATTCATCTTTATTGAAAACTTTTGAAGAAATAAAATTAGATCCTCATAAATGAATAGGGAAAGCAAAGACAAAAGTGGAGAAGGAAAAGTGTCCACTGATACCCACAGACACTATATTTATGTGTGGAGTGGAATTGAGGGAGCAAACAGGCTTCTTCTGACAGATCCTGATGAATAGAGGAATTCTCCTTTGACTGAACATTATCAATTTCTCTGTTACCTACATAGAGGCAAACCATTACTTGCAATCATTATCTAAAAATTTTTTATTTACAGAGAACAAATTAAGTTGTATTCCAAAAGTCAGACAAAGTTGAGGATGAAATGCTTTACCAGGCAATCTATTTGACTATTAAATTGTAGTAATCTGCAACCCAGAGATTGATGCCATGTAATCACTGATGAATGACTAAACGTGAAACCGCCTAGTGTCATAAATCAGTTTTTATGTTACAGGTCTCATTCAGGTGTGCTTTTAATCTAAACTTAGAGACTGAGTTTAATAGTGTGTGAAGAAAAGCAAAGACAAACCCTTTTTCACCAGGGCATATTGTATATTGTACAATATGAAGATGATGCTTTTACATTATACCTCAAGAATGTGGTTTCTCTTAAAGCAAATTACAATTAACATTAAAACGCAAATTTATTATCTTTATTTAAGTAACACCAAGAGAAATAATATGTGTGGAAATTTTAGGAAAATAAAGCAGCTTAAACTTCTTAATTGACCATTTAGTATTTCCTTGTATTGTCAGAATTGGATTAGCAGTTTCAAACTTCATGCAAGGTTTTCAGGAAATCACTAAAAAAGCTTTTAAGACTTTTAGCAGTAACACTGCATGCCAGAGTAAGTGGAATAATATCAAAGTTTTGGAAAAAAAATTAGAAGCTTAGCATTCTGTTCATACCTAGTCAAACAAGTGGATGCAAAATGTCATAAAAATTTTAGCTAAGCAAAAATCCTACAGTTTTCTAAAATTTATATATACTATTTATATATTATATGATATATTTTTTATATAATAAAATATTTGCATATTACATAACCTATATTAAAATCTAATAACAAATCTATTTATGTATATTATACATATAAAAGATTTTCTAATGTACTTGAGAAAGACTTGAGAAAGAACTACAATAAAACAAAAGAGACAGAAAAATTAGAAAACAGACTAAATGACATGGGAGCAGCTGAACATGTAATGGAGAAAGTAAAACAAACTAGAAAAAGTTAAAAGAACATCATATAGTCCAGTTTTCAAATGTGCCTGCTCATTAGAATAACACTGGGAGTTTTTGAGATAAAAAACAATACCTTAGCCATTTGTATTTTTTAAACACTTCTAAGATAATTCTTTTTTTAATTATTATTTTGTAAAGTTTATTTTTTTCTTGAGAGAGCGAGTGGGAGAGGGGCACAGAGAAAAGAGAGAGAGAGAATCCTAAACAGTCTCCCCAATGGCAGCACAGAGCCCAATGCAGGACTCGAACTCACGAACCACGAAATCATGATCTGAGCCAAAACCAAGAGATGGCCGCTTAACCAACTGAGCCACCCAGGTGCCCCACTAAGACAGTTCTAATGCAGCTGAGTTTTAAGAAATGGTTAAAGTTTGGTTGTTTTAGTGATATAAATAGAAGTCTATTTAATTCTCTGTGGACTAACTATAATACATGGAATTAAGTGAATAATAGTTATTTAACCACTATCATAAACAAAGATGTTTATCCATTTTCATGATCAATAGACAAAAAATAAAAAAATAATTACAATTGCATATCATGATGTAAATATGATTAGCCTAACAATGGTAAATATAATTACAAAAACTTTGGGGGCAAGGTGAGTGATGCAGTGGGTAAAAGTCCATGTATGCACATGTTTTTATTGTTCATAGCTATAGCTCAGTCAACACTGTTTGAATTTATTAAATCAGGTAATAAAGAATGAACATTTTTAGAGATTTAAAACTTTTGGGTTATAAAGATATTTACTAAATAAAAATAATAGCAAAACCAAGTAGAATGGGAAGGAAGAGAAATTTAACAAAAAAGTAGAATCATGAAGGTTGTCATCAGTGATACAAAATCTCAAAAATAGTAATTACAGGGATGCCTGGGTGGCTCAGTTGGTTAATGATCCGACTCTTGGTTTCAGTTCAGGTCATGCTCTCATGGTCCTGAGATCAAGCCCTGCCTTGGGCTGCGTACTGGGGCACAGAGCCTGCTTCAGATTCTCTCTCTCCCTCTCCATCTGTCCTTCCCCCACTTGCATGCGCATGCACACAACATACTACCTCTCTCTCTCTCTCTCTCTCTCTCTCAAAAAACAAAAATGCATTTACCAGTAATCTATGTGAAACTATATTACTACTCACTACATAAGTGAGAAGAGGAGAAAAAGTCCCTAACTATGCTATAAAGCAACGAACAACTAGAGTCTTGAGTAATCCTCTAAAAATTTGTAATATTAGAAATAAACTTGACAGGTAATTATGGTAGCGTTTTTGATACTAATCAAGGTAGAATGATGGACCAGACATATCTTCCTGACTGAATCAATTAAAAAACTTATCAAAATAAAGATGGAATGTTTTTCGGCATCAGGTATCAGTCAATGCAAAACTGTGAAATCTGAGAAGAGGAAACAGAAAATGGTCTGTAAGACGGTCAAAGCTTACTCCCTACAAAGGGGAAGCCTAGCCTGCCACTAATTTAGGAGAAAGAATCTGGCCTTTCCCTGAATTGAGAGATGGGAAGACCACCTTGGGGAGACCAAGGTGACAAGATTTTGTAGAAGAGGTAGGTTACCATAAAAGACAAGTCTGCCCAGAGAAGGAACTTTGGTTGTCTACAGGTATTCCCTTTGAGTCTTTAGCTGCGTGTATGTGATAAAACTAGCCAAGGCTCCCATATGAAAAACTTAAAAGAATTTCAGGTAGTAATCCTCACAGTTCATATATGATCAGGAATAGCTTTTGCTCTCCCTAGTCAGAATGAAGAAAACTCTCTCAATTCATTTCTTAGAATACTCAGAAGAACATTGCCTTGGTAGTAGGGCAAAATTAGACCTAGACTGAAGGCTGTTTATAATACTGCCTGACAAAACTTAAATGCAAGCCTTGAAAAGATCAAACTGTTGCCAGGTAACTTAGGTGTGTCCCAGAACAATATTTAGGAATATTTATAAGGATATAAAAATATATACTACCATTAAGTTAAAAGCATAAGGCCAAGTATCCATCAGAAATTATCAGGCATGCAAAGAGGCAAAATTATATATATAATATATAAATAAAATTATATATATGTATAATTCAGGTATATTCTGAATTATCTATTATATCTAAAGTATCTCAATTATTCAGATATATACCTGAATTATCTATCTATATGAATTATAGATCAAAATTCTAGATGTAAAAATTTATTATGTAAGATAAAAAAATATATGGAGGTGATGAACTAAACATTAGACAGTGCAGAAGAAAAACTTGGTAAACTTGAATGCGTAACAGTAGAAACCATCCAAAATTTAATGCAGAAAAAATAATAAAAAAGATCAGAAAAACAATGATCTGTGGAGCAAATGCACGTAGCTTAATGTACATGTTATTGAAGCTCCCAAAGGAAAAGAGGGTCAGGAAGAAAAAAATTATTTAAAAAATTAATGGCCCCAATTTTTGCCAACCTCTGCTCAATAGATTTATATTACGAAGAGAGTTAGTTATATATATTACAATAGCTGGAATTTATCAAGAGCTCAAACGGTGTCAACACTCTGCTACACACTAGAAATTCATCACATTTAATAATTTACCCCCCACTAAATATGCACTATTATTTCTTCCCTTTTACAGATGAAGGCATTGTAGTTCTGGGATGGTAAGAGACTTGCTCAGGATCATAATGAGTGCATATGTGGAAGAGGCAAACATCAAAAGCAAGTTGGTTTGATCTCCAATTGCAGAATAACAACCATTATGCTAAGCAGCTTCATATTTTTCTTAAATTTAATTTAAATTTTTTTTTTCCCAACGTTTATTTATTTTTGGGACAGAGAGAGACAGAGCATGAACGGGGAGGGGCAGAGAGAGAGGGAGACACAGAATCGGAAACAGGCTCCAGGCTCTGAGCCATCAGCCCAGAGCCCGACGCCGGGCTCGAACTCACGGACCGCGAGATCCTGACCTGGCTGAAGTCGGACGCTTAACCGACTGCGCCACCCAGGCGCCCCTCTTAAATTTAATTTAAAATTAATAGGACATATGGGAATGTGATACTTGTATTTGGCAAGTGAACCTGAAAGCCACTGATTTAAACCTTCAATGGAGGCCAAAAATGAGGTGAGTGTCTTAGCTGCGACTGTAACCTCTTCTTAGTGAGCTATACCCGACCCTGCTTCGCCATTACTGTTACACAGACCAAAGCCCCAAAGTAAGACTTTAACACCCTTCCTAACCCCAAACCTTCCACTTCTCTTCCTCAAAATCCTTTCCTTAGAGCTGCCAAAGTGATCAATAAAATGTAAAAGAGGGGGGAAAAAAGCCTTTGAGAAGACTAAATTGTTTTAAAATTTATCTTTTAAAATATTTATTTATAATTTATATTTACATAAATTATAAAATTGTATTTATTTAAAATTAATATGTATTTTAAAAATAAAGAGAAAGAAAGGAGATGGCAGGCACTATAAGTAGTCTGGAGATTGGAAAAAATATTCAGAGGAATTTTAGAGAAAAAAGTGTAAAGTTTTGGAGGCAACTGCCAGGTAAGAAAAAAAATTATGGAAACTCATTATACTGTATAATTCTCTACAGGGTCCTCAAGATTTTTCTTTTTTTTTTTTTTTTTCGTGGTACAACTATATATTTCAAAAACGTTTGGGAGTTGGATTAATGTGAATGCTATGATATATATAAAGTGGAACCTCAAGTCAAGTAAAATGAGGTTGGTTTTTCTCTGGGTTATTTACACTGGTGGCAAATATTCCATGCTCTCTGTTGCGTTTTTACCTCTTTTGATTATTTAACATGGAAGGACATTCAACCACTAGTAGCCTTTTTGAGAGAAAATATAAGACTTAGTTTTATCCCTTTATCTTACCATGTCAACCTTATATTTCTTATATGGAGCTGGTTTCCACTTTTGTGGAAGCTTTCCCATAAAGTTTGACTTTATTTCCCCAGGAGAGAATCCCTTTTTGACCTCTTTAGAGGCTTGATGCACAGGCCCCCACATTCTAGTATTACCTATGTAATATGAATCCAATTCTAGTGACAATGCTATCGCTAAGTGGCCAGCCTGCATTACGGCAACTATTTACCAGAATAATACATTATTTTAGAACTTTTTATTGACAGCAAACTTCACATTTTCTTTAAGATAGAATTATCTTATAAGCTTAAGGAGTTACTAGTTTGTGGGAAAAAAACTTCAATTTTTCATTTTTAAAATAATGAATTTAAAATATTTTCTTTCTGTACTTTTGATCATACAAATGATAACGTTACTATAGAGAAATGATTTGTTTTTAAGTCTAATGGACACACAAATCTTGCTAAAATGCAAGTCTATAGATTTAGGGTGGGGCATGAAAGTACAGATTTCTACTAAGCTCCTCAGTGATATCAGTGAGTCTGTCCTGCGGGTGATATTCTGAGTTAGCAAGGTGCTACAGAGTAGTGGAAGCCGGCAGAAGGAACCTGGGTCTCAATATGTCCACATAGAGCAAAATTATTTCCCCGTCTTGGACAACTCACCTGAGAATTGTTGAGTGAAAGAGAAATCAGTGTAATATATCTCTAAACCACTGCTTTTTTTCCTAATCTATTCCAAGTAGTTATGGCTACCAGCATCCACCTTAACTAATACATGTGGCTTCTATCTTGAAATTTGTTCAGAATCCAAGATGGCAGCTGAAAGACTAGACCTTGTCTCTATGTTCCATATTGGCAGCAGGAGATAGGAAGGCAAAGGGCATGTCTTTTGTTCCAAGGAGACTTCCTGGATGTCCCACACAATACTTCTGTTTGTATCTTATTGTCCAGAGCTTAGTCATATGCACCTACTTTTCTGAAAAGGAGAAATATAGTTTTGATTCTGATCAACTAGGGTTTTACTATAAATAGGATGATTACAGAACTTAGCGGGAGTATTGCCATATATTGATAGTGAAAATGGCTGCTATTAAGAATGATCCTCAGGGGTGCCTGGGTGGCTCAGTACATTAAGCATCTG
The DNA here is from genome assembly GCF_014898765.1 of Herpailurus yagouaroundi. Classification (NCBI taxonomy): domain Eukaryota; kingdom Metazoa; phylum Chordata; class Mammalia; order Carnivora; family Felidae; genus Herpailurus; species Herpailurus yagouaroundi. The sequence continues at coordinate 20,326,290 of NW_024412405.1, forward strand.
ACTTCTGCTCAGGTCATGATCTCACTCACGGTCTGTGAGCTCAAGTCCTGCATGGGGCTCTGTGCTGACAGCTCAGAACCAAGAGGTGCTTCAGATTCTGTGTGTATGACTCTCTCTGTCCCTCTGCCTCTTGTGCTCTGACTCTGTCTCAGAAATAAATAAACATTAAAAAAGGGGAAAAAAAAGAATGACCCTGAAATTTAATACAACTCTACTTAGGCAAACTGGAATATATTCACATCTTTCTTATAAAGTAGTGAAGAAAGGAAGTTAGAATAGAAAGTTAGTAGAGACTGTCATATAGTTTTCCCCAAGAATTGTTTGGAGAGCAAATGTGGAAGGATTGAGATAAAACATACAAAACACTTGCCTTAATGTAGCTTTCCTTAAGATGCTGGCTTAACTCCTAGAGGGCTTCATTATACATTTTATTTATAAGGTTCCTTTTGGAATGCAAAGCTTCTTCTAAATGATCAAAGATTAGGCATAGAGTAGGACAGACCCTTAGAGAAACTATGCTTTTCATAACTGAGAAATGGTGTTATGGAAAGCTGGGGCTATTTCCAGAAGTGCGACTTATTCGTGGTTAGGGAGCAATACTTAGATGCTGCCGAAATGGCAAGTATCAGAGTCTGATATATGATAGAGGCTGCTGATGTGTTAAAAGCTCAGCCTATGAGATCATTTGAGTCTTTTAAGGAAATAGCCCTATGAAGACTGAGTCAAAATGTCCAAATATTCATGGGCATGAGGGAACCAGGGAGCTATAAAGCAGTAAAACATGAATATCTATCAGAAGGCTTAGAAACAGATGTCTATATACATCATGTGGCTGGAGATTTTGGTGTAGGGGCCTCTGACCAAAGGGCTTTGGATGCACAAATAGATCAGCTTGATATAGTTTCAGGCTGCAGTTATTTTAGTTGAAAACTTTTTTCTGAACTTAACCTGACGCAATGTGACCACTCTCCAGGTTTTTGTGGGTTTTTTGTTTTTTTCTGGTTATTTAAACTATTTATATATTTAATATAACTAGGTTATATTAAACTGGGTCCATGGAGAAGGACCAGCTGTCGCTCCTTAGAGGAAGGACAGAACTTGGAAGAAGGCATGCTGCCTGGCAGGCAGTGTGGGACAGGGGCAGCTGCAACAGCTAGAGGTCTTTTAGGTGTGCCAGCCACATTTTGGGAACTTGGGTTAGGGATGGTCTTATTCAAGTTTCTCAATGCTGACTGAGAAGGTGAAAAAAGCGGCCTTCCTTGTTTTACTGTGCTTTGCTTTATTATGCTTCACAGAAGCTGCATTTTTAATAAATTGAAGGTGTGTGACGACCCCACCCCAAGCAAGTCTCCTGCTGTCACTTTTCCAACAACATTTGCTCACTTTATGTCTGTTTCTGTCTGTACTTTTGATCATGCAGATGATACAAGTACTATAGAAAAATTTTTATTTTTTTTTAAGTCTAATGGACACACAAATCTTGCTAAGATGCAAATCTGTACATTTGGGGTAGGGCCTGAGAGTATAAATTTTTTGCAATATTTCAAATATTTTCACTAATATATTATTTGTTATGGTGATCTGTGATCAGTGATTACACCTCACCGAAAGCTCAGGTGATGGTTAGCATTTTTAAGCAATGAAGTATTTTTAAACTAAGGTATGTACATTGTTTTCTTATACATGATGCTACTGCAGACTTAATCGACTACAGTATAGTGTAAGCATAATGTTTATATGTACCAGGAAACCAAAATGTTCATTTGACTCTCTTCACTGCAATATTTGATTTATTGCAATGGCCTGGAACCGAACCTGTACTATCTCCCAGTTATGCCTGCAAACCAAAAAGCAGGCACCCACAAAACCTCTTAACATTGTGATTTTCCCCTATTAAAAAAAGGGAACTGTGATAAGACATCATCTCTGGTACTGTGACGCCTGAGCGGCTCAGTAGATTAAGCTTCCAACTCTTGATTTTGGCCAAGTCATGATCTCACAGTTCACAAGTTAGAGCCCCACATCAGACTCTGTGCTGGCAGCATGGAGTCTGCTGGGGTCTCTCCCTCTCTCTCTCTCTCTCACTCCCCCCCCCCTTCCCCAGCTGTCTCACTCTTTCAAAATGAAAAAAAAAGACCCCGTTGTAAAAGAAAATATCTCCTGGTATCTTTAAGGCTAAAACACTAAAAAAAATGCTGCAAATAGGAAATGTTCTCAAGGTGGAAGGAGAGACTTCTGCAACCATTCCATTTCAGGTCACTCTGCCAGTTTACGATCTTCAAATAGGCAGGGCCCTGAGTGGAGTAGGAGATGAATGTAAAGACAAAAGGATTTTGAAGAATAATCATCCCAGATAGTATATTGTATATTATCACCATGTTCAAATCTAGGCAAAAACATGGCCTATATAATTTTATAAAATGGCTGTCCCTTGTGGCTCATTTGCCTAAACCTATTCATAAATGCTTTATGTAATTGCCAGACAAGTATTTCCTTAGTATCTCAAGAGTGTGATTTGGATTCATTTGAAAGTAAGTGTCACTTTTGCATTTTGACCAGATCCAGGAGGCCTGTAAGGATGCACAGAACAGAACATATTACAAAGTCAGGCAGCATACCTACACCACATCTCAAATCAGAATTCCCAGAAACAATTGACATGGTATGGGAAAGGTGTTTGGAGGCGATTTGGAGTAGATTCTCAGAGATATCCAATGACATAGATGTTACAAAGCAATTTAGATACTCTCCACTGTTGGACAAGTGTTTTGCGTTCATTGTAGAGACGATCTCAGCAATAAGAATATTGATCCCCTCTCATAAATGGACCTATTTGCATGGGATTCAAATGAATTCTTAAAAGGGGAACAGAATAATTTGGTAGAAGAGAAGGGAAGAGTAAAATATGATGCTGAGGAGGATGTAACTAAAACATTGACTCTTTTCACCTCTCTCTTCACTAGCAGGTAGAGTCAATTTCATCTGTTGGAATGAGGGTGGGAGGAGTGGATAGAGGCAAAGGGAGAGATTCTGAGGTTGTGATAGACTGAGGGGAAAAATAAAACGGCAGAATATTTTGGACCAAAGATTTAGGACATTCTCCAAAGACAAATAAATTTTGCCAAATTACAAAGCAAATAGAATTCACTAATGGGGTGCTATACTAATTAGTAACCTGAAGTTCATCTCACTAATGGAGTACTATATTAATTTGTAACTGCAAAAGCAGAAGAAAAAATTGATGTTTCCCAATGAACAGCAATGCCTGGTTTTGAGAGCACTGCATAATCAATTTGATTTTATTAAATAACATGGCTCTAAAATTGATCTGGATCCAATTTATCTGGTCACAGATGGCATAAAAAGTCAAACTTAAATTTGAGACTCTTTTCTGCAATATTGGCTTACATAAATGCTATTTAAAAGCTCCTAGAATTAGAATATATGGACAACTTGTTCTTAAAATCCTATGGTCAGAATATAAGAAACATCATGTTGTTATTAAATCATTTCCCCTTATACTCAGGCTTAACTAACCAGGAACAAAATATCATAGTAGTTTCTCATTTTTGGGGGGAAATAGAGAATACACATCACATCTTTACATATCTCTAATGCCACCGGGAGGAATGCCACCGACATTTCAGTTTGTTCCTGGAATTAAAAGAGGAAAGAAAAGGAATGAAGAGAAAATAAACATAATCTTATCTACCATTGATCTCTTCTTGCAGGTAGATGTGTACTGGAAGTGAAGTGAGGCACTGAGGACATTGTAGGGGAAAATTCTAGGGATTCAGCCAGAGGAGTGTGCTGAATTGAATCATTTCTAGAGCCTTTAGTTGGGACAGTCCTTAGTAATACCTCATTGTTTAGAACTTAGAGATTTTACTTACTGTTTTAAGATAACTTTAGGGACCAGATTATGCAATTAGAAAGTAGTATGTGTGGATGTGCTGGTTTTTGCTGCTTCTCGTTGCATCATGTTTATTCACAGGTTTACCAGGAATTCTTCTCCTGTAGATATTGATGCATCATTTTTTTAAATATTCAATTTCCCTATGTAACAGAAATTTCAGAGGAAGTAAAAAAACATAATACTGTAATTTTTTTTAAAGGTTGAATTTGTGAACACTCCAATATATAACTTTTATTTTAGGGGCATTTTATGGTATGCCTTCTTTACTATTTAATGTTATAATTGAAAATATACAAAAAAGCATGATACTTTGTTTACATATTTACACCATGGAACAATATTTCAACATACCAAGGAAATGGTACCTTTTTAAGATAAAATAATTTGAAATTAGAAGTCCCAGTGTGTAATATTTATGTGATGGTGGTAGAAATTTGGTTTTCAAATATCCTCTTGCAAAACTATCCCACTTCATTTTAAACTGGCACAGCAAAGCAAATGAAATGTGACAAGTTCAAAGCCTCTAAACTAGATTACTGATAATTAGATTCTAAAACAAAGGAAGGGACAGAGAAAATAATAAATTAAGAATTACTCAGGTATATACTGTCTTTAAATATGGTGTGAACTGATGTCTTCAAGATTTACTGTTTAGGTGCAAAGGAGTGGGCTGCCATAGAATCATGCCTACCTGCTCACAATTGCTTTTGACACCTGTTCCATCCTGTGTCTTACTTATCTTCTAGAAACCAACCTGGAAAGAAGCCTTTCAGCTTCGATAATTGAGCAGCTTTCTACAGCAACTAAAACTCTGCATTAAAAACTAAAACAATCTTTGTGTCAGAAAGAGAATGAAAATGTGACCTCTAAATAATACAGCTTATTTTAGAGACCTCAGGAATAAACCTATAGAGATCCTTTGACATCCAATGGAGAAAAATCTGTTTATTTGCTCTACTTTATTTTTATTCAGAAAAGATTCAAAATTTAAGTGTAAAATTCAAGTGCTTTCCTAGAAGTAAGGGTAGAGTATTAGGTGAGTAAGGTGGTGTAGTAAAGAACTCTATTGCTAATAATTGTGGAAGTCTTACAGAGGGAATACAAACCATTTTGATGGAATCTCCTTTCAATTTCAATTATTTCATTCATATGTAAATAATGACTTTAAGGGGCCTTTGGGTGGCTCAGTTGGTTAAGTGGATGACTTCAGCTCAGGTCATGACCTCATGGTTCCTGGGTTCCAGTCCCGTGTAGAACTCTGTGCTGATAGCTAAGAGCATGAAGCCTGCTTCGGACTCTGTGTCCCCTCCTTCTCTCTCTGCCTCTCTCCGGCTTGCTCTCTCTCTCCAAAATAAACATTAAAAAAATAATGACTTTAGGAAAATTTGAGTCAATGGAAAGTCAATGTATGAGGAACAGCAACAAAAACAAAAATATGTGTAGTGATTAGATTACTGTAGTATTAAATTTTTGTCATGGCCTGTAGCTGATAAAGTGAAATGAAAACAACATAGATCTTGAAAGAAGTCCCTTGTCCCTTCTGCCAAAGGATGAAGTATAATTGAGTATAGTGCCTTAATTGTCAAGCTAAAAATGTAGCATATAGATTTTATCAACCTAGTGCCTACCAAGAAGAAGTTTGGTGGCATCTTTATCTTAACTAAAATATTTGATTTTGCTTGTATTCTTTTTTTTAAAATTTTGTTAATGTTTATTTATTTTTGAGAGAGAAAGAGACAGAGCAAGAGAAAGAGAGGGGCAGAGAAGAGAGAGGGAGATGCAGAATCTGAAGCAGGCTCCAGGCTCTGAACTGTCAGCACAGAGCCAATGTGGGGCTCGAGCCCCGAATGCAGGTGGGAAGGGTAATTTATAGCGTCATCTTCTGCATCCGTGATGGCTTTCATGCACGAGGCAAACAGGGCAGGAAGAACCCAGAAGAGGAGTCTCTAAGCTAGGAACTAGAACTTGTTTTAGTCCTGTCGGCCATCTTATGGTGCAGAACTTTACTTATTTTCCCAACAGTAGTAATTTGGCTCTTGAGGCAAGCAGGGTGGAACAAGAGTCTGGAAGGGAAGTCTTCAGGCAGGAACTGAAATTCCCTTATCAGTCTTGTTGGCCATGATATGACAGATTTTTCCTTAACAAACCGACTGAGCCACTCAGGCACCCCTCATTTATAAGTTCTTTATATTTAGTGTTGAAGGGACTGTTAAAGGTGTCATTTATTTTAGGCGCACAGATCAGCCCCAGCTACAAAGCACAAGTAAGGTGATCTTGAAATAACAAAGATGCTAAATTAGGGTATCTGCTCATATGCAATTTAATAATTTGCAGTTCTGGGATAATGACAAACCACAAAGCCCTATTTTTCATGAACATCAAAGTGTTCTGACTTCCTCAGGTCATTTGGAATTAAATTATAGAAAGGAAATAATGATCCTGATGTTCTGAGTCTAGAAATACATGGTCACCGAAGCTGGCTATACCTAGACACTACCTTATGTAAGCAAACCTGAAAAATTCACATTTTTTCTTGTAAATCGAGGTGATATTTTGAAATTTTTGATTACTAACTTCAGGTTGGTTTTCTCAAGAAAGCAAGGTGTTGCTTGAGGACAGTTATCAATGTCTACAGCTGTGTTACAAAGCAGTGCCAAAATAAGCCTGCAGGAGCTATAGCAGCTCCCTATTCTATGGCCAAGTTACATGTTTTTTATGAAAATAAGAAAAAAGAAAAACAGTTTTCACTTCTCTAATTGTGTTTGGAAGACAACGATTTAAGGAGATTATGTAGTGCTTTCCCAATTACTAGAATACAACAGAGGCATTGACACTGAAGACTGTGTTACTAGCAGCAATAATCTGCTTTTGGACCAGATACTATTAATCAGGATCTCCCTGTTTTGTTTCGTTTCTTTAATATTGTTTCATGATGTTTTATTATTTTCTTAATAAAACTCATGCAAGTCTTTCATTGCATTTAAGCCTAGAGACTTTTTTTTTTAATGTTTATTCATTTCTGAGAGAGAGAGAGAGAGCACAAGCAGGGGAGGAGCATAGACAGAAAGAGGGAGACATAGAATCCGAAGCAGTTTCCAGGCTCTGAGCTGTCAGCACAGAGCCCGACGCGGGGCTTGAACTCATGAACTGTGAGATCGTGACCTGAGCTGAAGTCGGACGCTGAACTGACTGAGCCACCCAGGCGCCCATAAGCCTAGAGACTTTTTAAATGGTATTTTAATATTATATGCTTTTTATACATTTTATTATGTATATACTATTGGCAGATGTTGTATAGACAAAGAACTGAGTTTCATATATGATTTTTAAAAAAATCAGACAACTTGCTATCATTATTAATTAGGTCCTTTGGGATTTCCCATGTTGACAAGCATCACCTACATATAAAATGTTTTTTTCTTTCTAATTTACATATCTTTGATTTCCCTATTTTGCCTTACTCAGCTGCCTCAGCTGGATGGAGTACAAAGTCAAGTGTTTGTCTTATGCTTGACTTTACAGAGGTTGTTTTCAAATTTTAACCATTAATAACATTTGCTTTATATTTTTATAAATACAACTTAACAAGGTTAAAGAACTTCCTTTCTTTTACATTATGTTAATAGATTTTTAAAAAATTATAAATTAGTATGTTTATCAAATGCTCTTCCTATATTAATTTAATTATTGAATGTCATTTTCCTAATTATTACATTGAATTATATTGATTTTCTAAAATAAAATAAAAATTTCATTTTTTGAATAAATATGATTTTCTCAACACAAAACAGTACCATTTACAGTAAGATAAAAAAATGACATACTGAGGTATAAATTTAATAAAATATGTGCAAGATCTTTATGTTGTAAACACTGTTAAAAGAAATCAAAATGATCATGAATTGGAAGACTCAATACAGTTCAGATGTCAATTCTGCCCCAATTGATCTACAAATTGAACGAACACAAATCCAGTCAAAATACAAGCAGTAATCTTCGTAGATATAGGTAAGCTGATTCTAAAATTTACATGGGAAGGTAAAAGAATTAAAGTTGCAAACAATTTTGAAGAAGAAAAACAAAGTTTAGAGAAACAGATTCATACATTTTGAGATTTACTGGAAAGATACATTAATCAAGCTAAGTGAAAGGATAGACACATAAATCAATGGAACATAATAGAGTCCATAAATAAACCACAGAAATATGATCAATTGATTTCTAAAAGTGGGAAAAAGGATGCAATGGAGAAAAAATATTTTCTAGAAATAGTGCTGGAATATTTAGATGTCCACATTAAAAAAAAAAAAAGAATCTTGACCTATACTTTATAATGTTACATTAAAATTAACTCAAAATGGATCAATAGAATAAGTATTATCTGGGAGGAAAACTGTCCTGTGCTCTATGGTCTTTCTGGCTACCTTATGGTCCTCAGAACCAAATTGCCATAAGACAGATTAACAGGAGAAAAGTACATTTAATATGTGTGTGTATGGAGTTTCCACACAGACATGAAATTGCAAAGACAATGAGGCAACAGAAAGTTTATATTAGCTAAGGACAGGGCTAGGGTCCTGAGGATACAAAAGACAGAAAGCTCTTTACCAAGAAGGTGAAAAAAGATGTTTGGAAAAATAAGGTTCCCCTATTATGTACGTAAGTTGCTTAGATAAAGGGCAGTCTCTGTTAATAGCTCTCTTCCTGTTATAGGCTCTCCTTTCCAATGCAAGTTTAGGCAGTTGAGCTCTTACTCTATCTGCTGGATTGTGATTACTTTGAACACAAAACAATCTATGCCAAAGTGGCCCATCTTGAGGTGGTCTGCCTTGGGCTTCTACAATATAAAATGGATGACTATAAAAACCCTTAGAAGGTAACATGAGAGAATCTTCAAGACAAAGAGTTTGATATGGCACTAAATCCATGATTTAAAAGAGACAGAAATTAATAAATTGGAATTCATCAAAAGTAAATACTGTAACTTTGTGAAAGACACTTAAGAAAATGAAAACACAAACCGCAGTTTGGGGAAGAGATAGTTTCAATTTAAACATCCAAAAAATGTCTTGTTTCTAGATATATGAAGAACTATCTAAACTCACTGAGAAGAAAAACAAACACACTTAGAAGTGGGCAAGATATTTGAAAATGCCTTTCACCAAAGAATAAATACAAATGAAAAGATGCTGATCAATCAGTAATATTAATAAATTCATAAACAACACTTTCTGCCATCCCTTCTCTTATTCTATTTTCTCCTTCATCCCTTCTTTCTTTCTAACTGAGTAATTCTCATTCTTGCTTTGGTGATTCTTGACAGAAAAATGATTTAATACATTTTGAATTAATTGAAATCCTCCCAGTAGAAATACCTATGCGGGGAATGAATTTTTAATAGTGATACCTACTCAAAAGAAAGAACTAGCTTTTCAAAGCCCGGTCCATGTTTATCTAAAAACTGACAAGAGATTGACATAAATTGCTGATCTTTCATTTTTCTTTGATGCTTTGCACTCCATACTCTTTGTCTCTCATTTCATCTCGTTTTATGAAGTTATCTCATCCAATTTATCTTGGTTTCTCTTCTGTCCCTTCTCAACATGAGGAGTTCTCTCTCCCAATTGTACTATAAGTTGTTTGTTCTCTATGTAAAAATAAAAACAAATCAAATTTCATTCTGATTTTTCTTACACTATAATATTATCATATTATTCCACACAGACTGCATGGAATATACATATGTAGGGGCGCCTGGGTGGCGCAGTCGGTTAAGCGTCCGACTTCAGCCAGGTCACGATCTCACGGTCCGGGAGTTCGAGCCCCGCGTCAGGCTCTGGGCTGATGGCTCAGAGCCTGGAGCCTGTTTCCGATTCTGTGTCTCCCTCTCTCTCTGCCCCTCCCCCATTCATGCTCTGTCTCTCTCTGTCCCAAAAATAAATAAACGTTGAAAAAAAAATAAATATACATATGTATATAATCTTATTTCTTATCACTAATTTTCTCACTAATATTTTCAAAGAAATGGCAATTGTTTTAATCGCCCTTTGGATCCTCAGTTTTCTTACCTTCAACCTTCTGCCTTCTCCCCTCCCACACAGACCCGGTTTTTTATACAGTCCTTTTTCTTTCTGACTGTTTGGACTTCAAAAATTTACTTAAATGTCTAAGTCTTGATTTTTTTCATCTATAAGTGGTCATACCACTTTCTTAAAATAGAGTTTATTGAGCTACTGTATACATGTGTTTGATCACACAATACAATTTTGACAAGGGTTAAGTGTTCCACCCAATTATTATTTTAATAATGATAAATATTATTGCTATTATACATACTTTTAAGTAACATTCAATTAAATAAAATTCAAAGAGATTCTAAGCACATAAGTTTCTTTGCTCCCATTTTTCTTAATTCTCCGGGGCTTTGCTAGACTCAACCCTCAGGCAAAAATCTCTTTTGCTTTGAAGTTCATTTTATTTGATTATGCCCCCTGGATTTGTTAGTGTGGCCTACTAATGTTTAGATTATTTCTTTTCATTTATTAAGGCCTTTCTACAAGATATTCTTTTTCTTCTGCAAACTCTTTCCAGATTTGCTAACATTCAACCCTGGATTCCTCTTTAAAACAGTATGGTAGGGGCGCTTGGGTGGTTCAGTCAGTTACGCACAGACTCTTGTTTTTGATCTCAGTTGTGAGATCAAGCTCTGTGTCCCCATGTCAGGCTCCACACTGGGCATGGAGCCTACTTGGGATTCTCTTTCTCTCTCTCTGTACCTCCCCAGCTCATTCTCTCTCATTCCTCTCTCTGTCTGTCTCAAATAAAATAAAAAACAAAACAGTGTGGCAAGAGCAAACTTGGGGGTGGGGGGGTAAGGAGTTGGACAAAATGGGTGAAGGGGAGAGGGAGATATAGGCTTCCAGTTACAGAATGAATAAGTCATGGGGATGAAAGGTGCAGCATCGAGAATACAGTCAATGATATTGTAATAACATATGGGGTCAGATGGTAGCTACACTTGTAAGCATAGCATAATGATTAAACTTGTCAAATCACTATGTTTCACACCTGAAACCAATGTAACATTGTGTGTTACTTCATTAAAATATGCATTAAATCCAATAAGTTAATAAATAAAGGTGTGGCAAGTGATCAACCCCAGTCAACCTCAGCAACTCATCGGCAACGCTTTATATAAAAATAAGAGTATCCCGGGGGCGCCTGGGTGGCGCAGTCGGTTAAGCGTCCGACTTCAGCCAGGTCACGATCTCGCGGTCCGGGAGTTCGAGCCCCGCGTCAGGCTCTGGGCTGATGGCTCAGAGCCTGGAGCCTGTTTCCAATTCTGTGTCTCCCTCTCTCTCTGCCCCTTCCCCTTTCATGCTCTTTCTCTCTCTATCCCAAAAATAAATAAATGTTGAAAAAAAAATTAAAAAAAAAAATAAGAGTGTCCCACACTGTGATGGTCTTCCCAACAATTTTTTAAAATATCTTTTTTAAATTTTTTAAATGTTTATTTATTTTGAGAGAGATTGAGAGAGACCAAGGGAGGGGCAGAGAGAGAGGGAGACACAGAATCTGAAACAGCTCCAGGCTCTGAGCCATCAGCACAGAGCCTGACACGGGACTCGAACCCACAAACCATGAGATCATGACCTGAACCCAAGTCGGATGCTTAACTGACTGAGCCACCCAGGCACCCTTTAAAATCTTTTTCTTTAGCTAGTCTGTCCTTATCTTGATCTTTCCTTATCTTCCTTTCTATATATCCTATATATCCACTTTCTTCTCTGCATGGGTTATTATTTCTGCTTCATGCTTGTAATCATTATTTTAGCAGGACATTCAATGTGCTCATCTCTTTTTCTTCAAATCCCATGAACGTTATTATATTAAGGCATTTCCAGCAAAAAACAATCTCTTGTTTGTATATCTTTAAACCTGCATTTCTTAATGTTTCTCAAACATTTTAATAATTTTCAAATATTTCTCAGCCAACTTTACAAAGGATTTTGGTCATGCTTTGCTTGTTTGTTTGCTTTTATTTTATTTTTTTTAATGTTTATTTATTTTTGAGAGAGAGACAGAGTGTGTGCAGGGGAGAGGCTGAGACAGAGGGAGACACAGAATCTTGAGCAGGCTGCAGGCTCTGAGCTGACAGCACAGAGCCCAATGCAGGGCTCAAACTCAAGGATGGTGAGATCATGACCTGAGCTGAAGTCGGACACTTAACCGGCTGAGCCACCCGGGGTGCCCCTTGCTTTTTTGCTTTTAAACAATACCTACAGGGGCTCCTGGCAGGCTTAGTCGGTTAGGAATTTGACTCTTGATTTTGACTTAGGTCATTATCTCACAGTTGTAAAACAGAGCCTGCTTCGTGCTCCCGGCTGAGCATGGAGCCTGCTTAAGATTCTCTCCCTCCCCCTCCCTCTCTCTCCTTCTCTCCCTAACCCTCCCCTGCTTGTGCTGTTGCTCTGTCTCACTCAAAAAAATTGAAACAATACCTATATTTTCAGATTGAGTTTTGAATACAGTTTGAAAACATATCTATAGTCAGTTGTTATTTTTAATCATTGCAGGAATCAGTTAAACTTTGCACTACACTTCTCTCCCCCTTTCAAACATTTTTGGACCATATAACCTGACCTTCTACTATGGAGAAATAATTGAGGCTATCTGTCATGAGTTCCCTTAACTACCTACTTTCTTCACTAATAAATTTCCTCTTTCCTCTCTCCCTTCAGTTTAAGTGGAATAGATGTATCTTTTCTAATCCACAAGTAATTGTTTTACCTGTGCTCATGGCTTCATCCTCTCCTGTGGTTTCTGGGTGGTCTTAGCTCTATCAACTGTCTCTCTTTAGTGGCACCAACTCCTTTTCTCCTGAATCTTTGTTGCAAATATATAATAATACTTAAATCTCTTCTATCATAAAAATGAAACACACTAACAAAATCATCAAACCACCAAACTCTCCATTGAGAGTTAAATTCTAGACAATGATATATTTCTCTTCTAACTTTACAAGTAAAGTTTCTAGAAATAATGCTTTATGTTCACTGACTTTACTTTCTCACTTTTTGTATATTCATCCATCTGGCTTCAACATTTATTTCACTCGGAAACTGCTCTTATATAGGCCAACAGGCCAGATGGTCCTGAAAACATATACTATGAGCTGGTAATGCTGAGAAAAATCTAACCAAGAATTTTTTTTTTTATAATTTTAAGAGAGGTGTGAAGACTATTGGAATCAGAAACAGTATATAAGATCACTTTCTATTTTATGGGTAAGTCTCTGGTAAAATTCAGATTCTTCAGTATGTATCAATCTCATGTGCTCAATAGCTACCCCATACTGTTTTTGTTTTTGTTTTTGTACATCTGGTTACACAGTTCAAAACTTGTTTATCTTACTTCAGTGAAAGATAGGTAGAGACAGAATTAAAATATAGCATCAGTTAAAATAATCTTCAAAGTTATACAGTGACCATAAATCCTTGATTTAAAGTTTTAAGAGAATTATGATGAGTTGTGGAAAGCCATACTGTATCACGCCAAAGAGCACTTAGCTGAAGCAGATCTAATTTTGAAGATAAAATATAGATGTATATTGGTATGTAACTCTTTTATATGTAAATTTGGAAAATATGTTAAGACTGCATATGAGTATTTAGAAATAAGACATACATTTCTAAAGGCAGGATGAATTGGTACTGAATTGCTTGAAGGATGTATGTTAATAAATACCAAACATCTCACTATTTAGCTTTGGTTGTAATAGAACACTACTATTTTTGAAAGGTGTTTAAGTGTGTGTAATAGTGAAAATTTAAAACAATCTAAAATCCATCAGTAGATATTAGGCTTGGTAAATGGACATATGAAAAATGGCATAATTGAAGACTAATAAAGATTCTACAGTACCAGTGTATACACTACTTAGAAAACATGTCACCTACAGAAGGTTTAAATGACATGTAGATTATAAAATAGTATGTATCATAGATTCCAATTTTATAAATTAAATATACCATCTGAATCTATACACTGAGAGAGAAGTCTGAAATAATTTGAAATTATTGATCTTGCTTACTTTTTGGTGTTTGGATTATGAATAATTTTTGCTTTGTGTAAAGTGAAATATCCTAATTCTAAAATAAAATATAGTATATATATATTTAAAAAAAAATTTTTTAACGCTTATTTATTTTTGAGACAGAGAGAGACAGAGCATGAACGGGGGAGGGTCAGAGAGAGGGAGACACAGAATCTGAAACAGGCTCCAGGCTCTAAGCTGTCAGCACAGAGCCCAACGCGGAGCTCGAACTCACGGACTGCGAGATCATGATCTGAGCCGAAGTCGGCCGCTTAACCAACTGAGCCACCCAGGCGCCCCAAAATATAGTATATTAATAGAAGGGAAATATCTGAGAAAATACTTAAATTGTTACTTGAATTCAGTCATCTACACATACCTAAGCAAATGACTGAAAAATTAATTTAAAAAAAGAGGTGGATTCTACATATGACCATGTCTCAGAAGAAAATCTATCAAACTATCCATTATATATCTCAGGTGGTGATACACAAATTATGCTAGAGGCCATAACAGATTTAGAGTCCAGATGTTATTCAAACATTTTGATTAGCCTCATGGCTTTAAAATCATTGGGTCAAAATGTCCACATTTCGGCACACATGTCTATTTAAAGTAATTTAGACATTTGAACTATGTATTCTTAAAGTCTGGGCATATTTTCTGTCCCTTTGTAGGGGTTGGATGTATTTGTCACTGCTTTTGACACATTATACACATTCTCATAAGTTTTATCATCTAGATGTAATTTAAGCAACATGTAATTGTTGTGTTAAAATAGTAACTCTATTTCTAGGGTTCATACAAGATGATCAAATTCCAGTATTCAAGAATTAAACGAAATTCCTTAGAGATAAATGATAGTTTTAAGAAAAATAAAAGGACATTATCATGTACAGAATTCATTATTCAAACAACATTATATATTCTTCTAAATACACATGACCTGTCTAGGGGAAAATTGTGTCAGGAATGCTGTGCCTTTTGTTTACCTGGAGGCAGTTTTCACAATTTCCCATAAACTTCCCCCTATTACCTGATAGAGCAGCCTACCATTTTAAACAGGAGAGATACAAAAATATGTTTCTTTCCATTCTTCAACTACAATTGATTCTTAGTTTTCTTCAGAAATCTCCATCTACTTTGCCTTTATTTTAGGCCTACAGAAGTTCCTTTTTTTTCATGTTTACATGCTGAAATATTTATTGCTTTAATTTTGTCATGATGAAAACAAAGGAAGGAAAACCTACAATGTAAGTGTGTAATTCTCCTAAAATTAACAGATTCTCTTAAGGTCCCTTAGCACATGACCTGTATTAACACGATTTCTTGCATATTCATCTCCAACACATCCCATAAGATAACCCAGTGAAGCTGCTTCTGATGGCTCTTGTTATAATAGAAATATCTCCCTAATGTAGAATTTGGAAGATAAGATTTAGATCAACTCAGAGTAAAGAAAATTCAAATAAGGGCATATCCTCCTTTCCTTAAATTCATATGTACTATAGTTTGGTCAATTAGTTCTATTTCATAAAAATAATCTCAAAATACAGTCACTATATCCAATTGCTTTGCACTTAAACATTTCAACTCATTAGTTGTGTTGACAGTTCACTAGACACAGCAATTCTTAACTCTAAATGCTGGGGACAGAAGTCAAACTCTTTCTCAAATTTGAACTAATATTTTGATGCTGACATTTATGATCTCAGTAGAGAAGTATCAGGAATGTAATAAAAATGTGTATAATCCTAATGTTTCCACAACTTTGTTGTAGCCATGATTCTGATAGGTACATTGCATCTTTAACAGTCTTTATCCTTTGTCATGAAATCCTTTGGAATAGCACTCACAAAATACCAGGCCATAAATTTTAGGCAATGTAATCTTCTAAGAAGTTAGGGTTGTAAATTAAAATGGAAAGAAAACAGGGTATTTAATTAAATTCTGGCAAGTTTGGCTAATATTTTTTACTTGTTTTATGTCATGTTTTCTGTAGTATGTTTATTTTTAATTTTTAGATTTTTTAATGTTTATTTATTTTTGAGAGAAAGAGAGAAACAGAGCACAAGTGTGAGAGGGACAAAGAAAGAGGGAGACACAGAATCTGAAGCAGGCTCCAGGCTCTGAGCTGTCAGCACAGAGCACGATGCGAAGCTTAAAGTCACAAACCGTGAGATCATGACCTGAGCCACAGTCTGACGCTTAACCAACTGAGCCACCCAGGTGCCCCTATTTTTAAAGGGACATTCGGTTTCATAGAATTACACACTTAACCTGTTCAAGTTAAGTTGATTTTTGCTTCTAATTTAAACTATATAGAATTAAATGGTGAAATCAGTATTATCAAGTTTATTTTGTCATTTTAATAAATTCTTTTCTATAATATTAACAGTGAATCTATAATATTAGTAGAAATCGAAATTCTGGGTATATGAAGGAATTATCAATCTTTAAGCAGGAAAATATATCTAAGAGATAAGAGAAACCAATTGTTTTTAGCTAAAATACTTAGCCTATTCAACATGCCAAGAACCAAGTATAAAAAAGAAAGTGAGCAATGCAGTGTTACGGAGCCTGCCAGGACTATTTAAGATCCTTATCACTTTTACATTTGACCCTCCAGTTTAAGCTTGAAGATGACACTTGGTTTTGAAAGATCAAAGAACAGATAGATTCATAGAACAGAGCAAGTACACATTTAAATACTCTGCTAATTTAGAAGTGAAATAAAATTAATTGAAATGATCCAACACTTTACAATAAAGTTCAGTTCCTTCAACGGGAAGACTTTCAAACTATACTGTGTTAACACTTGTCTTGTTTCTAAAATTAATTGCCTTCAGCTGAATTAACAATAGAGTATGATCAAGTAACATGAAAGCTTTGGACAGATCAATAATAAAGGCATCCTAATTTATCCTTCCGTCACCAGCATCACCACAAGATTAATAAGTTTCAAAAGAGTCAATTGAATGAAGTCTTTAGCCTAAAATTGCTACTCAAACATCATCCAAATACAAAGCACCACAGCTCCTCAGAACTGCTAAAGCAATCAGGCGAAACTAACAAAGAAATTAGCAGTAAGGGGAAGGGGCATTGGAAAATAACACATTTCTTATGCATTGGCAATAAAATGCTATAATCCATAAAGGGCAGCACTGTCTTTTGCATATGCAAGACTCAAAGAAGGAAAAAAAAATAGAGAAATTAATGACTTGGTGGCCAAAAGATTCTGTTGTACAAAGAACCATATTAGTTTACCTTCATTTTTGTCTTTGCCTTACATAGTCCCTGTTGTCTGTGATAAGAACCAGAGCTATATAAAAAGTTTGATGATGGCAAATGCTACATTAGGAAAACAATTCAATTTAATATGCGCTGAGCCTACTGTACCAAGCTCTTGATATATGCAGACAGATATATATAAATTCATGAAAAAAAAAAAAAAGAATCGCTGCACTAGAGGTTAGGAGAGCTTTATTCTAGTCCTATATTTGCCTGAGAAGAGTTTTCTGACCTTAGGTAAAAAAATTGTGCAATATATTTCTTATGGTTATTTACTGCTTGTTAATTATATATTACCCATAATTTGGTCAGAGAACAGGAAGGAAAGCAGGCCAGTGGTTCATTGTTCCAGCATGTTTCAAAGGACCCCAAATTAGATCAACTGTTAGATGCCCTACAAATATTTGGTGATCTAAAAGGAATATATATGCATATACACACATACATAGAGAGAAATTTAATTTTTTTATTTTAATATGAGTACATTTCATTTTCTGCAATATAAACCTCTCAGGTTATTCTATTTTCCAGACTAAAGATATCATGTATATGATCAGAATGGACATTGTTTCTGAAAATTTTAGAATATATCACTAAATTCAGCTTGCTTTGTCATGAGAATATTTTCAATGGTAATTCATGTTTTAAATCATTCTAGAATGCAAATTCCATTTTTATAAAATGTCTTTTGAATTTAGCATTCCAAATTTGGGCTGAGAATGCAAATATTCTAAAAATAATATATGCTCAAAAAGTAATTAAATATTTGGAAGTTGAATTTGAAATCCATTTTTTAAAAACATAACTGGAGATTATCATTAATTTCTAATATTGCTTTGCTGTCATGCATTTATTAAAATTATTTTACACAACTTAGTAGATTAAATCCTGAGGTTAAGTAATTTACTGAATGATCTCTAACTCAAATATCATCTCCCTATATAATTATTTACCTATTATTAAACAACTAAACATTAATGAAATTAATGAAAAAAAATGAATTTATATTTCAGAGTTGAATTATTCACTAGAGATATTTATATGAAGATAAATATATTGATAAATTAATCCAAATGAAAAACCCCAAACTTGAAAAAGGAACATTCAGGGAGATTTAGAGTGAACTGGTAATGAATAATAGGATGTGCTTGAAAGGTATTATTGTAGTTATCATCTTCGGGAATTAGCTAGAAACAAATTCATATTAAAATATGTAAAGGTTCTTCTATACTCCATTTGCTCAGGTAGTAGACAAGGCACTTTATCACAAATACTTTTAAAATGCCATTATTGTACTATTAAATGACTTTTACAAAATGTCAATGCTAGCCAAAATGATCAAATGAGGAAAGATTGACTTTGACAACTTGTATTTCTCCCTACACCATCACACAATGCTAGATGAATGGGAACAGACATGCCAGTGAGGTTGCTGGTATGCAAAGCAATGTCTGCCTGTGACTGAATTGACAGGACAATTCTGTGGACCAAAAATTCAATTGAGTCATCTGAAGCAATTCCCTTCCTTCTCTTCCATGTGGCTTACACCTTACAATGATCCATATCATCCAACCGCTAACTAGGGACTGTTTCTTCCCTTGGTATACATCACTGTATGCCCTCTTTGCCTTTTCTCCTGTTCTTTGAAACATTTACTAGGAATCCCATTCACCTGATAGTCAGTGTCAATGCTGACCTGTTTAGTAACCTGAAAGCAAAAATAGACATATTGCTTCTTCAAATCATTTTTTTGGAAAGGTTTCTACATATTTGTAGGCCCTATATGCCATTTTTTCACGAAGCAAAATGAATACAATAAATTCAATTAAATAACCATTTAATGTAGTCTCCAAATAGAAAATACACGACAAACCTACCAACATGGTCTTATTCAATTGGTTCCACTTGTAAAGACAATGCCAATTTCCTACTGATATAGAAAATAATTATTTTGATCTACTAAGTGTAAATGAGTTGGACAGGGTATTACAGCTTCAAAAACACCGACATTCAACACAGGTAAGTATTTTTAAAAATACTTTTGAAAAACAGTGATTTGAAAAATCATTATAAAATTGAGCATCAATCATCTATCTATCTACACTATTTTGACCTTAATTAGAAGTACTGTATATAGTACATACACATATATATATACATATACATATGTAGTGTATATATAGTTTGTATATAGTGTATATATATAGTGTATATACTATATAGTGTTTTGTGTATATATATATATATACACACACACACTATATATATATTGTATATATATAGTGTATACATATGTATATACTATATATGTATAGTATATATATATAATGTGTATATATATATATATATCTACTACTTTGATCTTAATTAGAAGTACTGTAATGTATGGTTTGTGAGTTCAAGCCCCGCATTTGGCTATGGGCTGACAGCTCAGAGCCTGGAGCCCGCTTCAGATTCTGTGCCTCCGTCTGTCTGCCCCTCTGCTGCTTGCACTCTGTCTCTTGCATTTTCTCAAAAATAAATAAACATTAAAAAATTAAAAAAAAGAAGTACTGTAATGTAATGATGGATAGACTGTGGTATAAGAAATGAATTCAGTGAACTCATCATGTCTTTCAGAGCTTTTAGTAAAATTATTTTACCAGAAATGAAACTTGAATTATTTAAAAAAAACAATACTAAAGATTTAGTTCATGAATCCTTTATTATAGAGTTCTCAATGTATGGCTAACACCCAAATGCACAAGAGAGAGGTCTTAATCTATATTGCTACTTATATTAATGTTAGCTAAGGATCCCTCGGTGCTTAAGTAAGGTGCCACTCCAGATACTGAGAGTCTGACTTATTCAGGCAGGTCTAGGAAATGATATCATCAAGAGGAGAACTGAACATGGTACCGAGTACAGTACACAGGTATTTGCTAAACCAGCTCTTGTTGACAAGACAGCAGCAACTTCTTAGCTTGAGAAACATTTTCTGAGAAGTTAATATTTAACTATACAGATAAGTAGAAGTGATTATGATGAAAGTGTGATAAAATAGCAAGGAAGAAAAGGAAAATGGAATGAAGAGAAGTTATCCATACTCCATTTAGTCAACTGACCAATTTTACCAGGTTTATTAGTCATATCAAGACACTGGCCCTTTGCCTCATTTGGAGCATTTTGACTATTTCAGCTTCTCCTCCTGATTGTCACTCTAGCCCTTAATCTGTCTCCCTTTCTGAAGCCATTCCTTAGAGTCATACTATATACTTTCAGCTTCAAACCACATTTCTAGATAAATGTACCTTTGATATTTGTGACTCTGTTACATATTGCCTCTTTATAAGTCCCTTCCTTTCTTCATTTCTTTTATATTTAAGACTTGGGCAATTCAATGTTTTCTACTCCCTCTACCTTCCCTTATAAAGAAAAAAAAAAGACTCATAAATGTTGAGTTAGATTGCAAAGTCTTTTTAAGGGAAACTTTTTATTTGAAAAAGAATTTGAACATCAGAAACATTCCATAAAAAGTCTGTACAACCAGTTTCTCTACCAAACCAGTGTCCATGGGCTAGTAACTCTAGGCGACCTTTTGTGCAAGTTGGTGGCATCTGTTGCTTCAGTGCTAAGACATATGTTCTTCTGTTCCCTCAGTCTCCACCACTTCCTGTTACTACAATGGCTGCTCTACCCATTGTCTTTGTTATCTGCTCCCTGGAAGCATTTGATGTTGTATGCTTGTAGTAAGCATTGAAGAACTCTGTTAATGGACTGAGTCAATAGTCAGTAAATAGCTACCTTCTCTTGGAAGACTGGCAGAAACTGACAAATATCTGTATTGTCTCTTCTTTGACAGACTTGTAGTTTACATTTCTAGGACCTTTCACAGTTAGGGAGGACCATGTGATTGAGTCCTCACTAGGGGTGTACAAAAGGAAATGATGAAGCCCCTCCGAGGCTTGGCCTCTAATGCCTCCCTGACCTCTTTTGAGCTCTCTTTCTTTATCTGAATGCAAACAAGTAAGTGGAGGATTCAGAGACCTTCAACACGGCAGAGCTCTGAGAGGGAGGGGGCCAGCCTCCTTGATTGACAATGTGGAACAGGGGCTACTGCTTACCTGCACTGTAATATCGCATGAGACAGGCACAAAATTTTCATGAGATAAACCATGGGGAATTGTAGGATTATGTAAGATCAGTTAGATTATCCTGATAGTACAACTGCACTACATGGAAATTCTAATTTATAACAATTGCTACAGTGTTAGGCAACTGATTCTTTTCTTATAATTATATTTTTTTAATCACTAATTAATGGCATGAGTATTTTTAGGAGGTTTTCTTAAGGAATCTTGGAAACAATATTCTTCTTGATTTATCTGTTTCTGTATCTTCCAATCAAGGAATGGTATTTTGATATGTTGATATGATATTTGTTCAAATGAAAGAGAGCTGTATGTATTATCAATAAGTTGGACATGTAATTTACTGTCTAAACTAAGATACTTGAAAGTAAAAAGTTTTGCTAAAAATAATTGAAATTATTCAAATTTATAACAAATTGTAAAACGAAACTTGTTGTAAAATAATAATTTTATAATAACAAATTGGTTTATTAAATAGGTATTTGTAAATACCTCTCAAAATAATTTATTTTAGTTTTTAAAAATAAAATTCTTTATGGGGCACCTGGGTGGCTCAGTGGGTTTTAAGCCTCTGATTTTTTTTTTTTTTAATATTTATTTTTGAGAGAGAGAGAGAGAGACAGAGACAGAGCACGAGCGGGGGAGGGGTAGAGAGGGAGACACAGATTCCAAAGCAGGCTCCAGACTCTGAGCTGTCAGCACAAAGCCCAATGTGGGGCTCAAACTCACGACCTGTGAGATCATGACCTGAGCTGAAGTCAGTTGCTCACCCGGCTTAGCCACCCAGGCACCCCATGCCTCTGCCTCTTGATTTCTACTCAGGTCATGATCTTGCGGTTTGGGAGATCAAGCCCTGTGTTGGGCTCTGCACTGACAGTGCTGACCCTGTTTGGGATTCTCTCTCTCCTTCTCTCTCTGCCCCTCCCCCACTCTATATGTCTCAAAAAATATCTTTATAAAAAGTACAAAGTAATATATATACATATACGTCAGCAAAAACTTTAAAAAAACTACTTTATATTGATTGCCTAAACAAAAACAAGCAAAACAGAAAACTTATTCCTGTCACATATTTACATATTTTACTCACTTTCCCAGCCATATGAGCCTCAAATGCCAGATGATTTGTACATTTCTGAAGAATGTTCTTTTCCACACTGAAAGGTTTAGTATTTAAAAAACTTTAAATATATTTTATCCTGACCATCACAACTTATTTTTATGCTTAATTAATTAAAAATATTTGACATATTCAATTGACACTTAATCTTAGACCAAAATATTTATTTACGTATTTATTTATTTATTTATTTAGATAGCACAGGAGGGGCAAAGAGAGAATGCCAAATAGGCTCTGCACTGTCAGCACAGAGCCTGATGTGGGGCTTGAACTCAAGAACCATTAGGTCATCACCTGAGCTGAAACCAAGAGTTGGACTCTCAAATTACCGAGCCAACCAGGTACCCTAGGACCAGAATATTTTAATTGGGAGAAAGCTCAGGAAAAATTCTGGTAAAAAAAGAAAAGTATCTTTTTTTTTTTTTTTTTTTTTTTTTTTTTTTACTATTCAACTGTGAAAATTTTACAGCCCAAATGTCTAATAGTTATTCTCTTTGCCTGTGAATTTCAGTGTCATTTTTTTGTGATAAATATTTGTATGAGAAAAAAAGCCATTCTATTAGCTCTTTCTTATTTCAAGCTTTGTTTTAAATAACTACAATATACTAAAAGGTTAAAAGGATTAGATTTTAGTTCTCCATTCACTGAATATTTTATTAATGTTTCCAACTGGTTTCAAATAAATTTTAACTAAAATATAAAGTGCTGCTTTAAGAAGTGTCTAATACCACACTGGATTCTTAAAGGCGATTTTTTCCCAAAGGTCAGACACTTCTTAAATACAACTATAATGGGCACTAGAAGAAAAAGATGTAATATCATGCAATAATTATTGTTGTTTTGTTCAAGAGTTACATAACTAAAATGTGTTAGTTCAGTTACATTCAGTCTTTGTGAGTGTGGGTCTCTGCATATGTGTATGCATGTGTATGTGTGTGTATATGTCTGTTTATGTTAATTTTTGATAGCTACAGCTTCTACTTCAGTTGCTGGAATATGACAATTTATTTGAATATAAGAGTAAATTATGTTAATGCCTTGAAGTCTATTTCAAGTATACATTCTATCCCATATGTTTTTAAATGTATTAAGGATTTAAAAAAATTTTTTTAACGTTTATTTATTTTTGAGACAGAGAGAAAGCATGAACGGGGAGGGTCAGAGAGAGAGGGAGACACAGAATCTGAAACAGGCTCCAGGCTCTGAGCTGTCAGCACAGAGCCCAACGCAGGGCTCGAACTCACGGACCGCGAGATCATGACCTGAGCCGAAGTCGGACGCTTCACTGACTCAGCGACCCAGGCGCCCCAAGTGTCTTTTTTTTTAAATATGATACTCTGCCCTACCAAAATTTATCTTCAATATTGACTTTATAGTAGCATTGACTAATATTTCTGTTTAACCTTTGACAAAATGAATGTCTAACAGCTTCACTCTGCTTTTATAAATTGGATAAAAATATGCAACCCATATCAAGTATTAAAAAACTTATTTGAAGTATCTAATGGCACTGATATAAAACTGGAATAATTTCGTTATCTATGAAGAGTTTTCTGATAACAAAGCTACATATTGACTCCTTTTCATGATAATTAAGAAAAACTGAAGATGAAAATAGAACAAAAATAAAAGAACAATCTTTGAATGAAAATTTGTTTTTCACAGAAGGATATGTGAGCACTCTTCCATATCTACATTAAGTTTATAAAGATAATAATAGAACTTGACCAAAGTAATAGGGATAGACAACAGAACTCTAACCAGGTGACAATTTCAAATGTGGTTCTCTGAAAGAAACATAGTTCTTTACCACAGAAACAAAGAACATAGTTCTTTGCCATAGAAACTTCAGTTGCTAAATCCTTCTATTTGAACACATGCTTCTTCACACATCAACTAGCTGTACTAATTCTTCCTCAGCAGATTTGATATCTTGTTGCCATGTGAGGCAGTAAATGTTGCCAGCTTTCTATGTAGTTACATTATCAATAACAGCTTTCTTGAAGTATAAAAATGTATAACTCAATTTACCATTAAATGTATATATATTTTTAGTTTATTGCTACTGAATTTTTTTACTAATACAAAACAGCCAAACAAAAGCATGACCAAGCAATAAATATAGAGCTGTAGCTTTGAACCATAAATGACAAAAATAATCAGTATGACAAAAGTATCCGTACCGATATATTCTACTGCAGGCTACTCAATTTCTGTGTAATACATATATTTAAAATATAATTAACATATGACTTCATCTTACTCCTGGTGGCTTTTGGTATTCTTGTGAACATCATCGGGTGCCATGCATGACACGGCTAGCCATTTATCAAATGGTCAGGAAAGACAGCCGAGTGAGAGAACGTACTTCACTTTATTAGTCAGAATGCTATCCTTGAAGAGGTTTGTTCCCTTGGGTCTTGGAAAGTTTAGGAAACGAGAACTGGGTTTTTAGATGTCTTTCAGATTTAATTGTTAAAGCTCAGTTCACTACCCACGAGTCTCTCACACACCACCACAGGGACAAAGACAGAAGATGAAAGTACAAAGTGAAAATACGTCGAGGCTCCCCTAGGAGAATGCAACTATTGATAATAATTTTTAAGAACAACAACAAATCAGGAACAAATGCTAATGAACCGGATGGGTCTCAAGGACAGTAGGTGTACACTGCGTATCTCTCAGGAAAACCAACATTTGGAAACCCATGATAGTAGAACTTCTTTACCATAGAACCACATTTGAAATTGTCACCTGGTTAGAGTTCTGTTGCCTATTCCTATCATTATGGCGAAGGGCCATTATTGTCTTTATAAACTTAAAGCTGGTATGAATCTTAACATTCTAGGAAGGGAAAAAAAAAAACCCACCTCAGTCTGGTAGCTATTAGACAGTGGGTCTAAGTATCTGAATGGATTGCTAATCACAAAATAAACTAAATAATCTCATTTTTAATCCAGTTACATTTATGCACATTAAGTCTATTTAATAACTTTAATCTGGAATTACAATCATATAATATTCTTCTCATACAACAGTAAAAACTTTTTTAAAATGCTGAATGTATTTCAAAGTCAGAAAACACATTGGATTAAAGAATACTTGCTTGCTTTGTGAGGGAGGTGTGAAAATAGAAAACTATAAATAGTAACACAAAGGTCCTTTCACCATTAACATCTGTTACAGCCACGGTTATTAATATTATAACTGTTTTTCACAGCAGGAATGGTTTCAACTTCCATTTTATAGTACAACAAATAATTTGGGAAATGATTAATGAGATTTTTAATTATAGATTGAGTTTATCTTAAAACAATCTGTGGCACTACAGCTGGAAAGGATCAGGCTTTAATTACATTCAGGAAAAACTCCACAGTGAAGCAAAACACGTCCATTTTAGGGTGCCCAGACCTTCCCCATGACTGGTTCACCTTCACACTTGGCTGCTTAGCTCCGTTTTTTACCACATGGTGCTAATGAGGCCACGGTCATGTTTTCACTCCCCATATGTGCCAGTTAGCTTACCTCCGTTCCAGGGCTACAGATTGTTTTCCTAAACTTGTACCGCACTCAGAGATTTCTCCACGCATTCACCAGTGACATCTGGCAAAAAAGCATGGAAGATTCATCATAAAATTAAAACTACTGCTGATTGCTTGGAGAAGGGGTTAAGGAGGCTTACTTGGAAAAATCAGTGTCATTCTATTTTTCAAAATGACATGTTAATTCAGAGCCTTCCTTTGACTTGATTACTAGCAGTTTTACTTCAAAACATTATCACTTAAGGGAGGCAGCATAGAATGAAAGAACACTAACTAGGATTTTAAAACCTAGATTTTATTCTGATCGCTTAACCAAAGTAGCTGTACGGCCTTGAACTGTTGTCTAATTAACCTATGCTCATTATCCTTATCTGGAAAGTCTGCATATTGCCTCAGATAATTGTCCATCCCCCAGGCGAACTCTAAGTGTTCATCATTCCAAGGCTCGAGATGTCAGGCACTGGAAGCATTATTGGATGTGAAACTGGAGGCTGGAAGGGGGATTTGATGCATCTTAAAACCTCAACTGGAGCCTCAGGCAGATGGTTATTAGTTGTTAGTTGTCAGGATCTCTTGTTGAGCAAAAATGGGCTCCCATTGACTTTTAGGTGCTTCTGTTCTGTAATGCTGGTTTTATAGTTTGTTGCTTATAGGAAGTGTGCAACATCAGCCTTCAGGCCAGGGGGAGAAATGCATGATATTGGTCTCCATGAATTTGCTCGCTATCTTTCTTTTGTTTATTGCAGCAGACCTCTGCCATAGGCTTGGAATGAATATATTCTCCTTGTCATGTCCTGGTAATTATTTTTCACCATAAGCACAGAGCCCTTTTCAGCTATGCATCAGCGAGTAATTGTCAGAAGACAAGAAATGTCCTTCCTTAAAATGAGTTATTTATTTCTACCCAAAAGACACCTTGTTGAGGGGAGAGGTTGACATGAAGTCTTTCTGCTCCACATAAAAATGTTCTTGTTTACCAATCTAAAAAGGAATAAATAAAGCTGTGTTTAACATAAGTGCCTATCATAAAGACTTAGTGTTTGTTGTTAACAAATATAGGCTAAATACAAACTAACTAAAGCAATTCTTGTTGAGAAATATAGATTATTACATCTAAAAAGCAACAGTACCCATTTTTTTTTTTTTTAGTTTATTCATAGTAACTAAGACAGGGGTGGAGTAAAGTGGGAATGCTGTCATTTATTAAAGAATGAATTTCCATGGTTTAGTGTCCCTGAGACATAAGTTTGAGTATTGTTCCTTAGGCACTTAGCAGCATGTGTACATAATACAAAGACTTCATTTGCTTTCATTCACACACACACACACACACACACACACACACACACACAGTATTAATGGTCATTTAGTCTATGCTTTCATTCCACCCATTGATTCTAGTTGGTTATAGTTCTGTAGCTTTTGTTACTCTCTCTATTTCACCCTGGTTCCCTGTGCAGAATGGAAATAATAAGCAATACAGTCTGTGGCCAGAAATTTCGCAAGAATCTAGCATATTCGTTTTGTATAAATGTGTGGAAAATTTGGTGAAATCATTAAAGGAGAAACACCCTCCTTGATGAGGAAGAGGGCTCATGTCCAACTGGGGAAACATACAGACCAGACCACCTCAGTGCATTTCCTGCCATTAAAATTCATGATATATGATGTTGTGCTAGTAAAATAACTTCATATTTATAGGAAACAGACAGATCCATTAACTAATTTTAACTGAGAATAACTTTTTTAGCATTTTTATTTTGATATGGGGACTAGAGGTCACTAAGTATCTGTTTATATCCTCTGTATAGAATTTAACTAAGAGAAGACTAGTTGATAGAAAATAGGTTTTAGAGAAAGTGTAAATTCTAAGTTGTGAGGACAATCACAATGAAAGGAAAGTTAGGATTTTTCCTCCTGCATTCCAACTCCTCCCCTGTTCCCTCTTCATTGATGTCACATATTGGATAAGAAAATATTACGAGAAATATCTCAAATCAGAATCAAAAGTTTAATGTTGAAAGACTGAAAGCACGGTGTTTAAGACTAGGAGACAGAGAATAATGCCAAAAATCACCCTCATATTATTGTTCTGGCACTAAGGGAAGAAACTATTAGAGCCAAGAAAGACATGAGAGATGTAAATATGAAAAAAAGAGGCAGAGTGAAATGTATTATTCTCAGTTGATCCGATTATATGCATAGATAATCTAAAATAATAAGTTTTGAGTCAATAATCGAATTAAGTAAGATGGCAGGTTAAATTAACAATCACCAATCAAGAACTTTTTAATATGCAAACTATCGTAAGATAAACAATATTTTGGAAAAAAATTCATTTCAATAGCAAATAAAAATAGTATAAAGACAGAAGTTCTTCCTTAACCTAGCTGTTCAACACAATAACAAGTAAATAACAGAGGGTATGTTTTTAATAAATTGGCAAAATATGCTAACTTTCTTGTGGAAAATGAATTAGTTTGACATGAAAGTTTGTAAAAGAAGAGTGGTAAAGTGGCTAGAATCTTGGGTAGCAAAATATAGTTTGAAGCAATACTATATGAAATTAATTTTAAATAATTTATGGATTTTTATTCTTATATCTCATTTTAAAATAACAACCTGGTTGTCCATAAAACATGTTTAGATTGTAAGACATTTTTATGTTTGAGTATTAAATTCCTGACTATTAAGCAAAGGTTGTTATTTTAAAGTCTTAATATTACCAGTATTTCCAAATCACAGCATAAGGATAAAGTTGCTTAAGGTCATGTTGAGGGACTGTTTAAATACTCTTTCTTTAGCTTGTAACCTGTTATGAAATTAAGAACCAGGTTTAAATAACTACAGAGATAATTCTAAAATATATCATTATGCTCAATTTTGCAAATTGAGCACATATTTTGTTGCATGGTTAGTGGAGATTTAATTGATTTGCCACATTTCTTAAATAAAGCAGATGCTTGTTAACTGGTTTACATCGTGTTTTCTTCTTCTGTAAAATAGCAATTGTGCAGAGGAATTGGAAGAACATATTTGAAAAGGCCGCTGTGCTGACACAAGTCACTGCTTTTCTTCCACTCATGCTTTCTTAGTCATCATAAAGCAGGTGCCCCAATGGCAGAAGATAAATAGATGTCCAGGACTAACTATCCTTTACTAACACCCAACAGTTTACCCTGCCCTTGATATTTGAAGAAATAACTCAAGCTTAATCTTAAATATCAGTGTAAACAATCATATACACTTCAAAAAAGTGTGCTAGAAGTAAGGTCCTTTAAAGTTAATTCAGTTGTTTGATGTTAACGGGCAGTTTGATGGTTTTAAATCCAAAATTAGAGAAATGGAAGAAAGGGTAAGACTATTGGAAAAACACAGTAGGGAATGTAAGTAGAGTGTGAAAACTGCTGGGGAACAGATTGCTGTTATAATTAGAGACAACATTTCACTCTCCTTTAAATACGAGTCCCTGGAAATTGCTCTGAGTGAAGGAGAGGGAGACACAGCTGTTTCAGTGTACAGCTGGTGGGAATTACAAAGACCAAAGTCAGGCATAAACCGGTTGAAAAGTAAACCAGCTAACTAAGTAACAGTAATACCTGGCTAGAGCTTAGATGCAAATATATATTGTTCTTAATAAAATATAGGAAGCCCACCTGAGAGTTTTGATGGTGAAGAAGAAAATGCCCACCTGGTCCAACATATATTATGTCTCATATAAATCTTGAGAAGAAGCAACAAAATATTTGGTGATGAATCACGATTCTTCTCCCTGTGCAGTGAAAAGACTGCAGTCATGACCAGGAAGGACACTCCACATGCCCAATTTATTGGGCTCACCAGTTCTCTGTGTGTTCTCTGGAGAATCACACATCCTTTACCCTCTCTCTTATATTGTCTTGCTGCAGAAATGCTAGAAAGAAAGAAAGAAAGAAAGAAAGAAAGAAAGAAAGAAAGAAAGAAAGAAAGAAA